>NC_133409.1:1280500-1596250 GCF_049350105.2 Macaca mulatta | reverse complement strand
TCGTACTGTAATTCCATTTCACACCACGACAGCGAATGACCAAGGCCCAGGGCTGGCTTTGTGGCTGGCTGCATTTAATAAGGACCTGAAAAGTTTCCCAAGGGCTCTCCAGGAAAAAGAGAAGGGGAGAGAGGTGGATGGATAGGAGCAGGTGATGCAGGCGATGGAGGGCCCTGCTCGGGGAGAAGGGGCAGCCCGGCCCGGGTTTGCCAGGGAGGAGCGTCTCCCTCGGCTGTGCTGGAGCCTGGGTCTTGAACACGGCCGCAGGACCCGGCAAAGCCTCTCAGATGGCCTGGCCTCGCACCGAGGGCTCGGCTGGATGCAGGCCCCACGGGCCCCGGGGCCTGTCCTCTGTGAGGCCCCGGGGAGCAGACGTAGGTCTCAGAGTGCAGAGGAATCACGTTTGTCATCCGCCAACTTTCTTTGGCTCAAAGGCCATTAGAGCATTCTCGCTTTTTCCTTAATGCGAGGGGGCAATGTGTGACCTCAGCTCTGGGGAAAAATGAAAACGAACGTGGAGGGTGGCGTCGTTTTTAAAAACGAGCTTCCTGCATGTTGTGGCCGTGGAGTGCTCGCCATGCCTCGGAGTCTCAGGCTGCATTCCAGGACCACGCGGGGCCTGGCAGAGCTGGCAAGAGCAGGCCTGGGTGGACTGGCAGGGAGAGGAAGTGGTGACGTCCAAACAGAGCCCAGGGCTGGCCTCGGCTCCAGCCTCCCCTGCCACACGGTGCCTGTCGGTGCCCGGTGGGTGCTGAGTGCCACACGGTGCATTCTGCCCACCCCTGATGCAACTGTCAGTCATGCAGCCGAGAGGCGAGCACATTACAGAAAAGGAAGTGGAGACTCACAGAAGAGAAACACCAACCCCAATGCTGAGCAGGTTGTGGGTTTCAGGGTCTGGATGGAAGCAGGGTCCGCCTGACCCCGTGTCCACACCCCGAGCCCACATCCCACATCCCAGATTCCGGACCCACCAGAAGTTCACACTGGATCAGCTCTGTGGGAGGCTGCGTGTGCTGATGAAATGACTGCCCTGAGAACGGCAGCGCAGAGCCCGCTACTGTGCACAGAAGAATGCGTTCCCTACAGAATCTGTGTAGATGACCTGGTTTCCGTCACACGGACATGCCACTGTGAACTTCATAAATAAGAACAGCAAGCCAGGCTGGGTGCCGTGGCTCACGCCTGTCATCCCAGCACTTTGTGAGGCTGAGGCGGGCGGCTCACCTGAGGCCAGGAGTTCGAGACCAGCCTGGCCAACATGGTAAAACCTCATTGCTACTAAAAATACAAAAAATTAGCTGAGTGTAGTGGTGCTGCCTGTCGTCCCAGCTACTTGGGAGGCTGAGGAATAGAATCATTTGAACCTGGGAGATGGAGGTTGCAGTGAGCCAAGATTGCGCTGCTGCTCTCCAGCCTTGGCGACAGAGCAAGACTTTGTCTCGGGGGAAAACAAAACAAAACAAAACAAAAAACCCAGCAAGTCAGAGGGTGCACAACAGACCCTCCTGGGAATGGCCTCAATCACTCTCGTGGATATCCAGGCACATCCCCTCAGTCCAGCCAAACCACAGAGCCCTTCCTGCACTCCATCCCCCGCCCATATCTGCCCCCTGGATTCCCACTGGGGCACCACACGTCTGCTCTCTGGGGGCGCCCTCTCCACTCCACGTCGGGGGCACCTTTCCTCCTGGAGTCCCTGTGAGTCTCAACCACAGCCTCGGCCCCCTTGGTACCTCCCCGCCCGCTCTACCAGGCCAACCCGTCCATCATGCCCACCTGCAGGCATGTTCTGGATGGGCTGTCTTGTGCTTTGTTGTTTTCGCTTGTTTTTTGTTTTGGTTGTTTTGTTGTTGTTATTGTTGTTGTTGTTTGCTGTTTGTTTGTTTGCTGTTTGGTGTTTTTTTTTTCCAGAGTCTTGCTCTGTCACCAGGCTGGAGTGCAGTGGTGCAACCTCGGCTCACTGCAACCTCCGCCTCCCAGGTTCAAGCGATTCTCCTGCCTCAGCCTCCCAAGTAGCTGGGACTACAGGCGCCCGCCCCACCCACCACACCTGGCCAATTTTTGTATTTTCAGTAGAGACGGGGTTTCACCATGTTGGCCAGGAGCTTTGTTTTGTTCTAATTCAAGCCAACACTTAGAATTTTAACGATTTTGCACAGAAGCCTGGACTTCTGCCTGCCTTCTCCACAGGACAGCCTCTGACAGGTAGGATGGATAGCATGCTCTCTGGGCTTCTCTGTGATCCACACACACCCTTCCCTGCCTCTCCCTGCTTGCTGGGCCTGCTCTGACCTGGGCCCCTGGGACCTTCCTACGAGTCAGGAGCTGGCACTGACGTCCAAGGGCTCTGAAGCAGCTCACATAGAGCTCACCTTTCCAGCACGGCTCACTTGGCCCAGCTGCAGGCCGGCTAAGCTGGTTTGCTCCGAAGTTCCTCTCACACTACCCTGGGGCTTTGTACGTGCCCTGCTGCCGGAAAGGGAAGCCAAGAAACACTTCATTTAAAGCTTGAAATAGGAGTTGCCAGAGGCATTGGCCCAGGTCCCTCAGCAGGAAACAGGACCTTGAGGTGTCAAACCCCCAACCCTGTGCCCCAGGGTTATGGGGTCTATGAGCTCTGCAAGGGTTCCCAAAAACACATAAGAACTGGAACAAAGATTCTTTGCTCCAAAATATGAAAGAAAAAATCCAATTGATGTTTGAATGCTTACAAACAAAATTTCCCATCTATGAGGACAGTGCATATGGGCACAGTGCAACTCAACCCTCACATACTTCCTGTCAGTTCCACTTCGGGTGGGCTGCTGAGGCAGTTTCACACATTTGGGGGGATTTGCATGGAGCCTCCAGAGGTCAAGGAATTGAAGCCTGAGAGACAGAGAGAGAAAAAGGAGAAAGGGAGAGAGACAGAGAAGCAGTGAGTGATGCCAGAGGAGCTCTGCGACTTCCTCCTCCTAATACCCCACTTTTTCCAAGCTGAGTGTCAAGCACTTTGCATGCACTGGGGCCTGGGAAAGCCACAGTTCAGTGGTCCTCCTGTGGTTTTAGGGCCACAAAGAACCTTTCACTTTGCCCTCAAACCAAATTGGTAACCTCCTATTCCTGAAGACAGCTTCCTTTTTTTTCCATTTCAGCAGAAACAAGTGAGATAGCAGAGAAGCACTGAGGACCCCGGGAAGCCCCTAGGGTTCGGACCTCTCCCTAGAGAGGCATCATGACTGCGGATTTGGGCATGGGGGTGGGAAATGGAGGCCTCCACTCATCCTTAGCACATGAGGACCTGTGCGGCTGGCGGTGTCCACTGTGCTAAGCTTCTTAGAAAAATGGCTATTAAATATATAGAGTGTTATATACATATGAATCCCTTGTAGCCAATGGTAAAGATGAAACACACATATCGCGTGCATTCAGACAAAAGGGGCAGCTCCTGACTGCTCTGACCACAAAACACAGGCCAGGGACCTGCGCGTCAGAGGCATAGAGATGAGGCACCCGAGGCTCTGGCTAGATGCTTGGGCGTGCCTGGCAGGTCAGGAATAATTACACCCATGAGTAGCCTAAGAAATGCTGGACAATTTTCTAGGAAAAATGATGGCAGACACAACACTCATAATATCTGGCACATGGCGAGTACTCAGATATTTGTTGCAAATTTGAATGAATAGCAGAGCATTTGCATTTTTGTGTAATTTTTATCATCGTATAATCAAAATCCAAAATTCATAGCAACATCCACCAGGCAAAGAGCTCGATGGGCTTCCCCAAGCCCCCTCTCCACACCTGCTCCCGTTAGCCCCCAGCGTTCGAGTGGCTTGTGGCCAGCACCCTCTCCCTCCCCGGCGATGACCAGAAGACAGAAAAGGATGCAGGGAGGGGCTTCTCAGCTCCTGTCCATCCACAAATAGGCCAAAGGACCCCTCCTCACCCCTGACCCCCCACGCCTTCAAGGTGGTGCTGGGGGACCTGCGCTGGGGGAGCTCTGCTCTGAGATGCAGTGGAGTTACGCTCACTCGCTTCTGCAGCTGCCCGGGGGATGCCCCTCTCAGGAGCTGTGGGTCAGGGTGCCCTTCCCTTCACTTTCCTCTTTTGTCACCGACCTTCACAGGTCATGCTCCTTTAACACAACCAATAGTCTTATGAAACAAAGCTTCTGAGAAATCACAGTACAGTTCCACAGATCTGGCCTGAAGACCTGGAAAGAACCTGAAGAATTGTGCTTTGAAGGTCCAAGAAGGGAAAGGAGAAGAACGCCACCCAGGAGGGCAGGGGAACGGGTGCACCTGGATAAAAACCACGCACGCAGGGGAACGGGTGCACCTGGATAAAAACCAAGCACAGCGCTGCACTGCAGGGAATGCAGAAGGGACAGGCACACTTAGGCCCATGACCTCACTGCCCAGGATGAGCATGAGAAAGAGGCAGCTCAGGACGGAGACACGGGAAGGGTGGGAGATGCCGGCAGGGAGAGAAGTGAGAGCCAAGTCCTGTCCTGGGGAACAGACACCCGTCCAGTGAGGGGCTGAAGGAGGGCTTAGAAAAGAGGCTGTAGAGGTGCCGGGCCCAGAGTGAGTGGCGAGGGCCACCGGAGCCAAGCGGTGCTTGGGGCTGGGCCCCGGGACGGAGCTGGGAGTGCCTGGCCCAGCCTCCCACTCCTCGCTGTCCCCCAGGTGCAGAGCAGGGTGGAGGGGGATCTGAGTCTGGGAGCTGAAGGAAGTGGGAAGGGGCTGAGGCTCCTGGAGAGGAAGAAAGCGTCCCCTGAGAGACGCTGGCACAATCCTGCAGCAAGTCCCAGGTTAAAACTAGATCTGGTCACAAAGATTATGACGCTTGTTTCGGTGAAGGGAATGAGGTGCAGTTCTGTGAGGGTCTGGCTCGGGCCAGCTCCTTGGTGACACAGGCTCCTGGGCCCAGGCACCAGCCCCGACCACTGCTGGCTCCGCAAAGCTGGTTACCCGATGGCTGCCCTGCGGAGAGGACCAGGCAGACAGAATGGAACCCACCATCCGGCAGGTGGTCCGGCCACAGCCCCAGTCACCGAGACTCCTGAAGACGGTTAAGGCCAGGAGCCCAGGCCAGCCCACCACCTTCCACCTCCCTGCAGCTGGTGGTGGCCACAAGGTAAGTCCAGCAATGAACATCAACACTGCGTTCGTAGGACTTCGGGGCGGCTTTTTAAAAGTAGGCTGCGTGTCTCATACAAACCAGGAAGTCCTACAAAGTGAGGGGTAACAGGCACAGAGCAGCAGCACCAGGGTGTGCATTCACCACAGAGCACCTTTTAGCTCTTCCTCCTCCCTCCGTCCCCTATCTTAACGTGTTATTATCAAGGCATTTACATAACGCCCCTCAACCCAGCAGTCACTCGGAAACACGGTTTTCAGTGGTGAGGGGTCCTGGGAGTGGAAGTCCTGGGAGTCCAAGCAGGAAGGGAAATGGAGCTTGGATCCCGAAGGGACCCACATTCCTGCCTTGGGGCTGCTTGGGCTGGGATCTGGGCCCACCACATAGGAGCTGCCCAAGAGCGAGCCACCCAAGTCCCGCCTGCCTTTGGAGTCTCTGGAGTGGGGGACCCCAGTGCCCATCGCGAGGAGCAGGGACCAGCTCCTTTTTGGAGAGGCTTGAGGTCTGCTGGGCCGGAGCCGCTCATGTCGGCGTTGACAGAACCCTGCCCAGACCAAGGCTCTGAGGAGGCCAGAGGGGGAGGAAACTGAGGCAGAGGCCACTGAGGGGCAGGGATGGGGAGGGGGCTGGTGCTGTGCTGTAACCTTCACTGGCCCTGGTGGGCAGGCTCAGAGCTCACCACGCATCCCCCACTCCCGGGGAGCCCACCTGGAGCATCGGGCATGTTTGGAACGGAGGCCTCCACCCGGCAAACATTGCAAAGCACCGAGCCACGCACACGCTCTGGTGGGATGGTGAGATCATCTGGGTGCACAAAGCGGTGATGGCCACAGAGACGTTAGCTGTAACGCTCACCAACGACTCATCTCCAAAGCAGCCAGGGAACCAGGCATGCCTGGGGCAGTCAGGGGAGGTGCTGAGCAGGCAGGGGCGGGAGGGTCAGAAGTGGTGCCTGAGCTGGACCTGGAGGGACGGGGAAGAAGTGGAAGAGTGGAGGGAAGAAGCAGCTGTGGAGGCTGCGGAGGCTGCAGAGGCTGGACCTGGGTCTGGGGAAGCTTGTCGGGACCAAGGGAGGGCGACACCCAGTCTGTAAGGAGGGGCATTGGCTGCCATGCTGGCCCCCGTGCTGAGGCTCTGATGCCCCTGTGAACATGGCAGCAGCTCCTCCAGGGCTGCCCTGGCAGCGGAAGGGGAGGTCTGGAGAGAAGAAAACTGGCTCTGTCAGAGGCTCCAGGTGGCCTTGGATGAGGTAGGGGTGGTAGATTTGGAGAGTACAAGAAGGGCCTGAGACCTTTCCTAGAAAAGTATTTGTGGCCCCAGCAAAGTAGATAAAGGCAAAGTCTGCCCTGACACTTGGGTCTTTGACCCGTAGACTGGTGGCATGTGCAGGGTAAGAAAGTGGAAGGGGCAAGTGTCCAGGTGGCATGTGCAGGGTAAGAAAGTGGAAGGGGCAAGTGTCCTGGTGGCATGTGCAGGGTAAGAAAGTGGAAGGGGCAAGTGTCCTGGTGGCATGTGCAGGGTAAGAAAGTGGAAGGGGCAAGTGTCCAGGACGGGACCAGGAGGCCGGTAGTGTCGTCTCCAACACCTTGCGTTTAAGCTGATGCCGAGTTGACTAGAGGTGTTCTGTGAACAGTTGGGATTTAGGGCCTGAGTTGTTGTGGCCACTGGAGCCGCAGAGGTCCCTCTGAGAACTGCTGGCAGCGTGGGGATGAGGAGAGAACCTGCAGAGAGAGGCCCAGCGGGGAGCAGGGAAGGCCACAGCTGGAAGCCAGGCCTGGAGGAAGGAGCTCCGGCCTCGGGCACGGCTCAGCCTCAGTGCACTAAGCTTTTAGGTCTTCCTTCCAGGACCCTCAAACTGTAAGAGGCCAGGGAGCATCTTCCCGAGACAGCCAGATAAGGGTGGCAGTGGCTGAGCCTGGGTGGCAGGAGCACTCTGGAGCTCTTGCTGTTCAAAGCACAGGAGGGCGGAAGGTATCACCCAGAAGGTGGGAGCCGGATTTGAAACAAACAGAACAGTTCTGAAGTTGCCGCCGTGGGAAAAGATAAACAGGAATGTGGGCAGCAAGGTAGACCCTGGGAGGACCTGAGGAGAAGAGCTCGTCGTCTTGTTGCTGCACAAGACAACGTCTGTTTTAGGGGAGCAAAAGCACATGCTCCCCACTGGACCACAGGATCCTGTCCTCACCTTTCTGCTCCACCCCCCAGCTCACTTCGAATGCAGAAGGAACGAGGCAAACAATGGCCACATGTGTCTGAGGAGCCCCGGCTGCTGGAACAAAAGTCAGGGTGGTCAGCCCTGTCCAGGCCCTGACCCAGCACCCAGTTTCCAACTTAGGCCATTGAGCCAGACCTGGGTAGCACAGACTGGCCAGGCCCTGGTGTGTGACCCTCCATACTCCTGGGACCAGCACCGCTCGCCCCGTGCCAGGGAATTCTCCCGCCAGACCTTCAAGAAAGGGGATTTTCAGTCAAGGAAAAGAAAAAGAGGTCTCAGAAATTCTGCAAAGAAGCACAAATTAAGGCATTTAACTATCACAGAGAATTTTGGCGATAGCTTTTAAAATGTGTAGTAATAAGATTTCTGGTATTTTTAATGCAGTAAGAGAGTTTACATGGAATCTATGAAATAGATCTGCAGGAAGACTTCACAGAGGGACATTCCGTATAAAAATCAAGTAGACGTTGGGCTTTGTTTCTCTGGTTGCTTTAACTGTCGCAAACGCATCTCTTAAAAATGTATGTATTGTGCTATAATATACATGCAGTAAAACGCATAGCTCAGTAGAGTGTTACGTATGTGTATATATGGGAACCAGCCCTGAGATCAAGATAGAACTTTCCAAGTACCCCAGAAACTCACTTTTTCTGAAATAGAGAAACAGAAAAACATGAATGTGCAAAGAACTCCCCCTCCAAAAAGAAATTCAGAAAAAAGAATTTTAAATGACCATGTGTTCAGTCTCACTTGTAAAATCTGTGGGAAGTCACAGATGGCGACACATCGGTGGCAAGGTGGGAAGGTTGAAGTGCTGGGTTACAAACACCACCTCCCCGCACTTGTGTGTGGCTCACCCTAACCCTAACCCAAGCTCCCACCCCATTCCTGGGTATGAGATGCTCTCACACATACACTCTCACTCACACATATGTGCACACATCTTTATGCATGCACTCACATTCACATTCACATTCACACACTCGCATGCACACACACCACTCAGATGCATGCATGTATCATATGCACACACCCATGTGCACACCACACTCATATGCAGACACACACACGCTTGTGCACACAGATGCATGCACTCACACTCATGCATGCTCCATACATTCACACAAAACCTGTGTGTATGCACACACTTTCACATGCGTGTGCACGCCACACACATCTTGCACATGTGCACATTTATACACACACATATTCACGCAGGTGCGCATGTGCCCACTCACACATTTGCATGCACACATCCTCACACACACATGCACACAAGGACACACCCACACTCACATCTTTCCACTGCTGAGAGTAGAACCCGAGTCCATCGGGTTGATGGTCAGCACCAAAAACAAAGAGAAAGGGCGCACGGCATCGCTCCACAGAGCCAGAGCGCAGACAACTTAGAGAACATCCCTGCTCTTCGGCTGGTTCTTTCCACAGGCAGTCCTGGGCCTCTGGTGGTCCTCCTCACAGCCAGTTGCTTGCGTAATGTGTAGAGTGCAGAGAAAAATTGATTTTATTGACACACATTTTGTGTCAAGTCAGTAATGTAAATTAAAATTGCTAGTAGGCTTAAGCAATAGCAACAGACATGTATTGAGCACCTAGTAAAAGCTTCTCAGTGTTGGGATGGGGGTGAAGACAGAGGCCCTCAGAGAGGCCTGCAAAGATGGCGGCTCAGCGAGCAGGTCGGCATCTGCAGGCACCAGGGAGATTTCACATCACACAGTCTCAGCGTCTCCACTCCCAGCTGCTGCTGAAGCTTCCCAAGTCAGACTTGATATGGAAGCCAGGGCTCCCTCCACGCGTGGAACTGATGGCAGCATTGGAGTCAGGCACACAGGGGGCCCACTAGGCCAGGAGGAGAGGGAGAATGGGAAAAGCAGCAGAGAGCCTGGGCCCAAGGACAGAGGCGAGCTGCAGATGCCATCAGGTGAGGGTGTTTTCCAAGAAAGGGGTAAGAGGAAGAGACTAGCTTTGCAGAGTGTGTGAGATCACAGATATGGATTTTCCCAGCTCCCGAGGGGACGTAAGCGTGTCTTCACATCCCCACCTTTGCAGACAGGCTCTCTCTGGTTGAAGAGGAAGCCCAGCTCAGTGACCAGTGGCCTTGGCCGGAGCAATGTGGCTTCGAGGACAACAACAGGTGTCTTCCTGGATCAGCACCTGCCTGCCCCAGCCCAGCCTGGGAGAAGGACTAAGGTGTTCTTCTTAAAGAGGGTCTAGCTCCAGGGACAACTGGGAGGAGGGGGCTGGCACAGGTACCAATCACTCAACCCCTTGCTCCCAGATTTTTATAGAAATGGAATCAAGTTACAAATCAGCATGGGGTGGGCTTTGCAGGAAATGCAGTCACAGTGGAGGGGGCAGTCAGGGGTGCAAGGAGCGGAGGCTTCTGGGGACCTCAGCCAGGCGCTCATGAGACCCTCCATGGCAGCCTCTATGGGAGAAGTTATCAGGCAGGAAGAGAAAAGGGGCCCCTTTTCAATGGTGAGCACTTCTCAGCCTGCAAGAGGCAAGCAGCCTTTTCCCAGTCGTTTGCTTAGAGGCCCAAAGTCTTTGTCACCCAGGCCAGAGCAGCCTGCCTGTCTGAACCCCTCACAGGGTAGCCCTGGTGTCCTGTGAGCAGCCCCGGGTTCCCACAGTTCACCTGCACCCCAGACGCCTGATCCTGACCCCACAGCCATGGGCAGTTCCCACGCCTGCTCTGCTCCGTGCGGCCGACTGGGGTAGCCGGCAGGTTCTCAAGCCTCCCACTTGAGGAAGGGGGCCCCGCGCTGCTCTGCACCCCCCGTCTGACTCACACCAGCCCCAGATCCCCGAGAAGTGTGGTTCTGCCAAGAGACAGCAGGCTGGATTGAAGGACCTTTTTGGATTCCTTCCCTCACGAATTCCCACCAGTGTACTCATTGGAGCCCATGAATGGGTAAAACACAAAGCTGTAAGAGAGAAAAGTTTCCACATAAAACAAGAGTGTTAAAGTGTGAAACAGGAGGTTTGGCCCTCACCCGTCCTCCCTCTGGGAGAGTTAGGGAATTTCCCCGCCCATGAGAGACCATCAACACCATGTCGCTGGTCTGTGCTTCACAGGGCTGGCTGCCTGGCTTGCTCCTTTGTGAACTCAGGGATTCATGGAGCTAAGCCATCAACACTTGGCTGAGAAGTAGGGCCTCTCTGCCTTCCTCCCCCTCTGCTCACAAATGGCCCTGAGGAGTGTCAGAGATCAAAGGGGCCAGCGCCCTGGCTTCTGCTGCTCAGCCCCACAACTGCCCTCAGAGGACAGGAATTCACACCTGCTGGGGGTGGAGGGGCCCAAGGTGGGGAGGACTGTGTTGGCTGCAGCGTCATCTGCAAAGGTGAGTGAGCTTGAACTTTCAAAAGGTGTCCCCAAGCCAAGCCACCATAGGGGTGACAAGATAAAAGGTCCGTCCCCTCCTACATTACAGAAGGCGTTTGTGGAACTCACATCCCACTGGATCCTTTTTTTCACAGTTCCTTGGCTTGAGGCCTCTGATCCTGCTTTCCCCAAGCTGACTGGGTGTCTCCAAGGCCCCAGAAGGGCCCGGACCTCCCCCTTCTCTCACCCACTCCCCCAGTAGGTGCTCTCAGCACAGCTGTGCAACCAGAGGGTGAGGCTGCAAGCTAGACTCTGAGGTTGATTGATAGGCCTTCACCAGGAGGAGCCATCTTGAAGGAGAAAGAGGGAGAAGGGGACACTGTTGTGAATGGGTGGATACGTCAAGGTGTGAGAAACTGAAGCTAGCAGCTGGAGTGGATCCACAGGGATTCTGTAGGCAACTGAGTTTCCCAAACTTTTCCTGTGAAACTGGCTTTGCTTTAACGAGAGCAACTGCACTGGCCATTCCCGCAGGTATCTCTAGCCCCTCGTCTACGTGAAATGAGTGCACTCAGGTAAATCTCTAAGATGGCACCCAGATGGTGTTATTAGGAGGCTAGTGAATGATTTTATGCTTGATATAACATTGCCTGTGGCTGAGCCATGTCATAGAACAATATTTTGCCTGAAACTCTTCAAACGATGTTTTGGTAGCTGTTTCTGCTCATTTTGGTTTGTTTTTGCAGCAATAAGTCTGAGTAGCTGGATCTTTTGTTCCTTACACAGCATATTCCAGGTGGCCTGCCTGAACCCTGCATCCTAAACCCTACAAAATACCATTTCAGGAACAACTAGGTTTTTGTCTACAAGAAATTGTCCCTATAATAGCTGATATGTGCCATGAAGTAATGAGATGGTTGTTAATAGAAAAATATTTCCTAGAATAGATCATTTTTATTCAAACATCTGCCAACATGAAAACTATGTACACAGCATTGCAAGGGAGTCATCGCTTTCTCAACAGTTTTCCTACAGCCTGACTGACACCCACACCATTGACAGTCTGACTGATACCCACACCACTGACAGTCTCATTGATACCCAAACCATTGGCAGCCTGACTGACCCCACACAATTGACAATCTGATTGATACACCATTTACAGCCTGATACCCACACCATTGACAGTCTGACTGATACCCACACCATTGACAGTCTGATACCCACACCATTTATAGTCTGACTGACACCCACACCATTGACAGCCTGACTGATACCCACACCATTGACAGTCTGATACCCACACCATTTATAGTCTGACTGATACCCACACCATTTATAGTCTGACTGATACCCACACCATTGACAGTCTGACTGACACCCACACCATTGACAGCCTGATACCCACACCATTGACAGTCTGATACCCACATCATTTATAGTCTGACTGACACCCACACCATTGACAGCCTGACTGACACCCACACCATTTACCCCTTTGTGTTGGCACATCGAAGAGCAGCATCTTAGTGGTCTGAGTCACAAAATTTGACAAAATTTTCAAGTAGGTCCACCCTTTAGCTGTAGATGGAGCAGGTGCCCCCTCTAGAAGAATCTGCCTCCATCCCACGCCAGAGCTGGGCTTCGCTCCACAGACAGGGAGGAGGAGAAAGTGCAGTCGGTTTCTAAAACAGGCATAATTTAGATGTGCCCAGGCTCAGATCCAGATGCACCCTGTGCTGAGACTGCAGAAGCTGCTCTCATCGACCCCTCAGCACCCTACTGTGAGCTTGGCACCATAACCGCTCCTGTGACAAACAAATGAATTAAGTAGCGTGAAGGATGGTCACCCTGGACTCTGTCAACAGAGGTGCAGGCGGAGGGTGTGCTCTGACCATGGCACACTGGTCCCTCTGGGCACTAAAATGAGACCCTGTTCATTTCGTGTCTCCCACCAAGCAGCTGTCAGGCGACAGTGGCTTTTGGTCCCCATGTCCTGTGAGACAGTTTCAAACAGGTGGTCTATACAGGTTTTAAAAATTCCCTATCCCATTACTGGTTCCCAGAGCTATCCAATTCCCCCTCCTTCTTCTGGGGAGAATGTTGTTACGAACAGAAACCCTGAACTGGAGGCTGTGTCTTCTTCTCCTTCTTCCACATTATTCCTCAGCCTCCTCAGAAGACCCCCAACCAAACACAGGAGGAGTCTTCCCTTTGGGGCTGAGTTGCTCCAGAAAGGCTCAGAGTGCCTGACAAGCTTCTGTGGATACAGTCAGGTGCACAGCCATCTCAGCAAATGCCAATGCTTTTCAGCAAATAAAGCCCAAGGGGTGACTGGCAATGGCTTTTGGGCTGCAGTATGTCTATGCTGGATGACTGTTTGGGGGACATAGCCCTTCCCTCTATTCAAAGTGCCATGTAGCTTATATTTATTTAAATGAGTTAAAACTTATCTTCTTTGGAGACATTTTAACATAGACAAGACCATCGGACTTGGAGGAGAACCTGCAGACCATCTGGTCCAGTGTTCTAGCCAGGGTACCACGGAATCTCCTGTGTGCTCTGAGACCACTGACATGCTCTGGCCTCAGGCGTGGTTCTGGCTCGGTCAGCCTGGGGCGCCTGGTAATGTACACTCCAACAAGGCATCAGGATTGATTTTAATCTGTGGCCACGTTGAGAACTGTTGTATAGATAAAAAGCAGAAGCCAAGGTATTTGTTTAAATACGTTTTGTGACATATTTGGGGGATGTAACCCTTGGAAAATGGCCATCACCCTGGGATTCCTGGACTGGCAGCTGGGGGACCTCCCACATGCCGGAAGTGCAGTCTGAGACTCTCCAGGTGAAATCAAGGTTCTGCGGACTGTTCCCCAGGTAGCACGAAACACGCTTTGTTTCCTGACTGACCATGGGTGTTAGTTCACTGCAATATAACAAGCACATATGAAGAATGTTTATGCTAGGCCCTCTGGGAAATACCATATTTATGTGCACGTATATACAAATCCTAGTGCCTGCGTTCAGGAAGGGGAGGGGAGAGGGATCTCCCCAAGCAGGCAGATAGAGGACAGTGCGGCACGGGATGGTGCACCAGCTTCTGTGCTCTAAGTAGGGGATTCTCTCTCTCTTCGCACTGGAAGATAAGATAAACACGTTGCTTTTAAAATGAGTCACCCTCACATCCTCTTCATGCCTCCGTGGTGTAAGCACCTCCAACCAGCTGTGTTTTTCTCAAGCCAAGAACTGAGATGCAGTTTCAGGAACAGACCTCTTCGCTGGGGCCTAGGATGTCAGCTCCCACAGCCACTTAAGGAAACAGAAGTGTGTGCAACAATTTTACTCTGAAGGTAAGTGAAGTTCTATGAGAAGGACTGGTTCAATCCCATTGGAGAACCCAGAAAGACTTCATGGATGAGGGAGGATTTGTACTGGATTTCGTTTCTTTGAGAAAAAAAGACTGCCTAGCCAAGTTACACAGAAGGTATTTGGCAAATGCTAAATGGAATATCAATAAACAAGTAAGTACTGAACCAAACTTTCCCAGTGTCTATAGAGATCATGGCTTCAACATGTAATCCAAGACAGAGTCGACAGTACACATGCATGAGTGTGCATGCCCGTGCGCACGTGTAAATGAGAGCATGGTCTGAACACGTGTGTGCTGGAGGGTGTCCATGTATGCATGCGTGTGTGTGTGTAGACGGGTGTGCCTGTGTACAGATATGTGTGCATGCCTGTGTGTGTGCATGTTGGTGTGCACGCGTGACCTGCCCTCCCTCTGCTGTTGCTGCCCACTGTTCCTCCAGGGAGTTTCTGCCTCAACCTCTCTCTCAGTACGGTGAGCTGAACCCTGCCTTCTTCTCGGTAACCCACTATGCCAGATTTAACTGTTATATGATTAAATATCCTCTAGGCAACACTAGGAAAGTCAGGAGTCCTAAATAAGTCACATGGTTTGGCACCTTAACACCTGTGATCTCATATGCTCTTTACAGTAACCCTATGCAATGGGGATCAGTCAGTTGAGAATATTGAGTTCAGTCGCCTGTCACTGAAAAGCTAAGTTACTGGATAAAACCAGATGTCAGGGTTTGCCTTCTCTCACAGAATGCGAAGTCCAAATGAAGGCATTTTGGAGCTGGTCACCAGGGAGCCAGCTGGGGTCCACCTTGTTTAGGATCTAGACGGGCAGTGTGCTGGCACAGCATGGTGATAAATAGTGCTGCTTTCATTTTACAGAAGACGAAACGGAGGCTTCCAGAGGCTAAGTTATTTCGCCCCAAATCACACAGTGAAGAAGAGGTGGGTCTAGAATTCTAAGCCAGACTCTACACTCTAATCTGTTTGACCCAGAGTCTGTGCGATTTCGCAGACCATAAGTAGACAAGCATTTGTATTCACGAGGAAGAGCTGGGCTCAGAAGAATCGACGGCCACAGAGACCATGTTCACGTGTGGCCAGGAGGAATTTGGAGAGGCTGCAGCCTCAGACTCCTTTTTAGTCTCGCTGTTTGACTGGAAGAAGCTGCCCTGTTCCTAATCTCTGCAGACTGTTCTGGTGTCCTCAGGACCACTCCCTTTGTTGTTTCGAGGCTGGCAAGAGCTGGGTCTGGGGATCCTGGAAGGCAGGGCTTTCCCGAGGGGTCACCAGCTACTGTCTGCTGAGGCTGCTCAGATAGTTTCATTCTAATCCTTGATAGCAGGCAGAGCTCTGCCGTTTATAACCATCCCATCCACCTCACATAGGGGCATTTGGGTTGGTGCCTCTTGGTCTGATCCAGCAGCCCACTGTGATGCCCTGGCCAAGTGCAGCCCTGAAATAGTCCCATTGATAGGAACGGTCCAGTAACGTCTGTGATACTGCAAAAAGCATAGTCTCTCTCCTTGCTTCCCAGCATTCCTGGAAATATATGAAATACAGGGCACTTTATCTTGCCACAAAGTTATTTTAAGAAATAACTTCGAAATAAGAAGGAAAATCAATTTTGTTTTATTTTATTTTATTTTTTGAGACAGAGTCTCGCACTGTCGCCCAGGCTGGATCTTGGCTCACTGCAACCTCCACCTCCCAGGTTCAAGTGATTTTCCTGAGTTAGCCTCCTGAGTAGCTGGGATTACAGGCACCCACCACCACATCCAGCTAATTTTTTTTGTATTTTTAGTAGACCTGGGGTTTCTCTATGTTGGCCAGGCTGGTCTCAAACTCCTAACCTTGTGATCCACCTGCCTCAGCCTCCCAAAGTCCTGGGATTACAGGCATGAGCCACAACACCAGGACAAAATAAATTTTAAAAAGCCTAAAAAACACACACTGCAAATGTTGAGATGTGTCTGTATGTAGACTCTGAAGGTTGCACTGTGACCACATCTGCAAAGCTGCTCACACCACCTGCCTGCCTCACCTACTTCCTGCAGGGCTGCACCTGCTCCTCAATTCACATGTCCAGTTTTTCTGGGACTGTATCAAATGCCCTAATTCCCATCCTTTCCTAGAGCTCCATCTTTCTAGGCTAGATGGCTCCTTCTTTTTCAGGCCTTGGAGAAGACTTCACAGATGTGACTGAAGTCACATCCCTCCTTCCCTCACTGACAGTTCCCTCCCTTGCTGACAGTCCACCTCCCCAACTCAGGGCTGGGTGTCTCCTTCTGCTTCCAGGAGGTACAAGCTGCCTGCAGGTTTCCACCACAGGCAGCTGCTGACAGACAGATGCTCACACTGCCAAGGACAGAGACGCTGCTCCTCTGCCACCTGCCCCTTCTTGTCTGTCTCTGCCTGCCCAGGCTCTGGTGCTCACAGCTGAACTTGACAGGTTCTTTTCCAGCCTCCTCATAGGACTGTTTCCATCCAGCATTCAGGTTCCCTTTCCTCCAGGAGCAACCACAAGACCCGGCCATGAGCTCAGCTCTGTTTCTGCACCTGGCAGAATGCCTGACATACAGCAGTTGCTTGGGAAACCAGGTTTAACTGGTGAATGAACAAAAAGGTTCTGCAAGGCAGTGACCCTTCTGGATCTCTCCACAGCCGCCTGAAACAAAACCCTGCTTGCACCCTCCGAGAGAATTCTGAAAACTGGGAGCCCTGCCACACACACTTGAAATAAAACTCTGCTTGTACCCACTAAGAGAATTCCTAAAACTGGGAACCTAGGAACCCCCTCCCCTACGTTTTTAAATAAAACGCCGCTTGCATCCCCTAAGAGAGTTCTTAAAACTAGGAACCCCTCGCCAATATTTTGAAGTTGACATTTAAAATTTTTTATCATGCATTGAAATGATTACAAAGAATGTTGCTTCTAAAATAACTTACGGACACAAAGAGGGAAACGAGAGACACTGGGGCCTACTCAAGGTTGGAGGGTGGGAGGAGGGAGGGTGGGAGGGGGACAGAAAAAATGCCGATTGGGTACTACATGTATTTCCTGGGTGATGAAATAATTTGTACACCAGTTTATACAGTACTCTGTAGTTTGTTTACCTGTATAACCTGCACAGGCAGCCCTAAACCTGAAAGAGTTATAATGATTTTTTTAAAGAATGTTGTTTCTGGCCTAGGACAAACATTTACATTTTAAAATGAAACTGTCATATAGCCCTTTAAAATGGACCCAATGGGTTCTAAATGCAATAGGTATTTGAAACCCACCAGAAATTTTTCATTGTTTCCTTTTCTCCTTTAATTCATATTCCCAGTCATTTCCCCTCACCCCCCACAGACTTTTATCCTAAAGCAGTATAAAGTATCTTTAGGCTTTACAATTTTTTTTTAATTTACTGATTACCCCATCCTATTTTCTCTGACAAAGAAAAAAAAAAACTATGTAATCAAAACTGATTTTTAAAAAATAGCCCTATTGTCAAGACTATCTTGGGAAGGTAATTAAAATGTTTTGGCACTAGATAGAGGCCATGGTTGCATAACACTGTAAATGTGCTGAATGTGACTGAATTCTACACTGTAAATGTGACTGGATTCTACACTGTAAACGTGACTGGATTCTACACTGTAAATGTGGCTGAATTCTATACTATAAACGTGACTGAATTCTACACTGTAAACGTGGCTGAATTCTACACTGTAAACGTGACTGAATTCTACACTGTAAACGTGACTGAATTCTACACTGTAAACGTGACTGGATTCTATACTGTAAACGTGGCTGGATTCTACACTGTAAACGTGACTGAATTCTACACTGTAAACATGACTGGATTCTACACTGTAAATGTGGCTGAATTCTACACTGTAAATGTGGCTGAATTCTACAATGTAAATGTGACTGAATTCTATACTGTAAATGTGACTGAATTCTACACTATAAATGTGCTGAGTGTAACTGAATTCTACACCGTAAATGTGGCTGAATTCTACAATGTAAATGTGACTGAATTCTACACTGTAAATGTGCTCAGTGTGACTGAATTCTACACCGTAAATGTGGCTGAATTCTACACTGTAAATGTGACTGAATTCTATACTGTAAATATGACTGAATTCTACACTGTAAATGTGCTGAATGTGACTGAATTCTACACCATAAATGTGGCTGAATTCTACACTGTAAATGTGACTGAATTCTATACTGCAAATGTGACTGAATTCTACACTGTAAATGTGCTGAGTGTGACTGAATTTTATACTGTAAATGTGGCTGAATTCTATACTGTAAATGTGGTTGAATTCTACACTGTAAATGTGACTGAATTCTACACTGTAAATGTGACTGAATTCTATACTGTAAATATGACTGAATTCTACACTGTAAATGTGCTGAATGTGACTGAATTCTACACCATAAATGTGGCTGAATTCTACACTGTAAATGTGACTGAATTCTATACTGCAAATGTGACTGAATTCTACACTGTAAATGTGCTGAGTGTGACTGAATTTTATACTGTAAATGTGGCTGAATTCTATACTGTAAATGTGGTTGAATTCTACACTGTAAATGTGACTGAATTCTACACTGTAAATGTGACTGAATTCTACACTGTAAATGTGACTGAATTCTATACTGTAAATGTGGTTGAATTCTACACTGTAAATGTGACTGAATTCTACACTGTAAATGTGGCTGAATTCTACGCTGTAAATGTGGCTGAATTCTACACAGTAAATGTGACTGAATTCTACACTGTAAATGTGACTGAATTCTACACTGTAAATGTGACTGAATTCTACATTGTAAATGTGCTAAACGTGTCTGAATTGTATACTTTAAAATGGTTAATGTTATATTTTTTGAATTTCACCTCAATAAAAATTAAATTCATTTAAAAATATATATTGTCACCATAAGCCACTAATTTTGTGTTTTTTAAATTTTTGCCATGGATCCCTTTAGTGATCTGGTGAAACCCATAACCTCTTCTCAGAATAATGTCCTTCAATGCAGAAAGTAAAATACACAAGATCAAACAGGAAACCAAGTGCACCAAAATACACCCATCAAATTAGCTTTAATCATGATACAGTCAGGCATGAGCCCCTTTAACACACTGTGGTGGTATGAGAGATACCGGTTTTCGTACAAGGCTCCTGGCTCATAACTCCCACACCCTTTGTTACAGTCTTTTATTATAACGTTGGCTGTGTTAGGTCTCAGGGGCAGCCTCTGACCTCTTGCCCCCTTTCAGATTAGAGTTCTGTCCCAAGGGAGGACCCTAATCTTCCCTGCCTTTCTGGTTGTGGGTCTAAGACCCTCCCATGAGAGCAACCCCCTATAGCCTGTGGGAAGGTATGCTGATATCTGGAAGCTTCTATAAAAACCCTAGAGGACTGGGATCCGGGAGCTTCCAGAGAGCTGAACATTTGGAGGTTTCTGGAGGGTGACGCCCAGGAAGGGCATAGAAGCTCCGTGTCCCTTCCCTATACCTCGACCTACCTTAGAAGCTCTGTGTCCCTTCCCCTATACCTTGACCTACCTGTCTCTTCATCTGTATCCTTTGGAGTAGCAATATCCTTTATAATAAATCAGTCAACGTGTTTCTCTGAGTTCTATGAGCTCCTCCAACAAATTAGCCGAACCCAATGAGGGAGCCATGGGAAGCCGGCCTGTTGGAAGTTCCGGAAGCCTGGGCCTGTGGCCGGTGTGGGGGGCAGGCAGTCTTGGGGACTGAGCCCTCAACCTGTGGGATCTGGGAAGATGGTGTCAGAACACCCAGAGCACACCCAGCTGGTGTCAGCTGCTAGGTGTGTGGGAAAACCCCACACATTTGGCCACAGAAGGCTTCTTCTGTGCTGATGACTGCCGTGGTGTGAGAGCAGAGGAGAAACACGGTTTGAGGAGAATTTTTCCTGACACACACATTAACAAGATCTAGTTTGTTAATCCTAGTAACAATATATAAGTCCAGTAACTATTGCAACTTTGAAGCAACGCTAAGCAGAAACAATGTTTCAAGTTATCTGCAACGATTATAATGTGTGTGATAGAAACTATCTCTGATTTCTCTTGGTGACAAAGTCACAGACACTTCAAGACCACTGCCATTTGCATGCATAATGGAAGGAAATGCTAAATTTCACTTCGAAGTTAGTGGGAAAAAAAGTAATTTTTTCATTCGAGTTCATGAACGCACTAAATTAATAATCCCACTCTATTCCAAATATAAGAAATTCATTCTGAATTGCATCATCATCACATAACTACTAACTTGTTAGTGGTATATAATTGAACAAAAGAGCATACATATGCTATAAATTTTGACAAATAAATAACATTCAAAGTAAATTTATGCTAAAATGTATGTGTTGATGAGATGGACGAGGTTGGGAGTTTTTTCCAGTTAGTTTTTCTCTGGGCGGCTAATACCTACTACTGGAATGATAGAGGGTTCAGCATCAATTATCTTCCTAGTGTTTATTTGGAGGGGTGTAAGCATGGAGGAAATTTTGTCCATGTACAGTTTCATTGAGCAACAGGACGCGATTGTGTGAACTCCTCCAGAGTTATGAGTCAAACATCACATGGTAGGCAGGGCGCGGTGGCTCACGCCTGTCATCCCAGCACCCTGGGAGGCCAAGGCGGGCGGATCGCTTAAGCCCAGGAGTTCAAGACCAGCCTGGACAACATAGCAAAACCCCGTCTCTACAAAAAATACAAACATTAGCCGGGCGTGGGGGTGAGCACCTGTAGTCCCAGCTACTTAGGAGGGTGAGGTGGGAGGAATGCCTAAGCCCAGGAAGCAGAAGTTGCAGTGAACTGAGATTGCACCACTGGAATCCAGCCTGGACGACAGAACGAGGCTCTATCTCAAGATATTGATGGTTTCCCCAAAGCCTCCTAGAGGGCAGCAGTGACAGAAACTGCATTCCAGCTGAACAGGGTCCCAGAACAGGACGGTCAGCCAGGCCCCTGCTCTTCCTGGCAGAGACAGAAACTGCATTCCAGCTGAACAGGGTCCCAGAACAGGACGGTCAGCCAGGCCCCCGCTCTTCCTGGCAGAGTCTCTGCATAGGGACACTGGGCTCACAGAACGGGCTCATAACCTGAGACAACCCCACCTGGCCCTTCTGGCTCTAAGCAATCACCTCACTGCTTCTGTCTCAAAACCATTCATGCTCTGAAACTGAAAAGAGAGCCACTGATTCTGGAAGACCTCCAAAACATCTTGGAAAAGGTTCAGAGCCCAGGGCCTCTGAGTACCTTGGTGGCTAGCACTGACTTGCCAGGACTTGGTTCACCCACTTCTAAAACGGCAGGAACGCACTGGCAGGGAGCCACCGAGGCACAGTTTCCCTGCTGAGTACCAAGCACGGCTCTCCTCCCACACCCAGCAACTACAAGCATCTGGCTGCTGAATAACGGCATGGCTTAACTTAGTTACACCCCTAATATCTGAGTGCTCCCCTAACAGGATATCGTGTGAGCTTCGATCCAGCAACAGTTTCTCCCATAGCCGAACCCAGGAATCAAAGGAGAGACATGAAAGTGGTCTGTCTTGCTGCACTGTCTACTAACCCATGCGAGGACCTTTGCTGTATGTCCCTTTAACTTAGGCTGATTTAGAGGTTTTGCTTCTCAAAAGAAGACATAATTGTTCTAATGAATGGAAGTTGAAACTGCCACCTGGTCATTTCACGCTCCTCATGCTACTGAATCAACAGACAAAGAAAGGGGTTACTGTGTGTGCTGGGATAATTGATCCTAGTTACCCGAGGGAAATTGGTTTGCTGCTATGGAAGGAGAGAAGAGAGACTATGTCTGGAATTCAGGGATATTTCCAGATCCAAGTAAAGATGAATGGAAAATTAAGCAATGTGCCAAAGGTAAAAACACAAAAGATTCAGACCCTTCAGAAATGAAGGCTTGGGTTACCTCACAATGTAAAAAAAACTCTGTCAAGATGAGGCAATAGATAAGGGCAAATGGAATCCAGGGAAAAAAAAAAAGTAGGAAAAGGAAATTATTATGCAAAAAAAAAAAAATGAATCTAGATACAGAACTTGTACCTTTCACAAAATTAAAATAGATTATAGACTTAAACATAAAACAAAGGCTGGGTGTGGTGGCTCATACCTGTAATCCCAGCACTCTGGGAGGCCGAGGAGGGCGGATTTCCTAAGCTCAGGAGTTCGAGAGGAGCATGGACAATATGGTGAAACCCCATCTCTATTAAAATACAAAAAAAAAAAAAAAAAAATTAGCTGGAAGTGGTGGCAGGCGCCTGTAGTCCCAGCTACTAGGGAGGCTGAGGCAGGAGAATCGCTTGAAACTGGGAGGCAGAGGTTGCAGTGAGCCAAGATCACACAACTGCACTCCAGCCTGGGCAATAGAGTGAGACTCTGTCAAAAAACAAAACAAAACAAAAAAACACACACATGAAACACAGCTTCTAGAAGATAATATAGGGGAAAATACCGAGACCTTAGGCTTGGCAATGAGTTTGTAAATACACCATAATAATGATGCATGAAAAGAAATGTTGTTAAGTTGGACTTCACTAAAATTAGAAGCTTCTATTTTGTGAAAGACATTGTCAAGAGAATTAAAAGACAGGCAATGGACTGGGAGAAAATATTTGCAAAACATATTATGGCAAAGGGCTTGTATATAATGTACATATTATGTTGAGTATATTCAAACTCAACAATTAAAAAGTAACCTTGTTAAAAATGGGGAAAATATTTGAACAGACCCTTCAGTAAAGAGGATACACAGATGGCAGGTAAGTATATAAAAGATGCTCCCAGAGTTTGAGGCTTCAGTGAGCCATGATTACACCACTGAACTGATGCCTGCGTGACTGAGACCCTGTCTCCAAAACACAAACAAACAAAAAGCCAAAACAAAAAACCCAAAACAAATAAAGACGCTCAATAGCAGATGCCTTCAGGGACTTGCAAATTAAACCAGTGAAATACCAGGACATACCTATTAGAATGGCCACAATCTTTTAAAGTGACGCCAAACACTGGTGAGGACGTGTAGAAAGAGGAGCTCTCATTCACTGCTGGTGGGAATGCAAAACGGCGCGGCCACTTGGAAAGATGGTCTGTCTCAGAAAACTCAATGCTGTCTTCACATGCAATCTGGCAATCACGCTCCTGGGTATTTACTCAAAAGAGTTGAAAATACGTCCACACAAAAACCTGCATACAAATGTTTAGCAGCTTTATTCATAATTACCAAACACCGTCCTTCAGTAGGCTAGTGTGGTAACAAACTGTGGTATATAAGACAGTAAATTATTATTCAGTCGTAAGAAGAAACGAGCTATGAAGCCATGAATACATGGCAGAACCTAAAATTCGTGTCACGCGGTAAAAGAAGCCGGTCTGAAAAGACGACATCCTTTATGATTCCAACCACATGACAATCTGGAAAGGACAAAACTACGGAGACAATAAAAAGAGCAGTGGTTTCTGGAGGTTGGGAGAAGGAGGGAAAACCGGGCAGAGCACAGGAGGGTTTTAGGACAGTGAAGCGATTCCATATGGAAGATTGGGAGGAGGGAAAAACCGGGCAGAGCACAGGTGGGTTTTAAGGCACTGAAGCTTTTCCATATGGCACTGTCACGATAGATAGATGATATTCCTCCAAATCCATAAAACTTTGCAACACCAAGAGTGAACCCTACTGTAAAGCATGGAGACTTTAGTTAATAATGTATCAGTATGGTTTACTAACTGGAACAAATGTACCACACTAATGCAAAACGTGAACAGTAAGAGAAAATGTGTGTGCTGAGAGGGGAGTGGTGTCATGTGAGAAGTTTCTGCATATAGTTCAATTTTTCTAAAAATCTAAAATTGTTCATTAAACATAGTCTATTAGACAGGCATGGTGGCTCACATCTGGAATCCCAGCACTTTGGGAAGCTGAGGCAGGCAAATCACCTGAGGTCAGCAGTTTGAGACGAGCCTGGCCAATATAGGGAAACCCTGTCTCTACTAAAAATACAAAAAATTAACTGGGCATGTTGGGGCATACCTGTAGTCCCAGCTACTCAGGAGGCTGAGGCTGGAGAATTGCTTGAACCCGGGAGGCAGAGGTTGCAGTGAGCCAAGATTGCACCACTGTACTCCAGCCTGGGCAACAGAGCAAGACTCAGTCTCAAAAAAAAAAAAAAAAAAAAAAAAAGCCTATTAATTTAAAGTAATGAATAATGTGTCAGTGGGCTGTAGAAAAAGTCTCAAATCTGATGAAAACTGTAGGCCATGGATTTAAAAAACTCAACTCAAGCACAAGAAACAAACAAAATAAACCATGGTACATTATAAATTACTTAAAACCAATGATTAAAAAGAAAACACAAAAAGCAGTCAAGAAACACACATAATGTGCAAAGGAAAACATTAGAATGACAGCCAACTCCTTGTCAGAAATAATGCAAGACAGAAGGCAGTGGATCAACAATTTTCAAGTACCAACAGAACAATGTTGTCAATCTAGAATTCCATGCCTAGCAAAAATATCTTTCAAAAACAAAGGAAAGACATTTTTAAAACATATGGAGGTTAAAAGAACTTATCACCAGTAGACCTGCTCTATCAAATTGCTGTATACCTTTATACATACATATATATACATACATACATGTGTGTATATATATATATATATATTTTTTTTTTTGGCACAGTCTCGCTCTGTCACCCAGGCTGGAGTGCAGTGGTGTGATCTTGGCTCACTGCAATTTCCGCCTCCTGGGAAGAATCAAGAGATTCTCCTGCCTCAGCCTCCAGAGTAGCTGGGATTACAGGCACGTGCCCCCACGCCCAGCTAGTTTTTCCATTTTTAGCAGAGGCGGGGTTTCACCATGTTGTTCAGGCTGGTCTCGATCTCCTGACCTCAAGTGATCCACCTGCCTCGCCCTCCCAAAGTGTTGGGATTACAGGCGTGAGCCACTCTGCCTGGCCACCTTTCAATGTTTTTAATGCACATATAATCAAATACAAATATAGGTACAGAGACATATTTGGCCTTTGGGTCACTGCTTAACAAGGGTGTAATAATTCTATCACTTTTCCAAATATTGCCTTTCTTATTCAGTAATACCCAATGGATGTCCCTGGATGTCAGTGTTTTCGTAGATATACAATACACTATGATGCACACATTCTGTAAATTACTAAATTCCTCTTTAAAAAGAACACGATTGAGGTCAACTGAGGCCTAGAGATAAGTTACTGGACAAATAAGACCATAGCAGCTTTGAATTTTCTTCCTTTTGGTTATGTGTATGTTTGTATACATTATTTTCCTCTACTCTTTTCTCCTATTGTTTTACATAATAATCATTGATGGTAGTTAACTGTACAATTTAGTTTTTAGATTTAGAACATTTGGGTGGGAGTTTGCTTGGACTCGAGAGGGACTTTACATCACACTGAGATGGACACAGCAACTAATGGAACTTTCGCCTCACGTTTCTGGATGAGAGCAATGTAATTGGTACAAATTATGGCTGCATCTTATTGGGAACAAGCATGAAGGTGTTTTGTGTGGCAGTTCAAACATGGGTAAAGGGAATCAATGGAAGCAAGTAGGAGGACTGTGCCTACCGTTTACCTTAGTCTCTCGACTCATTGTCTATATTCTGTTCTGTAATGCTGGGGCTAACACTACATTTCTCAGTCTAGTTTGTGTTGCTGTAACAGAATATCTGAGACTGGGAAATTTACAATGAACAGAAATCATTTTCTTACCACTACAGAGGCCAGGGAGTCCAAGATCAAGGGAACAGCATTTGGCGAGGGTCCCGTTGCTGTGTCCTTTAATGACAGAAGGCAGACAGGCTGAGAAGGGAGGCAGGGCACAGACAAGAGGTGTCAAACCTACCCTTTCATGACAACATTAATTCCGCCCATGAGGTCAGAGTCCTCTTGGCCTAATCACCCTCAAACTTTCCACCTCTTAATACTGTCACACTGGCAGCCCAATTTTAGCACAAGTCTTGGAGGAGCCAAACACTCAAACCACAGCACTCTGCAAACTGCACTTGCTTTTCCCTTGATAGCAGACTTCTTATTAGGTTCTGCCAATGGGAGCTCCTAGGAGTTTGAAAGATGGAAAGAGAGGAGCTGCTTCCTCCTGTTTTCCTGTTTCTGTCGGTTGGCTCTAGCCCCAGTCGAGTCCCACCCACTTCATGCTGAGCACCAGTGGTAAGGAACCCTGCTCTGAGCACTGCTTGCCGTAGGTTCTGGTAACCTTCCCTCTCTTTTTTTGCACCACCCCCCCCAGCCATGGAGTGGCAGCTGCTTTAGCTCCTAATCTCTGGGTTGTTTCACCTCCCATTTTGCCCTTCCAGCCTTCCAGCACCTACGTAACCAATTCATCAGGTTCGACTCCCTCTGTTTGAATTACCAGTGCAGTTTTCACTTTCCTGTCTGGACCCCGACTGACACAAATCCCATCTCACACTGTGAATCTTAGGGCCTGAGTAATGTAAGCCTACCTAACAAATACCTGACGTCGCAACCTCAATCAGCGAGCTAAAAGTCAGTTAGCATGGTCCTCCAGTCTACAGACACAGTGAAAAGAGAATGCTTGTGCACCCACCGTGACAAACAGTCCATGCCTTCTTAGCCCAGTACTGACTGCAGTGGAATTGCATTGCTGAGTGCTTACTGAACATCAGCTACCACCTGGCAGTTACATTCACATAGAGAATGTGAGTGTAGAAGCTCTATCATCCCTTCCTGCCTTCAAGGTGCTTTTCACAGGGGAGGTCAATATTCTCAATGTGGGACAGGTGCATTACAGAGTTATGTGCAAAATAACTGGGGAGGAAGAGGATGAAAAGATTTACAGTGTCTCTTCCCTGCACTCTCAGCACTCACCACCTGCCCGCATGCTGTGCATTTGTTTACTGCAGTTAAAATATGAGCTCCACGAAGGAGCATGTTTATCTGTTTCACTCACGAAACAATTCCCAGTACTGAGCAGAGTGACCAACACATGGTAGGTGCTGAATAAAAATGTTCAAACGAATTAAAGAAATTATCAAACAAGTGAACAAAAAGATATGCTTGAAGAGGCTTTGTATAATATTAATACTATATCAATAAAGTGTGAACAGTTTAAATAACAATAGAGGATAGGGGCCGGGCATAATGGCTCACGCCTATAATGCCAGCACTTTGGGAGGCCGAGATGAGTGGATCACCTGAGGTCAGGAGTTCGAGATCAGCCTGGCCAACATGGTGAAACCCCATCTCTAGTAAAAATACCAAAAATTAGCTGGGAATAGTGGCGGGCACCTGTAATCCCAGCTACTTAGGAGGCTGAGACAAGAGAATCGTTTGAACCTGGGATGGGGAGGTTGCAGTGAGCCGAGATCATGCCATTGCACTCCAGCCTGGGCAACAATAGAGAAACTGTCTCAAGGAAAAAAAAAAAAAAATATATATATATACACACACACACACACACACACACACACACACACACACACACACACACACAAACAGGACAGATTACATACCTTTGGAAATATTTTGAGCCATGCATCCATTAAAAATAAAACTCTGGGTGGCTCGGGCCTGTAATCCCAGTCTTTGGAAGGCTGAAACAAGTGGATCCCTTGAACCCAAGAGTTTAAGATCAGCCTGGGCAACATGGTGAAGCCCTGATCTACAAAAAATAAAAAAAATTGCCAGGCATAGTGGCATGCACCTGTAGTCCCAGCTACTCCAGTTACTCGGAAGGCTGAGGTGGGAAAAATCACTTGGACCTGGGAGGTCGAGGCTGCAATGAGCCAGGATTGACCCACAGCACTCCAGCCTGGGCAACAGAGTGAGACCCTGTCTCAAAAATAAATGAATAAAAACAAATAAATAAATAAACAAAACTCTAACAATGTGCTTGTCCTCAAAGTTGTTCATGATGTAATACTTTCTTTATTCTTTATTTTTTTATTTTTGAGACAGGGTCTTGCTCTGTAGCCCAGGCTGGAGTGCAATAGTGCCATCATCTCGGCTCGCTGCAACCTCTGCCTCCTGGGCTCCAGCAATTCTCATGCCTCAGCCTCCCGAGTAGCTGGGAGTACAGACACACGCCACCACGCCCGGCGAAGTTTTGCGTTTTTGGTAGAGATAGTGTTTCACCATGTTGCTCTGGCTGGTCTGGAACTCATGAGCTCAAGTGATTTGTCCATCTTGGCCTCCCAAAATGTTAGGATTACAGGTGTGAGTGACTGTGCCGGCTGATGTAGCATTATTTATTTATGTGAGACAGAGTCTCGCTCTGTCACCAGGCTGGAGTGCAGTGGCACGATCTCGGCTCATTGCAACCTCTGCCTCCCAGGTTTAAGCGATTCTCCTGCCTCAGCCTCCCGAGTAGCTGGGGCTACAGGCATCCGCCACCATATCCAGCTAATTTTTGTATTTTTAGTAGAGACGGGGTTTCACAGTGTTGGCCAGAAGGGTCTCTATCTCTTGACCTCGTGATCCACCTGTCGCGGCCTCCCAAAGTGCTGGGATTACAGGCGTGAGCCACCGTGCCTGGCCAGCATTATTAAGTAAAGAAAAAAAGCTCACAACAAAAGTTTGCTGTCCAAAGTTCATTCCTTTTTTTCTAGGAACAGCACCCAAACTTGTTTCTAAGAACCACCTCTTTCCATCCTCACCACGTGGCCGAGGGGTTGCCTCCTCAGGAGTGTCCCCTGGCATAAGCCAGTCAGCACATCCCATCCAACTGGCCACATCTGTGGCCATGGCACCCAATTATGAAAAATAAGATTGTAAGAGAGTTTCCTGAGGCTTCTGTAAAAAATAAAATGTTATTTTTCTTCTTAAGAAGCCACTCAGTAAGATCGTCTCTCTTGCCCCGAGTGGCACAGAATGATGACAGATTACTGTGCTGCCACGTTTGGTGGAGATGCGGACAGTGGATCTGCCAGCTCAGAGAGCAGAGTGAAGAGAAAGAGAAACCAACTCATTCAAATCACTTATTCACATCTCCCCGAAGGTAACCCTGCTCTGGAGTTTCAGTTTGGTAAAGCCTATGCATTCTATTACTGCTTGGGTCCAGACGAATTGAGTTTCCTGTCTTTTGGGATTAAAGGAGTCTGGACTGATATGCAGAGCATGATTCCAATGTGGTTTTCTAAACATATTTTAAACATACAATCAAAATTTTAGAAGTATCATCAAAACCCACTATTTTCACCTACCAATCCACTCCTCAGTGCCCAGGCGTTTGCTTTTATTCCTCCAAGAAATAGCTCTGGTAGCCAATGAGATTGATTTATACACAAATGGAAAGAGAGTTTCCAGATAAATCCTGCAAGAGACGATAGTGGCTTGTGGCAGCATGGTTGTGGTGGATGCGTGAGAGAGAGCGATGGGGAGTGTGTAGAAAAGGTCAAAAAGAACGTTGAAGAAAAGGTTAACAGTGGTTGTCTTGGTTTGTATATTGCTTCGTTTTTCTTTTTACTTATTTGTATTTTCTAAGCTTTCTAGAATAAACTTGTATTTTCTGGGTCATATTTCTAGGTCTCTGCCCTAGCTCACAGGATGGATATCAGTATTGACATGATATCAGTATAATTTTAATCTCAACCTAAGATAATACAGTACTCTGAGTTCCTAATTCTGTTTGCTTAAGATGCAAATTCTTAGAAGTCACCAGATGACACAGACTGAGGGGTTTGTTAAATAGACTGAACAAAGCAACAGACGCAGATTGGGGGGTTCTGCTAAATAGACTGAACGAAGCAAGAACCTAGACTCTTAATTCCAGGTTTTCTTTTCCACTCTAGCTTCAGACTTTACACCAAATTTTTATTAATGCAAACATCTGAGCACAGCAGAAAGAGTAAGAAGAACCACAGAGAAAGAAGGCTCCTCTAGAAGAATGGTAATATCTTCTACATCAGAAACAGGAACATGTGGCCTCATTAGTACTATAGCACTTGCTAAAGTCATGAGGAAAGATCCCAAACTCTCTGCAGTTATGCTTTGCAAGCTTCCTGGCGTTGGCCCCGTGTTTGGGGTGTACCAGGGGGAGAGTGAGGGGTTCCAAGGGAAGGCCGGAGGTGCTGGCGGATCTCAGGCATCATAAGTAACAATGACAAAAACACGGATGTGCAGAAATCAATAAGCTGAGACTCACTCAGGAGGCTTTGAGAAGCCAGTCGGTGCCTATGGACCAGGCTGAACATCTGTCAGGCAAACAAAAAGCAAACTGAGAAGAACAAAGGCGAGAGGGATTATTTTCACTCAAGTTCTTCTTCAGGCTCAGCAGGTGACATCCAAGCTGCTTGGCCTTCCTTCCTTCAGACACTGAAACTCCACGGAGGGTGTGCTGCCCAGCAAACCCCACACCAGCAACCCCAGCACAAAAGAAGGAGGAAGAAAACAAAACGCAGATGGAAAATTCAGGCAGAGCCACACCGTGGCCATGTCAAAGCTTCCCACGTCCTCGCTAATTTCCACAGAACCATTGTGCTTGAGTGGCAGAACCATCCATCTCCAAGGGGCGTATAAGAGCAGTTAATTGAACTCTTACTCCCCTCCTTTTTTATTCTTAAGGCCAGAAGCTGGGGGAAAGGAGGAAAGCGGAGGAGCCACAGGTCTTTGCAAAACGAACAGAGCTCAGAGACAGCCAGATCCCAGGCACGGGGCGCAGCCATTAGTAACACAAACGGTTCACAGTGGGGAAGCCACGCTGCGCCATGTGCCGGCTTCTCTCACTGCCTTCAGTCTTCACCCAGCTGCTATGAGGCAGATTCTGCGACTACCCACCGCGTTGTGCACACTCAAGAGACAAGGTGTCCCCGGGGCTGGGAGTGGGGCTGCCACAAGTCTTCCCTATTCAACAGTTGACAAAACCACTCAGGAATTAGCCCACATTCCCACAGCTGGTATGTGCCTAGGTGATATTGCATTACAAACCTACCAACAAAATTAAGATCACCAAATAGCATTTATAAGGCGGCTTGGGGGTCAAGTTTTATGGGTTAAGTTTAGACATACCCATCACAATGATTTTTAAATATGTCCACAAATTCTTTGATATTCCTCCCTTCCAAAGGCAGAGTCTCCTTCCTTTCCTGTAAGCGTGGCAGTGCTTCACAACTCCCTTCGCACAAACAGAACACGAAGCAATGAAGAGGTGTCGCTTGTCATAAGAAGGCGTGTGTACCCTGCTCACTTTCTCGGGTCTCTTGCTCTGGGGGAGTCCAGTTGCCATGTTGTGAGGGCGCTCAAGCAGCACTATGGAGAGTCCTTGTGGTGAGGAGCTGAAACCCCCCACCCAGCAGCCAACACTCACTGGCCAGGCATGGGATTCAGCCATTTCAGAAGCAGATCTTCCAACCAGGTCGAGGTCAAGGTCAAGCCTTCAGACGACTTCAGCCCAGCTTCATGGCAGTGTTCTAAGACACCCCAAGCCCGAACTGCCCAGCAAAGCTACACTGACAGACTGTGTTAGAGTGTAACTGTTTAGTATTAAACCATTTAATTTGGGGGTAATTTGTCATGCGTCAATAGATAGCTCAGACTTCCACCTTTATCTACCTTATGCCTATTATGAGATACCACAGTTGCCAAGGCTGAAGTTTAATGTAAATGCCCTATCCCTTTTGGTGAAACTGGAGACTTGCAGGCACCGTGGAACGACAAAGCTGACAAAGCTGTTCCCCTAACTCATGTTGCTCTCCCAGGGCACAGCTGGACTGCACTTCTCAGCCCCCTTGCAGCTGGGTGCGAGGGGACTGAGGTGCGATCAGTGAAATATGGGCCAAAGCGGTTATCCTGCTTCCAAGCCTGACTCATAAAACCTTCCCAGGTGGCCTGCTATAAACCGAATGCGCCCCAGAATTCACATGTTGAAGGCCTAATCCCCAGTGTGACCATGTTTGGAGATAGGGCTTTGAGGAGGTAAAGTTAAGTGAGGTCACGAGAATAGGGCCGAGCCAATAGGACTGGTCACCTTACCAGAAGAGGAAGAGAAATCTTTCTCATTCCACATGAACACACCAAGGAAAGGCCAAGTGAGGACACAGCAAGAAGGCAGCCATCTGCTGCCCGAGGAGAGAGCCCTCCCCACAGCCTGACCCTGCTGATGCTTTGATCTCAGACTTCCAGCTTCCAGAACTGGGAGAAAATAAGCTCCTGCTGTTTAAGTCACCCAGTCTATGATATTTGGTTATGGCAGCCTGAGCAGACTAAGACAGATTCTCCATGTTCCCTCTTTTCCAATCTGCCTGCTGGATATTGAGACTCAGGGCAACCTTGGAAATCACACGTGGAAGGTGGCAGAACCCCGTCGGCTTGGGTGCCTGAATGTCTACGTGGAGCAGAGACCTCCCGCCACTGCTGTAACCGCTCCTCAGGGTCACCTAGTGAGCTTCACAAGAAAGAAACTTCTACTGTGTTTTGCCACTGAAAGTTCAGGCTTGTTGGTTATGGCAGCTAGTATTCTATAACTAACACCTATTACATTCATTGTGTTAATTGTATCAGAGTTTCTTTGTATGTTTGCTAACATTAGGGAACCCCTATTTTATTAATTTATTTCACTAATCTGTAGTTTCAACTCCCGCAGACTGACTCAGAAAACAATGACATACAACTGCCTGTGGTGAAGACCAGTTTCTTGTTCAGGATCCTGCATTCCAGGGCCTATATGAGCCCAGGGCTGTGGTTTTGGGGGTGCCTGTTTGACTCTAATGGATGCCGTCAGACAACTCTTGTTCACAGGGTGAGAAATCTTCACTTTTCAGTGAAATCTTTGAATGCTGGGTTAGAAACAGGGCACATGCAGGGTTGTGTAGTAATGCTAGGATACTAGGTATTCTAGCAATGTTTGCTATGCTTTCTCTCTTTCTGAAAGATGTTAATCTCCTTCTACATCCAGGGCACATGAACACACTGTCCAACATTCCCAAGGGGAATAAAACTTTCTTTCCCCTGTCACTGGGAAAGCCACATTTTCCCATAGAATTCAGCGTAGTGTTTGCTTACGTGGATTCTGGTGGTGACCATTTCCTAATCCCTAACCTGCAGGTCAAAACTTTAGGTGTATACGAATGCATTACTTGACTTATGTGCCTCAGTTTTCTTTTTTTTTTTTTTTTTTGGAGACAGTTTCACTCTGTCACTCAGGCTGGAGTGCAGTGGCACCATTTCAGCTCACTGCAACTTCCACCTCCCAGGTTCAAGCAATTCTCCTGCCTCAGCCTCCCAAGTAGCTGGGATTATAGGCATGCACCACCATCCCCTGGCTAATTTTTGTATTTTTAGTAGAGATGGGGTTCACCATGTTGGCCAGGCTGGTCTTGAACTCCAGACCTCAGGTGATCCGCCCACCTCGGCCTCCCAAAGTGCTGGGATTACAGGCCTGAGCCACCACGCCTGGTCAGTTTTCTCATCTACACAGTAGGCATAACGATAGTATCTACCTCGAAGGAGTGTTGTGAAGATTGGGCTGGATAATATGTGTCAATCATGGATCACAGTGACCAGTGTTCAACATCAGTAAGTCATGACTATTAATGTCACTGTGGTGACAGTGAAAGTGATTGCTACTACCCCTGCCAAGGAATAAAAGATCCCAGGCTCTGGGAAAAGTCCTACATTCATTCCCATTTCCTGGAGGAGCCCCCAGGACAGCCCTTTCACCTGGGCATTGGGAGTGGTTGGCCCAGGCCTTCTTGCAATTCTCTACCTGGCTACTGGTTCTACTGGCCACCTCAGACCTCTAGCCTGTGACAGCACAGCCACCCTCTCCCTGTAGACATGCCACTCACAAACAGGGTCCCAGGGGGCCCAGAGGGGACAGGGCTCTGCGAGACTTACTTTCTTACCAGATGAGACTGTTGAATCCAAGAAAATGGGGCTGTGCTCTAGGAACCTGTGGGACTCCTTTGTCTAGAGCCATCTGCCTTAGCAGCCTCCCGGGTCCCAGGATGGTCCGACTCCGTCACCCACGCTTAATTCCTAGTCCTGCTCTTTGTGCCTATTTCTAACGAGGACCAGGAGGTGGGGAGGAGAGAAGGAGAGGAGGCGAGGAGTGGGGAGGAGAGGAAGGTGAGGAGGATGGTGGACATGTGAGCATGAGGACCAGGAGGTGGGGAGGAGAGAAGGAGAGGAGGTGAGGAGGGAGGGAGGACAGGAAGGTGAGGAGGATGGTGACATGTGAGTATGAGGACCAGGAGGTGGGGAGGAGAGAAGGAGAGGAGGTGAGGAGGTGAGGAAGGGGGGAGGAGAGGAGGAGAGGAAGGTGAGGAAGATGGTGGACATGTGAGCATGAGGACCAGGAGGTGGGGAGGGGAGAAGGAGAAGAAGTGAGGAGCGGGGGGAGGAAAGGAAGGTGAGGAGGATGGTGACATGTGAGTATGAGGACCAGGAGGTGGGGAGGAGAGAAGGAGAGGAGGTGAGGAGGTGAGGAGAAGGGGAGGAGAGGAGGAGAGGAAGGTGAGGAGGATGGTGGACATGTGAGCATGAGGACCAGGAGGTGGGGACGAGAGAAGGAGAGGAGGTGAGGAGGGAGGGAGGACAGGAAGGTGAGGAGGATGGTGACATGTGAGTATGAGGACCAGGAGGTGGGGAGGAGAGAAGGAGAGGAGGTGAGGAGGTGAGGAGAGGGGGAGGAGAGGAGGAGAGGAAGGTGAGGAGGATGGTGGATATGTGAGCATGAGGACCAGGAGGTGGGGAGGAGAGAAGGAGAGGAGGTGAGGAGCGGGGGGAGGAAAAGAAGGTGAGGAGGATGGCGACATGTGAGTATGAGGACCAGGAGGTGAGGAGGGGAGGAGGGCAGGAGGAGAGGAAGGTGAGGAGGATGGTGGATATGTGAGCATGAGGACCAGGAGGTGGGGAGGAGAGAAGGAGAGGAGGTGAGGAGCGGGGGGAGGAAAAGAAGGTGAGGAAGATGGTGACATGTGAGTATGAGGACCAGAAGGTGAGGAGGGGAGGAGGGCAGGAGGAGAGGAAGGTGAGGAGGATGGTGGACATGTGAGTATGAGGACCAGGAGGTGAGGAGGGGAGGAGGGCAGGAGGAGAGGAAGGTGAGGAGGATGGTGGATATGTGAGCATGAGGACCAGGAGGTGGGGAGAAGGAGAGGAGGTGAGGAGGGGGGAGGAGAGGAAGGTGAGGAGGATGGTGGACATGTGAGTATGAGGACCAGGAGGTGAGGAGGGGATGAGGAGAGCAGGAGAGGAAGGTGAGGAGGATGGTGGACATGTGAGTATGAGGACCAGGAGGTGGGGAGGAGAGAATAAGAGGAGGTGAGGAGGGGGGAGGAGAGGAAGGTGAGGAGGATGGTGGACATGTGAGTATGAGGACCAGAAGGTGAGGAGGGGAGGAGGGCAGGAGGAGAGGAAGGTGAGGAGGATGGTGGACATGTGAGTATGAGGACCAGGAGGTGGGGAGGAGAGAAGGAGAGGAGGTGAGGAGGTGGGGAGGAGAGGAAGGTGACACGTGAGCGTGAGGCTCCAGGATCTCAGAATCCCTGAAAGGCAGATTTGCAGCTGCTCCTCTTCCCCACACCTGCCAATCACCATGTCCTGCAGATCCGCCTCCTAAGCACCTCTCAATTCACCACCCTTCTGCACCACAACTCTAATATTTACGTATTTATTTATTTATCTTGAGACAGGGTCTCACTGTATTTCCCAGGCTGCAGTGCAATGGCACCATCTTGGCTCACTGCAACTTCCGTTTCCCTGGTTTAAGTGATTATCCTGCCCCAGCCTTCTGAGTAGCTGAGATTACAGGCACGTGCCACTATGCTTGGCAAATTTTTGTATTTTTAGTAGCCACGGGGTCTCACCATGTTGGCCAGGCTGGTCTCAAACTCCTGACCTCTGGTGATCCACCCGCCTCGGCCTCCTGAAGTGCTAGGATTACAGGCGTGAACCACCGTGCCCAGCCTCTTTTTTAGAACCCAGCCTTGGCTGTGACTTGGTCTCTCTTCCTCCCGTTGAACTTGAACAACTGCTGGAATGACTGATCAAAATCCCAAGTCTCACCACTCACCCCCTACTTAAAATGCTTGGTTGGCTTCCTGAAGCCTTCAGAACGAAGTCCAGGGCTCTCCACCTGCCCTCTCCTCATTCTCCTTTGCAAAATGTTACTGATCTTCCTACAGCTAGGGGAGCTTCCAGCTGCCACCACAAGGCCACATGCACTGCTGGGCACGGAGGTTGCCAGACGGCTGTTCCTGCCTCCTGCTCTTTTAGTCTCTCCTGCTGAGCCCTCAGATGCGGGTGTGCCCGGGTTCTTTACGGCTCATCTCTCTTCCCCAGAAATTTCACCCAGACCCATGCTTTCAATCTACAACAATTCAGAACCTAAATGGCTGTTTTCAGTCTATTAATCTGCCATGTACTTCCTCATTCATTTATTAAATAAATCACCAAAGATTCATGGGGTTTCTTGCATACCAGGAAAGAAAGGGTAGGAAAAAATGGCCACATACAAAGTATTGGAGAGTCTAATGAAGAGATCAGAACAAGCACAGAAGCAACAACAGAAAGACTAAATGCCATAAGCAAGACAGAAACAAGATCTGTGGAAGCTGGAAGAAGGCAGAAATGGTTTTATCAGTAGTATCAGGAAAGGTTTCTTGAAGAGGGAATTTCATTCACTCAGCACAAATCTTTTGGGCACACACTATGTCCCAGGCACATAGGCATTTAGGAGGGACCCAAAGGGGGAATAGAATTTTGACTGCGTTGGAGGAACTACAGAGGAGTGGGGAAAAGGAGGCATGGAGGGCTGAGGGAATAGTAGGTAAGGCAACCGGCAGAGTGAATTGGTTCTGTCTTCTGACAATAGGGCCCTGGTTGTCCTCTCAAAAACTACTGCTCCCTCTTCACATAACTGGGGAAAGCCGACCTTCACTCCCAGCTCCAGGGCTGGGTCCTCAGCGGCTTCAGTCAGTCAGCATCTCCCATCTTCCTGATGAGAGCAGTTACTTCAAGGACAGGCTTGTGGCCCAGTTAGAATCAGTGATGTTAGAGTACACAAGAGGCAAATACACAAGGCAAACCAGATAAATGAAGGAAAACTTGGATTCAGTGACTGGACCAAGTCTCGCCTGAAGTCCCTTTATTCTTTAAGCCATTTTTAGTTGGGTTTTTCTTTACCCATAACCTACAAAGTCCTGTAGACGCAGTGAATAAAGATGTTGAGGCAGGAAAGCAGGGGAAGTCCAAGAAACTACAGATTGTTCTAGAAGTTAAGCAAGCAACAGGAGATACATCTGCAAAGACAGATTTTTTAAATCATTGTAATAACTCTTTAAATGTAACAATAGCAGCTATTATTTATAATGACCACTTATTTCATGTCAGGTACTCTTTTAGGTTGTATGTGTTAATTGATTTACTTAGTCCAATGAAATAGATGCCACCATTATCCCTCCTTTTTAACAGATGTGGAAACTGAGGCATTGGATAGTCTGACTTATCCAAGGTGGCAGTTACTGGATGACAAAGCCAAGATTCACACCCTGTCATCTTACTTCAGAGCCTGAACTCGGAAACATTATGCTGTTGTTTGTAGTTTTCAGTGAACTGTAAGAAGCTAAAAGATCTGTAATCTTACAAGCTTTGGGGTCAGATTCAACTTCTTCCACTTTCTAGGTAGCGTGCCTTTGGAAAAGAATTGAACCTCTCTGAGTCCCAGGTTCTCCATCTATGTGACAAAACAGAGGTGCTGTCCGAAATGAAATAACGCACTGAAAGAGCCTAGCACCACAATGAGCTCACAGGCAGGCTCCTTTGCCTTCTCCTGTTCCTGCCTCCTGCTGTGCCAGCTCATTGTCCTGGATTCTGGGCCGGTTGGGTTAACATGAAGCTCCTTTCTTACCTTTGTTGACCTACAGTGGCTAACAAAACCCAGTTGCAGACCCAGGAGGAGCAAGAAGCACTTTCCTTTTATGTCTGCAGCCCGAAGTAATCCTCCTCCCAGAGTCTCCCAGAGAGGAGAGACTGTCGGCTGTGCCCCTCCCCTTAAGCCCACTGCTCTGCTTGGCTCTTGCTCGAGACATATGGCAGGGGCTTTGTCTTCAAATATGTCTGCTTTCAAGTTGAATACAACCATTGTCTGGGCCTGGGCCCTCCAGGAATTTACTGATGAGGGCAGGTTGATGACGGCACAGAATTTCAGTTGAAAGTTTCCAGTTGGCTGGTTGTCAGCAGCTGAGATGGTCAGGGAGCTGACCTGGGCTGAGATTCCCAAACTGCCCCTCTTTTTTTTTTTTTTTTTTGAGACAGAGTCTTGCTTTGTCGCCCAGGCTGGAGTGCAGTGGCGCGATCTCTGCTCACTGCAACCTCCATCTCCCGGGTTCAAGAGATTCTCCTGCCTCAGCCTCCCAAGTATCTGGGACTACAGGCACCTGCCACACCCGGCTAATTTTTGTCTATTTAGTAGAGACAGGGTTTCACCATTTTAGCCAGGCTGGTCTTGAACTCCTGACCTCAGGTGATCTGCCCACCTCGGCCTCCCAAAGTGCTGGGATTATAGGTGTGAGCCACCACACCTGGCCTGGCCTGAACTGCCCCACTTGTGAGGAAGGTCCTGGACACTGTCCCCCACCTAGTCTGAAGACCCTCTTGGACACTTGGAGGCCCGGGGTATGGCTGCAAGGGTGGGGAGTGGAGTTGGGGTAGCCCATGGCTAACATGCGTGAACAGAATGAAGGGAGTAGCAAAGCAGGCAGGACCCACTGCATGGCTGCCCCAGGGCCAGAGTGACCAGGGCACCCCAGGTGAAACAGTGGCATCTGACTGCGGGCCTTCCTCTAACTTTTTGTTCTTGAATAATCTTTGAGATTTACAGAGTAGTTGAAAAGATAGTACAGAGTTTCTATATATCCTTCATCCAGCTTTGCTAATGTCAAAATTCTGTGTAACCTGGGTACATGTACCACAACTAAGAATTAACATTGGTTCTGTGAGTCCATAGACGGTAATTAGTAAACAAACAAATAAAATTAAAATAAATAAAAATTAGCATAGACATGTGTCAAAACTAAGAATGAACATTGGCATATGTATCAAAACCAAGAATGAACATTGGCACATGTATAAAAACTAGGAGTTTATGTTGACATTTGTATCAAAACTAAGAATTAACATTAGCACATGTATCAAAACTAGCAGTTAACATTGGCACACCACCACTACTAAGCTCCAGACCATATTCAGATTTCACCCGTTCTTCTGCCCCAGGACACATCCAGGACCTTACACCGCATTTAGGTGTTATGCCTTCTCAGGCACTCTGGTCTGTGACAGTTCCTCAGGCTTTCCTTGAATATCCCATGAAGTGGGTTTGTCTGTTTCCTCATGATTAAATTGAGGTTGTTGGCTTTGGGGAAGAATGTGAGCTGCCTTATAGCAATGTGGCTTGGGTGATGTTAGCCTTCATCTCCTGGCTGAGGTGGGTCTGCCAGGTTTCTCCACTGTAAGTAACTAGATTTTCTATTTAACATTCTGTTCTAAAGCCTCTAAATCCAGCCCACACTCAGGGTTGGCGTAGGGAGGGAGCGGGGAAGGACTCACATGTATTGATTGGAGTGCAGAGGCTTTTGAAAGCAAAAGATGTCGGTTTTGGGTGCCATAGCTCAGACCACTGCTTTAGAGAGTTTCCATGAGGTTAGGGCCCTTCTGTGGGCTCACGTTTCTTTTTTTTGTCTTTTTTTTTTTTTTTTTTCCTTTTTGTGGAGAACGGGGTCTCGCTATATTACCCAGGCAGGTCTCGAACTCCTGGGCTCAAGCTGTCCTCCCGCCTCTGCCTCCCTGAGAGCTGGGATTACAGGCGTGAGTGGCTCACGTTTCTTCAGAACAGCCAGTTGTGAACTTTAGAATCCTGATTTGAGCACTGTAGTGCCCCCAGAGAGCTAATGAGAGACGGACAGAGAAGGTATGGCACATGGAGCTAGCCCCACCCCCCGGAGGGTGAGTGGAAAAGCCGGCTCTCCAAAACACCTTCCCTGCGGGGCCTGGCTAACGGAGGCCCTCGGCCCACTCCAGATCCCTCCCTGTTGGCGTTCCCTGAAATCTGTCCCTGACCATCGACCCCCCAGGAAAGTGGACCTTCCCTATCAGACCCAAAGACCGCTGCCTGATACTAAGGCCTTTCAGGAATCCTCCTGGCCTGTAGGCCCTTGACCAGTCACTGGACCCTCCCTTTCCCTCCTGTTTGATTTTCTGACTAAGCTTATCTCTCAGTTGTGGAACTGCAGTGCACATAAGACACACCCCTCCCTAATTGGGAATGCAGCTTCACACCCAGAGTGGGTTCTCTGGGGTGAGATGAGGGTCCTGATGAGAGAGGGGTCTGAAACCCTTAACCACCCAGAGTGGGCTACCTGGGGTGGGATGAGGGTCCTGATGACAGAGGGGTCTGAAACCCTTAACCAGGAGGGTTTTCTTCTGGCCTCTTGGTATTATATTTGTCTCCTCAGTCACACCCCCCTGCCCCTGCTGTTTCTGACTCTCCCTGCCCCCGTGGTTCTAGTTCTGGTCTCGGATGACTCCCCACTGTCTGCTCACTGATGGAGCCGGTTGCCTCACTTCCTGCCTGTGGTTCCTGGTGTTGCTTTGTCTTCTCAGGCACTTCTATGACCAAATCAATAAGTCTCCCTCAAAAACCATGTGGTGTGAGCAGCTGAGGCTGAGACAAGAGGTCACCTGCTCCATGTCACATGGCCATGTAGCTCCAGTGCACAGGCAGGAGAGCTGGACCCACGCATTCACTCCGCAAGCATGTACTGAACTAAATGCCAGGCTCCCATCTACTAGACTAGAAGAGAGAATGTCCGGCCCAAAAAGAACAAGTCCATAAACAACAAGCAGGCATTGCCAAAGCAGAGCAGTACTGACCTCTCTGAGGAACTGTCATTTGCCAGAGCCAACGGGAATGAGAGGCATGTCCCACAGCCATCAGGAGAGGGAAATGAGTATGTCCTGCAGCCATCAGGGGAAGAAAAAGAGGGGCATGCACTGCAGCCATCAGGGGAAGGAAATGAGGAACAGGTCCTGCAGTCATCTGGGGAAGGAAATGAGGAACAGGTCCTGCAGCCATCAGGGGAAGGAAATGAGGAACAGGTCCTGCAGCCATCAGGGGAAGGAAATGAGGAACAGGTCCTGCAGTCATCTGGGGAAGGAAATGAGGAACAGGTCCTGCAGCCATCAGGGGAAGGAAATGAGGAACAGGTCCTGCAGCCATCAGGGGAAGGAAATGAGGAACAGGTCCTGCAGCCATCAGGGGAAGGAAATGAGGAACAGGTCCTGCAGCCATCAGGGGAAGGAAAGGAGGGGCATGTCCTGCAGCCATCAAGGGAACAAAATGAGGGACATGTTTTGCAGCCATCAGGGGAAGGAAAGGAGGGGCATGTCCCACAGCCATCAGGGAAAGGAAATGAGGGACATGTTTTGCAGCCATCAGGGGAAGGGAATAAAAGGCATGTCTTCCAGCTGTCAGGGGAAGGAAATGAGGGACATGTCCTGCAGCCATCAGGAAAAGGGAATGAGAGGCAGCCTGCAGCCATTAGGGGAAGGAAATGAGGAACATGTCCTGCAGCCATGAGGGGAAGGAAATGAGAAGCATGACCCACAGCCATCAGGGGAAGGAAATGAGGGATATGTTCTGCAGCCATCTGGGGATGGAAATAAGGGACATGTCCCACAACCGCCAGGAGAAGGAAATGAGGGGCATGTCTCACACCATCAGGGGATGGAAATGAGGGGCATGTACTGCAGCTATCTGGGTAAAAGAATGAGGGGCACATCTGGCAGCCATCTGGGGGAAAGGGAAAGGATATGTCCTGCAGCCATCTGGGAAAAATAATTAGAGGCATGTCCTGCAACCAACTTGGGAAGGGAATGAGGAGTATATCGTGCAGCCATCAGAGAAGGGAATGAAGGTCACATCCTGGAGCCATCTGGGAAAGGGAATGAAGGGCATGCCCCGCAGCAATGAGGGGTACATCCTGCAGCCATTGGGGCACAGAAATGAGGGGGCATGTCCTGCACCCATTAAGGGAAGAGAATCAGTGGCATGTCCTGCTCCCACTAGGGGAAGGGAATGATGGGTACATCCTGCAGCCATCAGGGGAAAGGAATAATGGGCATGTCCTCCATCCATCATGAGAAGGAACTGATGGGCATGTCCTGCACCAGTCAGGGGAAGGGAACGATGGGCCCATCCTGCAGCCATCGGGAGAAGGGACTGACCGGTATGTCTTACACCCATCAGGAAAAGGGAATGATGGGCACATTAGGGAAGGGGAATGAGTGGCATGTTCCACACCCATCAGGGGAAGGGAATGAAGGGTACACCCTGCAGCTGTCTGGAGAAGGAAATTAAATGCAAGTCCTGCAGCCACCTGGGAAGGGGAGTAGGAGTGAGTCCTAGGTCACCAAACAGCAGGCATCAAGCTTGTCCAGCTCCCTCCCAGTCTTCCAAGCAAGCCACAGAAGCTGGTGTCCCACAGGCCCATGGAGTCTCCAGGGAGGACCTCTGCTGATCTAGAAGGTGGCTTCCTGCCTGCTGAGTGGGAAACCAAGGCTGCCCTTCTTGGTCAGGCTCTCTGAGCACCTGCCTCATTTACAAAAGCACCAGGGAAAAGCAGAGCAGGAAGCGCGAGAGACCAGCAAGTGCTCCGGACAGCGGGTAAGATTTTCTTCTGATCTCATGAAGCTTAATGGAAAAGCAAACACTTGGAAATTATTTTCTAACCCACACACACCACAGTAAGGGAACACACTGGCTTCTACAGGTGTCTAGCTGGTATGACTTCCTGAGATACGGCACCAACCTCACAACCCACTGGAGAATATTCAGAGGCCCCTGAAGGAGAGGGAGCAAGATCCTTTCTGCTGTTATGCTTAAACCTCTTTTCCCTCACCATCACTGCACCGTGTCTGTGAACATCTGATCACCAGGAAAATATGGCCCTGGAATAAGCCTAGTGGTTAAAATCTTTAGGCATTTTTTCCCCTTTAAAATAATTAACTCCATTAAAGAATCTGAGAAACAATACAGAGTTCTGGACATGTGGCCTGTGGAGGATGAAAGAAATGAAGGTTGCTTCTACTGGGGAGGCTTTTGGAGACTTTACTGAATATCTGGAAGGAAGACCCTAAGGCTCCAGCATTCTCATGCTGATGGCTGTTGTGTTAGGATGTTTTTTTCTGCTCACTTCCTTTTGTTTCTGGATGTTTGTGCACCCTGTGGCCCTGGGCTCAGTGACAGAACACATCTCTGGAGTTTCCACGTTCTTTTCTAACCATCCTTAGCTTTATTGAGCTAGGGACACGAAAGGACAAGGCGATGGGAGCAGGAAGCTCATCTGTGCACCTTAACTTCTTGCCCAGTGAAGGCCAAAAAGCAAAGTGTAGCCCCACACTGATGTGAGGAAACCTAATTTCGCCTACGAAGAGCCCACGGCCAGCTGACAGGGCAGGGAGGGTCTGTCTTGCTGTGCACGGAGGATCCTGCCAGAGGCGTCCGGCTGAGGTTGTCTCTCTTCAGTGACGTGATCAGACACCCAAGGATTCAGGGCAGGGTGCCAGGCCCTGCTGCCCCAGTTGGCTGATGCCTGACGTCTTCACGATGAGGCTGGCATGCGGCCAACAAGGAGCACTCGGGGACATAAGTCATAAGAGAGCAGCATCATCTACGTTGACAGGACCGGAGCACTCTGCTCCTCCCAGTCTCTTCAGGTTTAAAAGGATCTCTCCCCATTAAAGTCTTACTTAAGTCTAGACTTTAGTCTAAACATATCCATAAAGATTTTAAAGGTTTGTTCAAAGTATAGATAAAGTGTAACTGGAAGCCCATGGGACCTGCTGCTGGAGAGGGGAATGGAATGGAGATTCTCGCAAATGAGAACCAACTCTGGGTCACAGAGCTCCCACCACAGCGGCTCTGAGCCCACTCTCTAGACTGACAGCAGCAGGAGGAGGCAATACAGGAAGAGGAAAAGGGGAGGAAAGAGCTCCTCACTCAGCAGCAATACAACAATACTGAAGGCATTATTTGTACATCGATTGAAAAGAACAGGAAAAGGAGACTGACGAGTTGCTTAAATTCAACAGTTTTCTATGCCGTAGCACACCAGAAAATATCCCAGATGAATTAAAAGCCTCACTTTTTAAAACCTAGTGAAAACAGAGAAGTACACTTTATCAGCATAGTTTGAAGAAAGCCTTCAGCCTGTATTAATATAGAAGAAACAAGCCCAGGAGTCACAAAGGAAAATACTGGCAGACTTCGTCACACACACACTTAAAACCACCCTATGAGAAAAGCAAACATAAATGAAGTTTTTTTTAAGGTGTCTACTGGAATAAAATATTTGCAAAGTATTTAAGAGGTTAAAAATTAATATGAATAATTTATAAATGAGTTCTTCAAACTGATAAGAAAAAGACAACTCAATAGAAAAATGGACAAAAAATAAACAGGCGATTCATAGAAGATAGACAAGAAACAAATATATAAATAAACATACGCATACACATTTATTTTCTAACCTCCTCCTCAACTGTTAGTAAGGGGAAGGCAAGTTTGAGCAAAATAAACAAGTATGCTCATTACTTGTAGGTTGTGTTTTGTGAAGTCACTGCTGTCAACTGAAGAATCACGAGGTTCACACATTTGGCGAGGGGAGCTTTATTTCTTACAAAGGATTGCACCCTGCAGGCTGGCCATCTTGCAGGCTGGGAAGCAGAAACCAAAAGCAGGCACTTTGAGGGAGGAAAGGCTGGAACAGGAATTTATGCCAAATGGGTTGGCTAAGTATACATATCTAACAGGTGACTCGTGATGGGTGGATGCATGCGTCGAAAGCACACATGCATGCCTGTCTGTCCACATTCAATCTGGGGTAAGCACTTAACGTCTAAATGCACTAAAACTAGGCTCTGCATGTGGAAGATGAAATGGAGGACACAGAGGTATCCTGTGTACACCGGCCGGAATCAGTCCGTGGTCGCTGGGCTCTCATCACGAAGGAATGCTGGTCCGTCTTGTGTCCAAACCACAGAAGGGGAGTCTGGCAAGTCTTTTGAAAGGGCTGTAGCTTCTGTTGAACCCTCGTGTGATTAGCGAGGGAGTGGGTATAACAAGGTGCGTCCAACCTCCCCATTCCATCACGGCCAGGAACTCAGTTTTTAAAATTTCTCTAGGGCTCCCTTGGTCAAGAAGGAGTCCATTCAGTCAGCTCAGGGGCTTAGGATGTCATTTTTCTTTTTCAGCACAAACACTGAATTAGTGAACAGTGAACCATGGCTCATGGAGGAAAGACAGGGTTAGGTTCCCGTGAGCCTCAGGACACAGCTTTTTCATCAACCCATCAGTATAAAACCTTGTTTTATGTATGTTTCTGTTTAAAGACAGCTTATTTAGTATGTATTGTGGAGTAAGTAACATGGCCAACGGCACTATAACTTCTGTCTGAATGAAGCTCGTCTAATGCGTGTTTTCTCCAAAAGGCACCTCACAGCCTTCTTGCTCTCAGGAACGCTAAGCAGCACTTCCACACTGTGCTTGAGGCCATTTTAAACAGTGAAATCGCCAACAAAAAGCATAAAAATGTGGGGAAAAAAGTGGCACTAAATAAACTGTGAAAAGAAAACAGTTGCTTACAGCGTGCGTTGAAGCCAGAAGGCTGAGCATCACCTCATTCAGCTGGAACATGTGCTCTGAAGACACAAACTTTTCACTTCTCTGTGCACTTGAGAGTGTTGATTTGAGGGTTACCAATAAATGTTGGTGAGTAGGTGGATTCACAAATAAGAAATCCATGAATAATGAGGATCAACTAGAGAGGGGAAGACTCGCATGTGGAAAGAAAAAAATGTGGATATTTGCACCCCAAAGCTTGCCCCATAGAAGTTGCCAACTATTTATTGTGCTTCTCCCTGACATCGTGTTTGTTTCAAGCACTGGGGCAGCTACACTGAGACCACGCCGCTGCTTCAGAGGGTTCATTACAATGGAGGAGTCAGATGATACTCAAGTGAACAAATAATTACAGGTTATGCTTTCTCCAGAACAAAATAATCAGGTTGCTCTGAAAAAGAATAAATACTCAGGCTAGCTGAGAGATGTAACCTGTGCTGCAGACCTGAGGCGAGGCATTGCCAGCAGTGTGGAGACGGGAGGGACCAGGCTGCCAGCGGCCTGCGGCACGGTGTCTGGAGAGGCCAGCTATGGGCCTAGCTGGCTTTGGGGAGGGTAGTGGGCTGCATGTGAGTGGTTAGTGGAATTTCCACTCTTTATGTAACTGTGGGGTATTCTCAATAATAATATTAATATATATTTACATAGCAGAGTATAAATGAAAATATTTAAAGTAACAAAGCAAAGCATTTTCCAGTTTCTTTAAGGGCGGCCTCGTGGTCTTCACTGAGATAACAGGGAGAGCTTGTTAGCTGTCCATCTCTGACCTGGACACCACAGCAACCTCTGTGCCGTTATCACTCTTACCAGCACTACCCTAGACCACTCCCCACAGCAACCAGGGTAACGGCTGGCTGTGTGGCTCCCTTCTCTGACTGCCCTGTGGTCTTGAGATCAAAGGTCATCATCCGTCACATGCTCCCCAAGGCCCAAAAGGAGCTGCCCCTGCAAGCCTTCCCCACTCGCTGCGCGTTCACGCTGTGTGAGCTGCATGTGCTCACGCTGCTCCTGCTGCATCCGTGGCTTTCTCTGCTCTGCATTCCTGTCTGGCATCCTCTCCTGGGGGGCCCTTCCCTGTCACTTCTCCTGCTCTCCCCAAAGCAGTTAACAGAACATCGACTATTTATACACAAGTGCCCAGTTACAGATTGGTGTTAGCCTTTGATCAATCTTAATCAGCAGCCATAAAAAACAATGAAATCACGTCCTTTGCAACAACATGGATGCAACTGGAGGCCGCTATGCTAAGTGAACTAACTCGGAAACAGAAAATCAAACACTGCTTGTTCTCGATTATAAATGGGAGCTAAACAATGGGTACACATGGACATAGAGATGGAAATAGACACTGGGAGCTCCAAAAGTGGGGAGGTTGGGAGGGGAGCGAGTGTTGAAAACTTATTGTCAGTTACAGTGTTCACTATTTGGGTGATGGGCACACTACAAGCCCAGTGATCACCAGCATGCATTACACCCACGTGACAAACATGCACATGTTCCCTCAATCTAAAATAAAGCCAATGCAAATGCACGTCTACACGTGACTGACTAACTTATTCTACTAGACTGTGGGCTATGTCACTTGAGGTCTGTCATTTGTACTTTGGGGTTTACATCAATGATAGAATCTTTAAATTTCTAGTTCAACGCTTTTACCAAAGCAACATACTTTCACAAGTTTGACAGTCTCAAATTGTTGCCAAAATTTTGCCACCCAGATTTAGATTTCAGAATATTTCTGATTTCGTACATTAATTACCAAATTTTTACATATACATTAACATCACGGGAAACATACAAAACGTACAGCACAGTCATTTCCTCTTGAAACTAAGCTTTACAATAAGACAAAAATTTGAGTTCAGATCTAATCTAAAGTTTGAATTCAGATGGCAGCTGGCAAAAATCAGGTTTTCTTAGCTCTAAGAACCTCTTCTTATACTACGACTACAATACTTGAAATGTGCCACCTCTCTGAGTTGGGGCAGCCTGGCTATGGATACAGGGCAGTCTCCACTCCACCTGTCCCAGCCACTGGGCAGCCTGGTTATGGATACAGGGCAGTCTCCACTCCACCTGTCCCAGCCACTGGGCAGCCTGGCTATGGATACAGGGCAGTCTCCACTCCACCTGTCCCAGCCACTGGGCAGCCTGGTTATGGATACAGGGCAGTCTCCACTCCACCTGTCCCAGCCACTGGGCAGCCTGGCTATGGATACAGGGCAGTCTCCACTCCACCTGTCCCAGCCACTGGGCAGCCTGGCTATGGATACAGGGCAGTCTCCACTCTACCTGTCTCAGCCACGTGCTCATGTGCAGCCTCATCGCCTGCATTCTGACGACTAGTGAGCATCACTCTCATTTTCCTGCAGGCGCGATGGGGGTTGTGGGTAATTCCCATCGTTTTCCTGCAGGTGCGGTGGGGGTTGTGGGTACTTTACATCCTCAGTAAGAGAAGAACATGTATGAACTATGAAGCCAATGATCATTTAGACCTCCAATACCTTTCATTCTAAAAACTCCTTAAGAAGGTGGGATCAGTCAGGCAAGAGAATACCTCCACAACACAAAAGATTAGATGTGTGAAACAGTGAAGGAACTTGAGTGTCAGTTATAAATAGTTTGCTAAGAATATTTATTGAATGCCTATTATACACTTGATACTATGTAGATGCTGGGAATATGTTGATAGATAGAACACATAGTTTCTTCCCACTTGGAATTTATCATCTATTGACTGAGAGAGTTCAAGGAAATAAAAAACTAATAAAAATGCAAATGGGGTAAATGTTATAAAGGAGACAAACAGGCTAGGCCACAGTGAACAGTGAAGTATGGAACCTATTCCTTCTTAAAAGGAGGTTATTATTAGGAGGTGCAGCAAGTACTGAGAAGCAAGAACGAGGAACCATGCATGAATGAGCATGCAAGGTCGAGACACCAAACTGGCCAAAGCCACTGAGAAAATAACTCTATAGGTTCAAGGGAAAAAATGAGGTCAGGGGAGCTGGAGGATGGTGGTCAATGGGAGAGGGGCTTGAAATGAGGGACGAGAGGCAGCTGGGGGGGACACGCACACAGAGACCACACATGGACTAACTACCTGCAGGGGGGACACACACACGCAAAAACCACGCATGGATGAGTCACCTGGAGGGGATGCACACACACAGACCACATGTGGATGAGCCACGTGGAGGGAACACACACACAGGGGCCGCACATGGATAATCCATGTGGATGAGCAACACAACACGATGGAGAAATTGGTATGATTCCATACACTTGAAGAAGGTCATTCTGGCTATTTGGTGAGATTGGTGGAGGAATAGCTAGATAAGTTTGTGCAGTGGCTACCGGAATGGCCCAGACCTGTGCAGATGATAAGTTGGATGATGGTTACTGAAGACGAGAAGATGTGGTTGGGTCTGAGATATGTATGGCAGGTAGAACTGACAAGATCTGTGGTGGAGTAGATATAAGGAATGCAAGGACAGCAGTTCAGGTCTATAGTGTGAGCAACTGATGAAAGGGTACAGGAGGAAGACTCCTGGATGAACAGATTGTAGGAACAGCTGGATGCCAACATTCACTTTGGGACATGTTTCTATTGGAGAATCTCAATAGTGATGTTACAGTCATTGAATATTTTAGTCTGGGATTGAAAGGATAGGTTTAGTCTAGAAATATAAATTTAGCATATAGATGGCATGTAGTGCCATGGGGCTGGTTGAAAAGCTTAGGGAGAGAGTGGAAGGAGAAAAGAAGCCTTGAGAAATGCCCACAACTACAAGTTGGATAGAGAAAAAGAAAGTGTACAGAAAACTGAGAAGCAGCTAATGAAACAGGAGAAAACCTCAGAGAATGTGGCATCACCAAAGCTAAGAGAATAGACTGCTTCAATCAAGAGAATTATCATGCTATTTGGCCACAAGGAGATCACTGGTATCTTGACAAGATCACTTTAGTGTAGTGGGGACAAAAGCCAGATCAGAAAGCAGGAAAGGATGGAAAGAAGTGGGATCAGCATCTATAGACAACATTTTTGAGAGGTTTGACTATGAAAAGAATCAGCTAGAGGGTACAATAGCTAGAGGGTAAGTAGGGAACAAGGGAGGCTCTCTTATTTCTTTATAATGGGAGGTAATAAGGCATATTAGTTACTGGTGATGATTAAATACTAATGAAAGATCAATAGCACACAACAGAAAAGAAAAGAAAGAAGTTCTAGACAATGATCCCATGAGAGAAATGGGATCAAAATCTCCTGTGAAGGGTTTGATTTTTGTTAACAGGGGAGACCTTCTCCAGTTTTATGTGGATGGAATAAAGGGCAAAAGGTGCAGGTAGAATTACAGATTTGGGAGCTGGAATATGAAGGAGGTCTATTATGATAGCATAACTTGTTTCAGGAGAGTATCAAGCTATATGGAGAGTACTTAAGTGAAAGATGAAGCTGAAAAGAGAGGCAGGGGTTATATTATACAGGGCCTTAACCTGCCATGATAAGGAGTGTTTTAGGTGCTAGGAAGCTTTTTAAAACCCAATGAAGGTACAATAATAAGAAAACAAATGACCCATTATAAAAATGTTTTAAAATATAATTAGTCATTAGGGAAATACAAATTGAAACCACAATGTAATATTACTGTACACCTAGCAAAATGGCTTTAATAAAGCTCTGACAATGTCACATGTTGATGAGAGAGTGAAACAAGGACTAACACTGGCAGAGATGTCAATTATTTTATGACAAATATTTTAGATCAACCATCATAGAAATAATTCAGGCCAGGCGCGGTAGCTCACAGCTGTAATCTCAGCACTTTGGAAGGCCAAGGCGGGCAGATCTCTTGGGGTCAGGAGTTTGACACCAGCCTGGCCAACATGGTGAAACCCTGTCTCTACTAAAAATACAAAAATTAGCCAGGCATAGTGGCGTGTGCTCCTCGGGAGGCTGAGACAGGAGAATCACTTGAACCTGGGAGGTGGAGATTGCAGTGAGCCGAGATCGTGACACTGCACTCCAGCCTGGGTGACTGGGCAAGACTCTGTCTCAAAAAAATAAATAAATAAAATAAAAATAAACAAGGCCAGGCGCGGTGGCTCAAACCTGTAATCCCAGCACTTTGGGAGGCCGAGATGGGCGGATCACGAGGTCAGGAGATCGAGACCATCCTGGCTAACACGGTGAAACCCCGTCTCTACTAAAAAATACAAAACACTAGCTGGGCGAGGTGGCGGCGCCTGTAGTCCCAGCTACTCGGGAGGCTGAGGCAGGAGAATGGCGTAAACCCGGGAGGCGGAGCTTGCAGTGAGCTGAGATCCGGCCACTGCACTCCAGCCTGGGCGACAGAGCGAGACTCCGTCTCAAAAAAAAAAAAAAAAAAAAAAATGCTTCAACAAGCAATACAAAAACACTTGAAATATATTAGAAAAATAGAAAGTTCCAGCAAATAATTAGAGGGTATTAAGAATAATTGAATGGAAATTTTAGAACTGAGACATGCAATAACAGAAATGTTTTTAAAACTCAATAGATGGACTCAACAGCAGAATGGAGGGGACAGAGGAAAGAACTGGTGAACAGGAAAATAAAATAAAATAAAATAAGAAATTACCTAATCTGAACAGCAGAAATAAATAAACAGAGCCTCGAAGACCTATAGGATCACAATCAAAGGTCTAACATTTATGTTATTGGAGTCCCAGAGAGAGGAGAAAGAGGGCATGACTTAAAAAGTAGTCAAATAAATAGTGGATGAATATTTTCTAAATCTGGCAAAAGACATAAATCTACAGATTCAAAATGTTGAGTTAACTCCAAATAGGATAAACCTAAAGAAATCCTTGCGAAAGCATGATATGACTAAACTTTTGAAAACTAAAGACAAAGAAAAAATACTGAAAGCAATGAGAGAAATAACACCTACCTATAACGGAAAACAATTTGAATGATATGGAATTTCTCATCAGAAACCAGGGAGCCAGAAGGAAGTAACAATATTTTTCATGTGCTCAAAGAAAAGAATTGTCAACCCAGGATTATTTATCCAGAGAAAATATAAAGGTGAATGAAGGGGACTTGAAGATATTTTCACATGAAAGAACAGTAAGAGGATTTGTTGCCAGCGGACCTCCTCTAAAATAATGGCTGAGGGAAGTTTTCTAAACAGATAAGAAGTAATAAAAGAAAGAATCTTAGATCATGTCAACCTAAAGGAAAAAACTGAGGCAAAATTAATATAAGTAGGGAGTTTATCTTGGCTGAAGCTGAGGACTGAAGCCCAGGAGACACATGTAATTTGCCCTGACACATGCTCCAATTAACAGTAGCTACAAGTGGTTTGTAAAAGGAAAAAAGAAGTGCTGTCCTTAAGTTGTTTACCAAGAATTTACTTTGCTTTATTAAAATAACAAAAGTGATCAGTTGGCTATACATTTTTCTTTGTATCACAAATTCCAGGAACATGAAGATTATGGATGAGAGTTACACTGTGCAACTTGTGGTAACATTTCAGGTAATTTATCAGTTAGCCTGGAAACTAGAAGAAAGGAAAAAGAATCAAAATGCCTTTTAAAAATTGCACCCAGGTATGGCTGCAGGGGACATGACTGGAGTTTCATGCTCATGTCTCTGTGGGTCTGATATATTTTCCATATCAGGCCAGGCATGGTGTCTCATGCCTATAATTCTAGCACTTTCGGAGGCTGAGGGGGGAGGGTCACTTGAGAGTGGGAGTTCAAGACCACCCTGGGCAACACAGTAAGATCAAGATCCTGTCTCCACGAAAGAAAGAAGAGAAAAGAAAAGAAGGAAAGATTGATTTAAAAATTAGTTGACATGACGGTACATGCCTGTAGTCCTGGTTACTCCGGAGGCTGGGGCAGGAGGACCACTTGGGCCCACGAGTTTAAGGCTGTATAAGTTATGATCATGCCACTGTACTCCACTACAGTGTGGGTGACAGAGTAAGGCCCTGTCTCTCTCACAAAAAAAAAAAAAAAAAATTCATATCTCACATTGCTCAGACTGCTCTGATACATGTTCTCAATCATTAGGAAGAAAAAAAGAACAAGGAAAATAGTAAAAATATAGATAAATATGATACATTTTCCTTCTCCTCTTGAATATTCTAAATTATGTTTGTTGTTGAAGCAAAAATTATAACCCTAACTGATGTGGTTGTAAATACACACAGAGGAAATATTTAAGACAATTACATTAAACATATTATTATTAAATATTTATGATTACTAAATTATAAATGAGGAGGGTGAGGTGACATAAAGGAGGTCACCTTTTTTCCTACTTTTCATGGGAGCTGGTAAAATGCTGACACAGATAGACTGTGTTATGTGTAATAAGTAGAAAAGCTACACCAAGAGATAAACAGTGCAATACATAAATCAAAGTGGAACTGTAAAACAAAAATATTCAAGAAATGTATAGGAAGGTAGGGATAACAGAAAAACAAAACACAGAGAGAAATAGCAGAAAATTTTAAAAACGATGGCAACTTCAGACCTAATGTATCAACAATTTCATTAAATGTAAATGCTCTAAATAAACCAGTTAAAAGGAAGAGATTGGCAGAGTGAATTAAAGCGTGACCCAAATAAACACTTTTTATAAGAAACTCACTTCAAATACAATGATATAGGCAGATTGAAAGTAAAAGGATGCTTGTGCTTGCCATTGGTGGACCTGTAGGCAGACCTGCCCAGTCCAGCCCTGCCCATTGTGGCCCCCATTCACTCCCTAGGGCTGAGCAGGGACTCAGACCACTGTGTAATCCAGAGTCACCCCATTGCCTGAGGCAATGGTGAGCTTCGGCCAGTAAAGAAGGATCAAGTAGGCCGGGCGCGGTGGCTCAAGCCTGTAGTCCCAGCTACTCGGGAGGCTGAGGCAGGAGTATGGCGTAAACCCGGGAGGCAGAGCTTGCAGTGAGCTGAGATCCAGCCACTGTACTCCAGCCTGGGCGACAGAGCCAGACTTCCTCTCAAAAAAAAAAAAAAGGAAGGATCAAGTACAGACCCAGTCACGTTGGCTGCTGCTGGTTCTTACCTATAAGTGCCATCTACTGGATTGTAGGTTGAACTGCACAGCCCAATATAAAACCTGAAAGAAGTGCACAGGGCTATAGAAATAAAGGCAAAAGACCCCACCCAGCATTCTCTACAGTTGCACCCCTAGGGAGAGGGGTAAAGGGAAAAGGAAAGAAAAATAATAATAATACTATAGGAAAAGAAAGAGAAAGAAAAGAATCCTGGATGAAAATAATTACAAAAATTAGAAGTGCCAACATCTCCAGATGAGAAGGAACCAGCACAAGAATTATGGCACCATGAAAAATTTGAATATAGTGATTCCACCAAATAATTACACTAGCTCTCCAGCAATGGTCTATAACCAACATGGAAACTCAAAAATGACAAATAAAGAATTCAAAGCATGGATTTCAAGGAAGCTGAATGAAATCTAAGACAAGGTTGAAAATCAACACAAAGAAACTTTCAAAGCAATCCATGAAATGAAGGAAGAGACAAACATCTTCCAAAGGGGGAAATCAATCAGACCTTCTGGAATTGAAAACTCACTTAAGAAATTTTAAAATACAATTGAAAGTCTTACCAATAGACTGGACCAGGCAGAAGAAAGAATTTCAGAGCTTGGAGACCAGTCTTTTGAACTAACCCAGTCATACAAAATAAAGAGAATTTTTAAAGATGAACAACTTCTTCAAGAACTATGAGATTATGCAAATAGACCAAACTTATAAATTACTGGCATTCCTGAGAGAGGATAAACAGTAAAGAATCTGGAAAACATATTTGAGTGAATCAGTCAAGAAAATTTCCCTAGGCCGAGGCGGGTGGATCACAAGGTCAGGAGATTGAGACCATCCTGGTTAACACGGTGAAACCCTGGCTCTACTAAAAATACAAAAAATTAGCTGGGTGTGGTGGCAGGCACCTGTAGTCCCAGTTACTGGGAAGGCTGAGGCAGGAGAATGGTGTGAACCCAGGAGGTGGAGCTTGCAGTGAGCCGAGATCACGCCACTGTACTCCAGCCTGGGCGACAGAGTGAGACTCCATCTCAAAAAATAAAAAAAAATAAAAAATAAAAAAATTTCCCTATTCTTGCTGGAGAAGTAGACATGCAAATACAAGAAATCCAGAGAACACCTGTGAGAGACTATACAAAACAAATATCACCAAGGCATAGAGTCATGAGACTGTCCAAGGTCAACCCTAAAGAAAAAATCTTGAAGATAGCTGCGGAAAAAAGTCAAATCACATACAACAGGAACACTATCAAGCTAACAGTGGACTTTTCAGCAGAAATCTCACAAGCCAGGAGAGACTGGGGGCCTATTTTCAGGATTCTTAAAGAAAAGGAAGTCCAACCAAGAATTTCATATCCCACCAAACTAAGCTAAAAGAAATAAAATATTTTCCCAACAAGCAAGTGCTAAGAGAATTCATTACCACTAAACCAGACTTACAAGAGATCCTTAAAGGAGGTCTAAACGCGAAAGCAATAGAGTGATACTGGCTACCAAAATAGCATGCTGAAGTACATAGCCTATGGACCCTACAAAGCAACCACACAATCAAAACTACAAAGCAAGCAGCTAAGAACTTCACAACATGACCAAAACCTCACATATTAATATTCGTGTTCAATGTAAATGTTCTAAACACCCCACTCAAAAGGCATAGAGTGGAAAGTTGGATTAAAAAACAAGATCCATCTATCTGCTATCTTCATGAAACCCATCTCACATGTAACAACACCCATAGGATCAAAGCACAGGGTTACAGAAAAATCTACCATGCAAATGGAAAACAAAAAAGATTAGGGATCACTATTCTTATATCAGATAAAGCAGACCTTAAGCCAACAACAGTTAAAAAGAACAAAGGGCCATTACGTAATGATAAAGAGTTCAATTCAACAGGATTCATAAAAGAAGTACTTCTAGACAGCCACACAATAATAGTGGGGGACTTCAATCCCCAACTATCAGCATTAGACAGATCATAGATGTGGATAACTAACCAGGAAATTCTGGACTTAATCACAACACCTGGCCAATTGGGCCTAATAGACATTCACAGAATACACCTATCAACCCACAATATACATTCTTTTCATCTTGCACACCAAACATTCTGCAAGATAAACTATATTCTTGGCCAGAAGGCAAGTCTCAATAAATTCAAAAAAATCAAAATTATACCAACCTTACACTCAGACCACAGTAGAATAAACATAGAAGTCAATAGTGAGAAGACCTCTCAAAGTCACAAAATTGCATGGAAATTAAACAACTTTATCCTGAATGACTCTTGGGTAAACAATGAAATTAAGGCAAACACCAAAAAAGTCTTTGAAATAAATAAAAGCAGACACAAAATACTAAAATCTCTGGGAGATTGTAAAAGCAAAAGCAGTGTTAAGAGGAACATTTGCAGTGCTACCTCAAAAAGAAAGATCTCAAATTAACAATTGAACATGACACCTAGAAGAACTACAAAAACAAGAACAAACTAAATCCAACGCTAGCAGAAGAAAATAAATAACTAGAATCAGAGAATAATAGAATGAAATTGAGACTGAAATATCCATACAAAGACTCAACTAAACCAAAAGTTGATTCTTTGAAAGGATAAACAAGATTATAGACCACTAGCTAGGTTAACAAAGAAAAAGAGAGAGAAGATCCAAATAGACACAAATCAGAAATGACAAAGGTGATGTTATACAACCAATCCCACAGAAATACAAAAGATCCTCTGAGACTATTATGAATACCTCTACACACACAAGCTAGAAAATCTAGAAAAAAAAAAAATAGATAAATTCCTGGAAACACAAAATCTCTTAAGATTGAATCAGTGAGAAATTGAAACCCTGAACAGACCAATATTAAGTTCCAAAATTGAATCCATAATTTGAAAATCTATCAAACAAAAAAGCCCCAGACCAGATGGATTCATAGCTGAATTCTACCAGATGTACAAAGGAGAGCTAGTACCAATTCTACTGAAAGCATTCCCAAAAATCGAGGAGGAAGGAATTCTCCCTAACTCATTCTACAAAGTTAGCATCGCTCTGATACCAAAACCTGATAAAGACACAACAACAACAACAAAAGAAAACTGCAGGCCAATATCCCTGATGAGCATATGTGCAAAACTTCTCAACAAAATACTAGCAAACTGAATCCAAAAGCACATCAAAAAGTTAATTCATCATGATTAATTAGGCTTTGTTCCTGGGAGGCAAGGTTGGTTCAACACACACAAATCAATAAATCTGATTCACCACATAAACAGAATTAGAAACAAAAACCATATGATCATCTCAATAGACACAGAAAAAACTTTCAATAAAATCCAACATCCCTTCATGATAAAAAACCCACAAGAAACTAGGTATCAAAGGAACACCCCTCAAAATAACAAGAGCTGTCTATGACAAATCCACAGCTAATGACACAGTGAATAGCCAAAAAACCAGAACCATTCCCCTTGAGAACTGGAACAAGATAAGGATGCTCACTCTCACCACTCCTATTCAACGTAGTACTGGAAATGCTAGCCAAAGCTGTCAGGCAAGAGAAAAAAATAAAAGGCATACAAATAGGAAAAAAAGAAGTTAAATTATCTCTTTTTGCAGATAATATGTTTCTATACCTAGAAAATCCCAAATACTCCACCAAAAGGCTCCTAGAATTTATAAACAATTTCAGTAAGGTTTTGGAATACAAAGTCAATGTATAAAAATCAGTAGCATTTTTATACACCAATAACATTCAAGCTGAGAACCAAATCGAGAACATAATCTCATTTACAATAGCCACAAAGAAAATAAAATACCTAGGAATACTTCTAACCAGGAGGTGAAAGATCTCTACAAGAAGAACTACAAAACACTGCTGAAAGGAGTCATAGGTAACACAAATGGAAAAACATTCCATACCCATTGACTGGAAGAATCAATATCATTAATATGGCCATACTGCCCAAAGTAATCTACAGATTCAATGCTATTCCTATCAAATTACCAATGTCATTTTTCAAATAACTAGAAAAAACTATTGTGAGATTCATATGGAACAATAAAAGCCCAAATAGCCAAAGCAATATTAAGCAAGAAGGACAAAGCCAGAGGCATCACATTATCCAACTTCAAACTATACTATAATACTACAGTAGCCAAAATAACTTGGCACTGGCACAAAAACAGACACATAGACTAATGGAACAGAATAAAGAACCCAGAAATAAAGCCACACACCTACAGCCATCTGATCTTCAACAAAGTCAACAAAAATAAGCAATGGGGAAAAGCTCCCTAATCAATAAATGGTGCTGGGTTCACTGTCTAGTCATACACAGAAGAATGAAACTGGACTCCTACCTTTCACCATATACAAAAATTAGTTCATGGTAGATTAAAGATTTAAATGTAAGACCTCAAACTGTCAAGAATCCTAGAAGAAAACCTAGGAAACACCATTCTGGACGTTAGTCTTAGGAAAGAACTTGTAATTCTGTCCTCAAAAGCAGTTTCAACAAAAACAAAAATTGACAAGTGGGACATAATTAAAGAGCTTCTGCACAACAAAAGAAACTATCAACAGAGTAAACAGACAACCTACAGAATGGGAGAAAATATTCAAAAACCACACATCTGACAAAAGTCTAATATCCAGAATCTATAAGGAACTTAAACAAATGAACAAGCAAAAAACAACCCCATTTAAAAAATGGGCAAAAGACATGAAAAGACACTTCTCAAAAGAAGACAGACATGCAGCCAACAAATGTGAAAAAATGCTTCATATCACTAATCATCAGAGAAAGGCAAATCAAAACCACAATGAGATACCATCTCACACCAATCAAAATGGCTATTATTAAAAAGTCAAAAAAACAACAGATGCTGGTGATGCTGTGGAGAAAAAGGAATGATTATACACTGTTGGTGGAATGTTAATTAGTTCAGCCACTATAGAAAGCAGTTTGGAGATTTCTTGAAAAACTTAAAACAGAACTACAATTTGGCCCAGCAATCCCACTACTGGGTATGTATCCAAATGACAACAATTCATTCTACCAAAAAGACACATGCACTGGGTGCAGTGGCTCATGCTTATAATCCCAGCACTTTGGGAGGCCGAGGTTGGCCAATGACCTGAGGTTGGGAGTTCGAGACCAACCTGACCCACATTGAGAAACCTGGTCTCTACTAAAAATAAAAAATTAGCCAGGCGTGGTGGTGCTTGCTTGTAATCCCAGCTACTGTGGTCAGAAACATATTCTATTTGTTTCAAATTAATAATCAAAGCTCCCACCCCAAGAACCTAAAAAAGAGCAAAATAAACACAAAGCAAACAGAAAGGAAAAAATAATGAAGAAACAATCAGGAATCAATAAAATTGAAAACAGAAAAATAATAGGAAAAAATCAATGAAACAAAAAGGTTATTCTTAGAAAAGATCAATAAGATTGTTAAACCTCTAGTAAGACTGACAAAGAAAAAAAAGAGAGAAGCTACAAATAACCACTATCAGAAATGAAACAAGGAATATCACTAGAAGCCCTGTCGACATCAAATGCACAGTAAGGGGATACTATGAACACCTCTACACACATAAATATAATTTAGAAGAAATGGACAAATTATTGAAAAATACAGTCTACCACAACTTACCCAATATGAAATAGATCATTTCATTGCCCTATAATTCTTAATATTGAATTTGCAATTTTAAAACTCCCTAAAAAGATGTGTTTAGGCCCAGATGGTTTCACTGGAGAAGTCTACCAAATATTTAAAGTAGAATTAACACCAGCTTTACATAATCTCTTCCAGGACATGGAAGAGGAGGAAACACTTCTCTATTTCATGAAGCCAGTATCTCCCTCATACCAAAGGCAGACAAAGATATTACAAAAAAAAAAAAAAAAAAAAACAACCTGTAGACAAATAACTCTGATTAATATACACAGAAATTTCCTTAACAAAATATTAGCAAACATAAATCAACAATGTATTGAAAGAATTATACACTATGATGAAGTGGGGTTTACTCTAGAAATACAAGGCTGGTTCAGTGTTCAAAAGTTAGTGGATATATTCCACCATATTAGCGGACTTAAGAAGAAAAGCCACATGATCATATGAATTGATGCATAAAAAACATTTGACTGAATCAAACACTCATTTATGATAAAATTCTCGGAAAAAAATAGAAATAGAGGGGGACATTCTTCAACTTCATAAGATGCATCTACACAAAGCCTAGAGGTAACATACTTAATGGTGCAAGACTAAATTCTGGCCCCCTAAGATTGTAGAAAAAGGTAAGGGTGTCTGCCATCACACTTCTTATTCAACACAGTGAAGACTGTGTAACAAGGCAAGGGTGTCTGCCGTCACCCCTCTTATTCAATATAGTGCTGGAAGGTCTTGCCAGTGCAGTCCAGATAGAAAAGGGAATGAAAGAAATACAGATTGCAAAGGAAGAAGTAAAATTGTTCTCTTTAGCAGATAACAGGGTTGTCTACATAGAAAATCCCAAGGAACCTATAAAAACAAAATCCTAAAACTAGTAAGTGAGTTCAGCAAGGTCACAGATAGAAAACAAAAATACAAAAATCAGTTATATTTCTATATGCCAGCCATAAACACATGGACCAAAAATTGAAATACAATACCATTTACAATCACTCAAAAAATGGAAACTGACCAAGCGTGGTGGTTCACACTTGTAATCCCAGCACTTTGGGAGGCGGGGCGGGTGGATCACGAGGTCAGGAGGTCAGTTGACCATCCTGGCCAACATCATGAAACCCTGTCTCTACTAAAAATACAAAAATTAACTGGGTGTGGTGGTGCATGCCTGTAATCCCAGCTACTTAGAAGGCTGAGGCACAAGAATTGCTTGAATCCAGGAGGCGGAAGTTGCAGTGAGCTGAGATCGCACCACTGCACTCCAGCCTGCGACAGAGCGAGACTCTGTCTGAAAAAGGGGGAAAAAAAAGGGAATACTTAAGTGTAAATCTATTAAGACATGTACTGGATTTGTGTGCTATAACTACACAATACTGATGAAAGAAACCAAAGAAGACCTAAATAAATGGATAGAGATCCACGTTCAAGGACTGGAAGACTGAACATAGTAAAAATGTGAAGTCTCCCCAAGTTGATATACAGGGTTCACATGGTTGCTAAGAAATCCCAGCAATATTTTTACAGAGATAGACAAGATCATTCAAAAATTTATATGGAAAGATAAAATAGCTAAAACAATTTTGAAAAAGAATAAAGTGAGAGCAATCAGCCTATCCAATTTCAAGGCATCTTCTACACTACAGCAATTGAAACAGTGTATATTGGCAGAGGAGAGCTAAAAAACTGCAGTACTTCCATATTGTGGAATCCTACTTAGCGTAAAAAGAAATTAACTATAGATACTTTCAACAACTTGGGTGGACCTCCAGGGAATTACGCTGAGTGAAAAAAGCCAATCCTAAAAGGTTACATACTATATTATTCCATTTATATAACAATCTAGAAATGACAAAATTATAGAAATAGAGAACAGATTAGTGGTTTCCAAGGTTTAAGGAAGGGTGAAGGAGGGAATCGGGTATGGTTATAAAAGGGATACATAGGGAATCCTTGTATTGGTGGAAATTTTCTGTGTCTTGACTGTACTAATGTCAGAATCTGATTGCCAGATGTTACCACTAGGAGAGGAAGCATAAAGGATATATGGAGTCTCTCTGTATTCAATTACATGTGAATCCACAATGACCTCAAAATAAAAAGTTTAATTTTTAAAAAAATGATATGCTGTATGATTTAATTTATGATATTCTGGAAATGGCAAAATTAGAGGAACAGAAAACAGATCAGTGTGCCAAGAGCTGGGCATTAGGAGAGGAGGTGACTACAAAAGTGCAGAGGAAAATTTTGTGGGGTGAAGCAACTATTATATATCTTGATTGAGATGGTAGTTACCAACTGTATGCATCTGTCAAAACACACAGAACTGTACCTAAAAGAGTTTATTTCATTGTCTGTAAATATTCTTAAGTGAATTAAAAAGCAATTAATAATGTTAAAGAGGGAACTGGCAGGGTCATAGTCATACTTGCATGTAAGGCAGATCACTCCCCTTACTTTCTGGAGCATGGGCAAGGGTAAGACCAGGAGACTTGGATATTACTGGAGTCTCCAGGCTTGATACTAGGATCTGAACTAGGAATTAAGGAGCAATGGCTATAGGAAAGAGGCAATGATTTCAATACTTCCTAGGGCTGTTCTAGGACAGGAATAAAAAGATAGATGTGGTTCCTCCCAAGAAGGTGGAGCCCTTTGACGAGGTGTGGTGGCTCACACCTGTAATCCCAGCACTTTGGGAGGCCAAAGTGGGCAGATCACAATGTCAGGAGATAGAGACCATCCTGGCTAAGACAGTGAAACCCCATCTCTACTAAAAATACAAAAAATTAGCCGGGTGTGGTGGTGGGCATCTGTAGTTCCAGATACTTGGGAGGCTGAGGCAGGAGAATGGCGTGAACCTGGCAGGTGGAGCTGGCAGTGAGCAGAGATCGCACCACTGCACTCTAGCCTGGGTGACAGAGTGAGACTCCATTCCAAAAAAAAAAAAAAAAGTGGAGCCTTTTTCATTCGTCTGGAGGATGGTGGCCCTCTTCTCACAGCTCCAGTAGGCAGTGCCCCAGTGGGGGCTCTGTGTGGAGACTCCAACCCCACATTTCCCTTCTGTACTGCCCTAGCAGAGGGTCTCTATGAGGGCTCCACCCCTGCTGTAGACTTCTGCTTGGACATCCAGTTCTTTCTGTACATCCTCTGAAATTTAGGCAGAGGTTCCCAAACCTCAGCTCTTGCCTCTGTGCACCAGCAGGACCAACACCACATGGAAGCTATCAAAGCTTAGGGCTTGCACCCTCTGGAGCAATGACCACAGCTATATCTTGGCCCCTTTTAAAACATGGCTGGTGGGGCTGGGACACAGGGCACCAAGGGCCCCTGGGCCTAGCCAATGAAACCATGCCTTGGAGACATTTCCCCTGCATTGTCTTAGTGATTAACATTCAGCTTTTCATTACTTATGCAAATTTCTGCCAAGGGCTTGACTTTCTCCCCAGAAAGTAGGTTTTTCATTTCTACTGCATCATAAGGCTGCAAATTTTCCAATTTTTTTTTTTTTTTAAATAGAGTCTCGCCTGTCACCCAGGCTGGAGTGTAATGGCACAATCTTGGCTCACTGCAACCTCCACTTCCCAGGTTCAAGCAATTCACCTGCCTCAGCCTCCCGAGCAGCTGGGATTACAGGTGTGTGCCACAACTCACAGCTAATTTTTGTATTCTTAGTAGAGATGGGATTTTGCCACGTTGGCCAGGCTGGTCTTGAACTCCTGACCTCAAGTGATCCCACCTCAGCCTCCCAAAGTGCTGGGATTACAGCCATGAGCCATCACACCCAGCCAAATTTTCCAAACTTGTATGCTCTGCTTCCTCTTGAATGCTTTTCTGCTTACAAATTTCTTCCATCAGATACCCCAAATCATCTCTCTCAAGTTCAAAGTTTCACAGATACCTAGGGCAGGGGCAAAATGCTGCCAGCCTCTTTGCATAGCAAGATCTTTACTCCAGTTCCCAACAAGTTCCTCATCTCCATCTGAGACCACTTCAGCCTGGATTTCACTGTTCATCTCACTATCAGCATTTTGGTCAGAGTCAATCAACAAGACTCTAGGAAGTTCCATACTTTCCCACATCTTCCTGTCTTCTAAGCCCTCCAAGTCTCTAGGAAGTTTAAAACTTTTCCACATTTTCCTGTCTTCTTCTGAGCCCTCCAAATGGTTCCAACCTCTGCCTGTTACACATTTGTGAAAGCCACATTTTTGGATATCTTACAGTAGTGCCCCACTACCTGGCACCATTTTACTGTAATTCATTCTCATGCTGCTAATAAAGACATGCCTGAGACTGCGTAATTAATAAAGGAAAGAGGTTTAACTGACTCACAGTTCTGCAGGGCTGGGAAGGCCTCAGGAAACTTACAGTCACGGCAGAAGGGGAAGCAAACCCATACTTCCTCACGCGGTGGCAGCAAAGAGAAGCGCAGAGCAGAGGGGTTACGGGAAGCCCCTTATTAAACCATCAGGTCTCATGAGAACTCACTCACTATCACCAGAACAGCATGATGGTATCCACCCCCACGATTCAATTACCTCCCATGACATGTGGGGATTAAGGGAACTGCAATTCAAGATGAGATTTGGGTGGGGACACAGCCAAACCGTATCAATCTGTAAATCTGAATTACTGAAGCTTGAATAACCGCAAGACCTGTGTGGTTACCATGTTGTAAATATTCTGAAATGGTTCTAAATTTAAATCATATTCTACATACACATTTTTAAAAGTACATTATTAAATCTGATTTAATATTTGTAACTTTATAAGTGTTGTCCTTTAATCAGTTCATAGATCGGAAATCAATCCTTCATTGGTGAGCTCAGTTTGGGGACCTGAAAATATAGTCATCATGTTATGTGGAGTCATTTATAAAATTTTGCACACTTAGAATTTTAACTGCAAAACAGAGGCAGAGGATGAGAAGAGTAGGGTCTGAATCTCAGGGCTATTTGCAGCCAAATGACTGCAAGGGACCTTGGAGAGTGGCCAGGGGTTGGAGGCTCCAGGAAGGCCAACAGGGTGTCTAGTCAGACAAAGGGAAAAAGCCACATCAGGTCCCAGGAGGACACTGGTCAGCTGCAAAGCACGGCACCAAAGCTCAGAAAACAAATACTTAATATGGAGATCAAGTTCCCACTGGGCGGGGAGGAGATGGTAGCCCCGTGGTTCCTCATTTTTTAACAAAAATCCCTTTCATCTCCTCCCACTGCCCACCGTGTATTTGGAAGGTTCTTCCTCCAAAACTGCATTTAGTGACAATGGATTCTTCAAGAATCAGACATTTATCGCTGCCAGCCAAAGTTTTATTCACAAGACACCACTGAATTGATTGAACTCATTCTTTTAACAAATAGTTAGTATGCAATAATGGTAGCCATGGAGCTAGAGCCAATGGGAGAAAGATAGGGAGGTCCTTACCCTCTAGTGAATAATAGACTCGAATGGACATTTGGGTCAGAAGTTACTCTCTGGCTTGCAAAGTGAGGGTTAGGTTTAGGAAATGGACGGAGAAAAAGAAGGTGGGGGACGGGATCAGAGGCAGCTTCACAGAGAGGCACACTTGAGTCAAAACCTGACTCACGTTTGAAAGATGAATATGAGTTTCCAGGCACATGGGAGCTGGGGGTGGGTGCAGCGGTTGTGGGTCCCCGCAGAGAGAATAGCATGTAAGGCGTAACAGGAATAACTGTGATTCACTGAGGACATACTGTGTTAGGCACTGGAACAAGAGCTTTACAAACATTATCTCACGTATTCTTCACTGGGTGCCTATGAGGAAGGTACTATCATCCACATTTTGTAAGTGAGGAAGCAAGGCCTAGGGACTTCCAATAATTGCCTGAGGCCACAGACAGGAAGAGATGGCATAGGCCTGATTCTCTGTCTTTTGGATTCCAGAGCCTACAACCACTTCAGTATCTTTGGGCAACGATAACAACTTGCTGTTGCCAGAAAAGTGACGGTCAGAGACCCTTAAAAGTGAGGGGAGGTGACCAGCCCCTGACAGTACATGTAGCAGAGGAGCTGGGCTGCCTCCTGTAGGCTGCATGGAACACAGCGGCCTGAGCAGCAAGGGGAGAAGCCTAACCTGCATTTCCACTGCTCACTCTGGCAGCCTGTGAGTGCACACCCCCAGACAGGAGCCCATCCCAGGGACTGGCTGCACAGCTGTTCTGCAAAAGTAAAGAAACAGCACGTCTCCTCAGCCCTTGCACCTTACTTCTTGTAAATTTCCAGTTCTTGTTAGGTTTTCCAACATATCGCCCCTGGACTCCCATTCTAACTTGATGTCTTATAAACATTCAGGGCCCCTTGGAAAACCCAGGATTTCTCTGAGGACCCAAGACCATGTACCTGCTGAGTGAGCCCCCCTCAGATGCATTCTGGAGGGAAAAATCACATAAATTCCCTTCCAATCTGTAACTCTTCTTAAAGTCTTCCTTAATGCAATCCTCGGGGACACACACTTGACACGGCTGTACTTCTCTAAAGGAAAGGAGAATAGCAGTGGCCTAGCCCAGGCCATTTGCCATACTTGCATGGAATGTTTTTCCTATGGAAGCTTATTTTGGAATACAGTCACAGAGGAAGTTAAGATAAACAGGCTTTTCCTTTTCTGGACAATTCTTTGAGATAAAATCTACTGCAGAAGGCAAGACACTTAGCTTCTGCCCAGAAACTGATGTCACATGGTTAACGTGTGGTGGCCACATCAACTGAAGCCGACAGTGACCCCGAGTCAGCATCCTGGGTGCAGCTGCCACCCCGTCACTCTCATCACATTCCACCATTCCCAGGCCACAGAGGCAAGAGGATACCCTCAAAACTTAAAGATAGCTTTAGTTTTAGGAAAACAGGACAGAAAAATATCTTATGCCTCAGAATAATAGGTGGAATTCAATTGCTCTTCAAGGTGGCACAAGCCTAATGTCCAAATAGGCTTACAAAGGCTTTACCTAGATTGTGGGTGATTGATTTGTGGCAGGCTATTAAGGGAAGTTCAGGATGGCCAGGCTATTTTGAGGCTGATGTCTTGGAGAACCCTCTCTCTTTCATGCAAACCACTCCCTTGGCATCACTCTCAGAGACAAGCTGCTGGCCTGTGCAGCCCACACCCTGACTCAGGGTGGCATTTTTCTCAAGCCCTCTCCTTTTAAGGCCATCAGGGATCTGAGCCCCCATGGGTAGGGAACAGGCCAGGCAGCTGGAGCGTGCAAGAGTCATCACTACGAATAGCTTGACTCTGAAGTTTCTAAAAGGGAACCTGGACCACCTGAGCCTCCCCAGAAGACGCCCCAGTCACATATACCCTGCTGCTGCCATGGGTCTCAGGCAGAGCCATCTGCACACGCGGGAACATGAAGGGCACTTGGCAAGACTTCAGCTGGTGGGTTAAATGTGGCTCACAGCTGTCGCTGAGGCATACTCCCCAAAATAGTCTCAACACAGCAGCAGGAAAGATGACACAGAGGTGACTGAGACTACTCGCAATACAGTATTACTATTATCCCTCGAATAAAGTATGCAAATCAAGGTGTTAACTATCAGTAGCATAGAAAAGAGAGTGTTAAGTATAAGGGCTTAGCTGTAAAAAGAATTACAAGAACAAGAAAAAATAAAAACCTCGGTTAAAGGGCTAGATAGTCTAGAAAATGTGTTAGGTATTTATATTATTAACACAGAGGAGGGTAACACGATAGAATAAAAACCTGTTACAAACAGGCAACAACAACAACAAAATAGACAACAACCCTAGAAGAAAAAAGCCATGAAGGGAAAGCTGGAAAATTGTGAGAGGTTTTACCAGGGGCCTGTCTGCCTGTAACTAGGTCCTCATCCTGGACTTGGTCATGCAAAGCACAGGTGACCGTACCTCCAGGAAGGTAGAAAGGGATCCTACAGGAGTGAGACGCTCAAGTCCTGCCCAAGTTGAAATCTGTGATTCTGTGATCTGAAGAAAGTTTGTGGCCATTTTTAGAAACTAAAGTTTATCTCATACTGACACAAACTCAAAAATCAATGATACTTCAAGATACGTCATATCACAAAAAGATTTCTCTTCTAGTACATTATCATTAACCAATACAAACAGGTCTAGGCCAGGTGCTGTGGTTCACGCCTATAAACCCAGCACTTTGGGAGGCTGAGGGGGGTGGATCCCTAGAGCCCAGGAGTTTGAGGTCAGCCTCGGCAACATGGCGAAACTCTGTCTCTACAAAAAGTACAAAGATTAGCCAGGTATAGTGGCACACACCTGTAGTTCCAGCGACTAAGGAGGCTAAGGTGAGAGGACCGCTGAGCCCAGGGATGCAGAGACTACAGTGAGCCATGATTACACCACCGCACTCCAGCCTGGGCAACAGAGGGAGACCTTCTCTCAAAAAGAAAAGAAAAGAAAAGAGAAAAGGAAACAGATCTAATCTGTTCATCTAAGCAATGATAAGATTTATATGAACAGAATTTGCTTTATTGATGAAAAAGTGAACATAATCTAATCAAGCCTCTACATTTAACTAACAATTTATAGGAAAAGACAGGATGGAAACTACAGGAATGCAATCAGTTATATCTAGAATGTGGAGGATTCTTCATGACAAACGACTGGGATTCTTTGACATGTAAATTTCAAGGAAACAGAGAAAGAGAGAAAGAGGCTTGTTTCCAGATGTGAATGACATGTTAATACTACCTTCATGAGACAATCAAGGAAATCTGAACATGGACTGCGTATTGAATGTTGAAGGATTACAGTTAATTTTTAAAGGTACAATTGTGATACTGTGACTATATTTTTAAATGCAATCATTATCTTTTAGGAGCACTAAAATATTTACTAATGAAATTATAGGATTTCTAGGATTTACTCCAAAATAAACAAGGATAATAAAATAAGATTACCATAGTTACTGAAGTGGGTGAAATATACAAGGGGCTTATTTGACATTTCCGTAATAAAAAACACGAATGAATGAACAAAGCATTATAGAAATTCAAGTAAAAAATAGCTCATGCTTAGTAATAAATCAAAGCATGCTGGACACTTTAAATGATAAACAAAGATAGATTGTGCCCTCTAGAAAACAACTCTAATTCAGGACAGATGCACTTATACCCTTACCCACATCAGATGGAAGAGTCAGAAAGAGATGTGCTGAGTAGAAGGTAGAATGGTCGCTAGCAGAGGGTGGGAAGGTGGTATGTGTGGGGGAGAGAAGAGAGGTTGATTAATGGGTACAAACAGACAATTAGATGGAAGGAGTGTGAGGTCTGATGTTCGACAGTAGAGTGACTGTAGTTAAGAACAATGTATTGCATATTTCAAAATAGCTAGAAGACAGGACTGGGAATGTTCCCAACACATAGAAAGGTGATGAACTCAAGGTGCTGAACATCCCAGATACCCTGACTTGATCATTATGCAATAACGAAATATCACACGTACCCCATAAATATGTACAAATAGTACATATCAATTTTTAAAATTTCACCCAAGAATGAGATGTGCTGATGCATGTGGAGGGCCTAGCTCCAGGCTGGGTGTAAACTTCAAGCCACAGAAGATCTCATTTCCAAGGTTTTTCTACTTTGAAATTCCAAACTTATTTTTCTAGCAGATTTATAAGGGACATGGGAACAACATAGACTTGTTAAAGTGATAAGAGAAAGTAAATATGCCCTCAAACTTATACCAAATCTTCTGACAAGTCTTGACTGATAATCGTTTCTTCACATTTGTGAAAAACATGAGAGAAAACGTGTTTGTGTCTCATTTTCAAGTGTGAACATTTGGCATTACTCACAGCTTCCAATGGAATAAAAAGGGGCTTAGTTGTTTCCCATCAGCTTTTTCCTGCGTGAGTGTGTGTGAGTGTGTGTTTACATATTGGCTCTAAGCATTTATTAGCCCGATATTTTTTAGTGAAACGCTCCACTTCTCAGTATCATTTGCCGTATTAGGTTTTTGTAATGTGTGCTACAGGTTAAAACTCCTTTTCCCCTTCATGAAGCCTGAGAGAAGTGCTTTCTGGGTTTTCTCGAGACAACCAGAGGTTTTGTCTATGTCTGTCTAAAAAGTCTCAGATTTTTCTTGCTAATTATGCACTTTCATAATCAAGCAGACAAATCAGAATATTATTTTGGTGAGGCCATCATGTAAACTAACAGTGTTTACGTACAGAAGCGGCACTGACAGGGCTCATACTCCTCAGTCAGCAAGTCAGCATCTTCCTCCTGCCAGCAACCCACCCCAGAAAATGTGTGGCCTGTTCATACTTGTGAAAACAATAGTTTTCATTATTTACTAATTAGGAGATGATCAGATGTATCTATTGATAGCAAAAGGCTACTTAAAAGTGAAATAATCTATCAAACAGATTTTTTACCAACTCAAAGTTTCCAGTTAGATATTTTTCATTAAATTGATCGCTAGATTGCTGCCACAATCAAACTTAAACATTATAAGAAGTTTGGTTGGTCTTTTAAAATCATGCAAAAATTCAAGAGGAGCTATTAAATATAGAATTCCAAAATGTATAAAATCTTGTCCTAAAATGATCAATAAAGTGAACCAGTCCACTAGTTAATTTATAGGGGGCCAGTCCACTACATTAGTTTGGATGTTGTTCTTCTGCATTTTTATGTTTTCACACACCTGCAGTCAGTGTGTACAATGTTGTATCCTTTTGATTTTCATTTAATGTTCTGCTTTAATATTCTGACATGTTGCTGCAAGGTCTTCACGGCCACCACGTTTAATGGCCAGAAAATAGTTAATGTAGTGAACATTTCATAAATTACTTAACCATATCCCAATTGTTGGTTATTTAAGGAATTTAAAACTAAAACCCATTCTTGTGACAAAGTTCTGATGTATCCAGACGTGCTCATGCCAAGTCGTCCAGCAATAGCTCTGCTAAACCCCGTCAGAGCCCTTTTCTGAAGGGAACCAGGAAACATCTCACAACAAGAAGCTTGAGGCCTCTACAAAATGACTTCAGGGTTAGGATTTCAATTGCACTCTTGAGTCACATAGAAGAACCACTAGGTTATTTGCCTTAGAATGGAGGGAAGTGTCATTTTGTTTCTGTTCTACCTGCAAGAAGATCCTTCCCAGGCCCTGCATTGCCAATCTTTTTTTTTTTTTGTATAGGTATATTTTAAGTTCTAGGGTACATGTGCACAATGTGCAGGTTTGTTACATATGTATACACGTGCCATGTTGGTGTGCTGCACCCATTAACTCGTCATTTACATTAGGTATATCTCCTAATGCTCTCCCTTCCCCCTCCCCCGACCTCACGACAGGCCCCAGTGTGTGATGTTCCCCTTCCTGTGTCCAAGTGATCTCATTGTTCACTTCCCATCTATGAGTGTGAACATGTGGTGTTTGGTTTTCTGTCCTTGCAATAGTTTGCTCAGAATGATGGTTTCCAGCTGCATCCATGTCCCTACAAAGGACATGAACTCATCCTTCTTTATGGCTGCATAGTATTTCATGGTGTGTATGTGCCACATTTTCTTAATCCAGTCTGTCATTGATGGACATTTGGGTGGGTTCCAAGTCTTTGCTATTGTGAATAGTGCCACAATAAACGTACATGTGTCTGTGTCTCTATAGTAGCATGATTTATAATCCTTTGGGTATATACCCAGTAATGGGATCACTAGTCAAATGGTATTTCTAGTTCTAGGTCCTTGAGGAATCACCACACTGTCTTCCACAATGGTTGAACTAGTTTACACTGCCACCAACAGTGTAAAAGTGTTCCTATTTCTCCACATCCTCTCCAGCACCTATTTTTTCCTGACTTTTTAATGATCGCCATTCCAGCTGGTGTGCAGTGGTACCTCATTGTGGTTTTGATTTGCATTTCTCTGATGGCCAGTGATGATGAGCATTTTTTCATGTGTCTGTTGGTTGCATAAATGTCTTCTTTTGAGACGTGTCTGTTCATATCTTTTGCCCACTTTTTGACGGTGTTGTTTGATTTTTGTCTTGCAAATTTGTTTAAGTTCTTTGTAGATTCTGGATATTAGCCCTTTGTCAGATGGGTAGATTGCAAAAATTTTCTCCCATTCTGTAAGTTGCCCGTTCACTCTGATGGCAGTTTCTTTTTCTGTGCAGAAACTCTTTCGTTTAACTAGATCCCATTTGTCTATTTTGGCTTTTGTCTGCATTGTCAATCTTCCCTCATCCCTCCAAGCCCATCACCTTCCAGTGGTCCCTGTTCAAAGTTTAGCCCCTGCTTCCCACCCTGCCTGCTTCGATTCCCCCAGCACCCTGAGTGTCTCAGAGTCTCAAATGCGTGATTACACACAGTTTCACTTTGACTGACTGTATTTCTTTCCCCCTTAGAATATAACGTGAGCACCTTGAGAGGAGGGCTTATTCCCTGTTTTGTTTGCTGCTGCATCCCCAGTGCCTGCCACAGAGATGATGCCAAGACCCTTGCTCTCATCACTGTTTTTTCTTGTTATTCAAGTCTCAGTGCAGTTCTTCCATGGTCTAGAGTTGAAGCCCGCCCACTACCTGCACCTCACACTCAGAATTCTCCTCATAGCCCTCTGAGGTTTTCTGGTGTATTTGTCTGCTCTGCATCCCAAGAGAGCAGGGATTTCATTTCTCTATTAACTGCTATATCGCCAGGACTCAGAAAGTGCCTAGAACATAATATGAGCTCCAGAAATACTGCTGAAAAAATGAAAAAATTGAGCACACTGAGTGTCTGAATAAAATATCCCAACCATACCCCTAAATAAACAACATAAATAAGCAAATTTCAACTTCTCGGAAAAGTTATATTTTAGTGTCCAATGCTCTCATTATGCAGATGGCATCTTCGATTATTCATATTCGTTAGAGCCTCCAGAAAGGAGTATTGCAGACCATATGGGCCTCTGACTGTCATGACCAAATCTCCCTATCCCTGTCCTTGTTCTCTGATCCTTCCTCTGGGCCCTCGGAAATGCTGTTCTCCATCAAGTTGCTGTAAGCAGTTTTCAGAAAAAGTTATCCTTGAGAAGTTTCAGGAGGAAACCACAAATTTCCTGGAAATGCTTCATGCTTCATGACATTTAAGGCTTTCAGAGCCTTGAACTTCAGGAGCAAGATGGCTGGCAGGTCTTCTGGAGGTCTTGCCTAACCTGAGAAGGTCCCAGAGAATTTGTGCATAGAACTTCCCAGGAAGCAGTAAGACAGGCTGGTGCAGTCCCATGGGATGAGAGAGGTAAGAGCTTACCAGTGTCTCCAGTTTTTGTCAATGAATGTTCTTAGCATTTTCAGTGAGGAGAAAAAAATATTAAACAGATCACAGACAGATTAGCAGTCTCTTGACCTTCTAGGTCACTCAAGGGGTTCTCAACAATCAATTCTAAAATGTAAGTGAAAAATGTCAATATAAGGCTAGACGCAGGGGCCCATTCCTATAATTCCAACACTTTGGAAGGTCGAGGTGGACCTAGAACTTTGTAAATCTGAGATCTTGCTCCATGACTTTGTGGATACTTTCTACTAATATCACCTACACAAAATCTTCAACCAAGAATCTCAATTGCATTTATCAACTTGTGTCCTCAGATCATCATAACATCTAGATTCATTTGAAAAAAAAAATTATTGAAGTAAAAGAAATAAGAACTCGATAGTACAAAACAAAGAAAACCCAGAAAAAGAGAGAGAGAAAAACAGAAAAACTAAACACTGAGTCTTAATCTGTTCTGCCACTAGTCAGCAACCCGGACAGAGCACTTTAATGTATTCTCTGCCCATTATTTTCCTTGTTTATAAAAGTTTATAGCTCCGAAAAAATTCTGTGTTCTGATTTTTGTCTCTCCAAACCACAACCAGGCCCCTGCTCCCTTCTCTCCTCCTCCTCTTTTCTTCTTCTTCTTTCTCCTTCTTCTTCCTCCTCCTCCTCTTCTTCTTACCACAACCAGTCCCCTGCTCCCTTCTCTCCTCCTCCTCTTTCTTCTTCTTCTTCTTTCTCTTCCTCCTCCTCCTTCTTCTTCTTTTCTCCTTCCTCTTCCTCCTTCTCCTCCTCCCTCTCTCTCTCTCCCCCGCCTCCCTTTCCCTCTCCCCCACCCACCCACCTCCCAACCCCTACACACACCTAGGATACCTCCAGCATAGGTTACTACCAATTTTGCTCAGTTTGTCTCCTGTCCTTTCCACTTTGATCTGAGGAATAGCTGGTACACAAGGTGTACCTTCTTCCAGGTTATGAAACAGGATTTATGATCAGACTCAAGGCCCCTTCCTAGTCACTCAGTAAAGTCTGTGCACTAGAAAACTGTGGTAGCAGTTTTCTGAGCATTAGAAAACTATGGTTCTCAGAGGCAGGATGGGTCAACACTGCCACCTGGCGGCCTCTTGGAGGCTGATGTGGAGCCTGGTTTTTGTTGAAGAATGAAGGTCCCTTGATTTCCTGAATCTCAGCCAACTCTCCAGCAGGTTCTCACTGCAGAAGAGGTCAGGCCATTGGTCGGCTTGAGGACAAAGTGGGAGGATCACACTTTCGATCACTTATACCTTCTAACAATCAGCCCTGTGGACATCAGCTCACACCCCATGCTGTTTTTAAAATATTTTCCCATTATAGAAATATTTTTCAAAGATGATCCACAAGTTCCAAGAGCCTTTCAGACAAGGGAGAGCAACTTGGAAGTTAACTCATTCAAGAGTAGAGCCTGGCTGGGAGGGTGCTCATGGCAAGAGTGGGGCCACGGGCCTCTGTTTTCATTGGACATAGTGGCCATACAAAGTGGCTGTTTTGAAATGCATCCACATACACTATGGACCCTCCCTGTCTAGGGAGAAAACAGGCACGGTATGTTAACAGATAAATCAGCAGCGATCCTGTGGGTGATGTAATGCACCCACACTCTTCGTCCTGCTGAGTGGAACTCGACGGTGAGACACTTGTATTCCTAACTTCACTTGCCTTCAGGCTCCTCCAACATCCCACATTGCCCATGGACAGAGCTACTACCCCTCCAAAGAAGTGACAACTTGAAATAAAGGATTTGAAGCTCCTTCCCAAGTTGAGACCCAGGCCTGCCGCTAGGAACTCCAGAGGAGGGAGGGAAAGAAGTTTGTCCTGCTCACAGATTTCATGTTTCTCTCACAATCAGAAGCAGGTAGCAAGAAGGATTTTCAATCAACGCCAACAAGCGGATCACTCCTGGATCCTTTAGCAAGTTCCATGTCTCTTTATAGGTTTAGGCGCCTCCTATGTGTCCAAACTTTGTGTAATGTGTATATAAGAAAAGTAAATGGGAGGGACAGTATTTAAGAAATAACAGCAAACAACTGCATTCATATTTAACATAAACTATAAGTGTCAAGTTAATAGAAGCTCAGAAGAAATTCATGAAATCTAAAAAAGTTGGGAAAATCTCAATAGATAAAATAAAACTTGATCTGGACTTTAAGAGTATGATTTATAAAGCTCAAGGGGACAGTACACGAAGTCAGACAATGTTAGTTGTATTAAGAATGAGAATATCACACCCACTTAATAAAGCAGCCCAGCCAGTTGAAGAAGTATGTCGAAGAGGTAGGGAGTTGGGTGGGGAGGCGAGGATAGCACAGAGGGATCTGAAAACTGTCAACCTTAAATAATAAGATTTAGAAAATATGATCAAGTAGAGAGTTAATTTGAGCGCAAAGCTTGAGAATGGCCCCCTGGAAGCACTGACTCTGAACCGGTAAGGTTAATGTTTCAAAGTGGAGAAGGTTTCACTTAGAAATTTTAGCAGGATCACGTTTTCCATACAAGACCAGTGCATTCGCCACAGCAATTTGATTGGTTACAGATTGCCGCTCATTTCAAGATTGCTTTACTACTCTGTGAGGAGGAGGAGTGATTTGAGGGGTCTTATATCTGGTGCCCTTTTGTCTTAATTATTTACAAGGGGGAAAAAAGGCAGAAGTCGCACCTGCATGCCCCACATGACTCAGGCTGCATAACCACATTTCTTTCAAGGCTCAGAATAATTTAACGTTCCAACAGCTTTAAGTCTGAATTAATTTCACAAAGCAAAGAAGAAAGACTTGGACTTCATGCAGTAATGAAGACCACTGATGGGTACTGAACAACTCTGGTGGGTTCGCACTCAAACAAGGGAGCCTAAGATGCAGAAGGTGCAGTGAGGCAGCAGCCATCTGTTCTTGTGCTGCTGAGCAGAGCATGATGGGCTGTCACTGCTCATGCGTGTTCTTTACCTGCTGACTCAGCTGGTGGCATGGGCTGCACATGGGCTCCCAGCTCCTGAAGCTCCTGCCAGGCCCTTCTGCAACTTCTCCCAAGCTCTTGGGCCAGGTGCATGTCTGGCCATGACAAAGGAGGCCAGTACCTGATCACTGACGTGAAAGGTCTAAGGCAGCGGGACTGCCACAGGTGTCCCCCACATTCCCAGGTCCCAATCCAGCCTGTTGACCCTCCTCCATTCACACCATTGCCCCTTCGATAGCCTGTGCTATGGGGCTCTTAGACCAAATAGAAACAGGCTCATAAAGATCATCTAATCAGCTCCTCTTATGTGAGGCCAAACTCTGAAATAAATCTCTTTTTATGTCTCCTAGGGCTTGTTTCTCTGATTGAACCTGACTGATGAGGAGTTAAAGAAGTTCTCAAATTGTGTACGTGTAAGAATCACCTGGGATTTCTAGCCCAGAGGCTGAGACAATAGGTCTGTTGGACCTAGGAGTTCATTTTGAACAAGTGCTCTATGTAATTCTGATACAGAGAATCTCCCATTTACAGTTTGAAATTCACAAATACAAGGAATGAGAGACCTAGAATCAGAAAGCATGTTAATACACTTTGGGGCCATGAAGCGCTCACCCAGGTTAACAGGTACAGAAACGCAGAAAAAGGAACACTATCAAGCTAGTATTTGAGCCTTCTTTTTTTTTTTTTTTTTTTTTTTTTTTTTTTTTGAGACAGGGTCTTGCTCTGTCACCCAGGCTGGAGTGCAGTGGTGCAATCACAGCTCACTGCAGTCTCGACCTCCTGGGCTCAAGTGATACTTCCAGCTCAGCCTCCTGAGGAGCTGGGACTACAGGCGTGTGCCACCACCCCTGTCTAATTTTTAATTTTTTGTAGGGAGGGTGTTTTGCCATGTTGCACAGGCTGGTCTCAAATTCCTGGGCTCATGTGATCTCCCCACCTCAGCCTCTTAAAGTATTAGGATTACAGGCGTAAGCCACTGTGCTTGGCCGAGACATTTTGGTAAGAAATACTATTTTCCTACTAAGTTGTCTACATTCTTCTTGGCTAGGCTTGCAAAGTCACTGTGACTAGAGCAGGAGCTATGGTTGCATGGGAAATACGGAGGCATGAGTGGTACCCGGCAGCCACAGGCTGAGTTTGTGTCTAACCTCCCCAGTCAGCAGAGCCCCCCTGAGCAGACTGCCAGAAAGTATTTATGCCATCTGTCTGATAATTAAGACAAATCCAAACATCTACACGCATTCAGTGTGTATAAATGGAGTCATGGCCAACCTCTCAAGCAGTTTTCCATCAATCATTTATAATATCATCAGATACTTCCAATCCCCTTGCAGGCAGTAATGAAGAGAAAGTCTCTACATAAGAACAGCTTCTCACTGGACTCTTCAAGGCTAACTCTTAAGAATGCATCATACTTCTAATCTTTATCAAAGGTTTTCTTTTCACACAAGGAATGTGCCTGAATGATCTATAAAAGCTACCCACATAATCAGTAGCCAGGTTAGCTCTAGGAGCCACGTGCCAAGCACATTCTGGACTAAGTCATGTTGACTCCAAAACTGAGACCATGTTCAAAGTCTACAGCAACACTGGATTAAAACAATGTTAGCTGAAGGTGGTAAAAAAAAATCATGAAACACTAATTATGTGCCATCAATCATTCCTCAATTTGTAGAACTTCCCTATAAACCTTGGGAGGTGAGAACCTTATAGAAAATCCTAGATACACAACTTTATATAAACAGAAAACTCCAAAATGGGAAATCTTTCAGAAAAAGAATACACCTAGTATATATAAAGATGAAAAAATGTAGTTCCGAAATGGGATAGTCTACAGTTTTTAGTTGAGACATTGGGATAATTTTAGGTGTCAACTTGACTGGATTAAGGGATATCAAGACAGCAGGTAAAGTATTACTTCTGGGTTTGTCTGTGAGGATGTTTCCGGAGGGGACTGGCCTAGGAGTTTGTGGACTAAGCGCAGATCAGCCTCAGTGTGAGCAGGCACCATCCAACTGAATGGAACCCAGATAGAACCAAAAGGCAAAGGCAAAGAAATCACTGTCTTTCTCTTCGAGCCAGGGACTTGATTTGCAACCCCTCACACCCAACTCCTTATTTTCAGGACTTCAAGGGTTATACCATCAGCTTACCTGGTTGTGAGGCCTTCAGACTTGGACTGAGCCATGCTGCCAGTTTCTCTGGTTCGCCAGCTTGCAGATAGCCAGGTGTGGGATTTCTCAGTCTCGATAATTGAGCCAATTTCTTTAATAAACCCTTTCACATCTCTCTATATACAAATACATCCTATTGGTTCTGAGTCTTTGGAGAATCCTCATACAGACACTGTAAGAGAAATATGAACCAGGTCTTATCACTGTGTCCCCAATGCCTCTGATAGTGAGTGACAGCATTGATGTTTGTGCAATAAATGTTTACAATGTGTATCTACTAGAGGCTTTTGATAATTTGAATTAAATTATTTATAAAAGGCAAAATAAACAAAAGTGGTATCTAAGATTAACCACCAACTTAGTAAAATTCCATTTATACCACAGGTTCCTCTGGTACAAAGCAAACAATAACTCCCATGTTATGTATAATTTGACTTGTTCAATAACAAGAAAATTACCCAAATATTATAATGGAGTTAAAATGTATTTAATAGATCTAAAACAAAAATTTTGGCTCTATCAAAACTTAGGTCTCAATTATAACATTACTAAAGCGCTTGTAAAAATTATCCCAGATTTCTGGCTAAAGCTTGTATAAAGGCCTATTTTTTTTTTTACAGTTTTATTTTGGTTGAAGATTTTTCTCCAAAACAGCTATTCCAGACTGCTCAACAATCCCAGAAGTGAAAAATCTTAAGATATTTCATTTATAACCATTAGAGTCTTAATAAAACCCTGGAAAATACTCTCCCTTAGGGATGGTTGAAAGGACCCTTCAGGCAAGCTGGCTGAATAAATATCAGAGCCCTCTTCATAAGGTACGTTTGCCCAGAAGGTTAACTTTTACAGATAAATTCCTAGCTCATTAGTGTAAGGGAAAACTAACATGACCTGTTTTCATTACTTCAAATGCAAAAAAAAAAAAAAAAAAAAAAAATCTCGGAAAAATAGAAAAGGGTGGGGAAAATGAAGAAAATTAAAAGAAATTCTACTTCCTATATCTGTCTTGCTTAGAGAAGACAAGTTACAGCACAATGAGTACTTCAGGTTTCTCTTTTAATAAACAAAACCATCCAAGGTACAGTTCCAAAGTACAAAATCAACCAGTTCTGAACTGATTGGTGACAACAGCACACAGATCAGTCCTTCCTTAAGGGAACAGTCTCCTCCCTGATGCCCTCTTTGGTCACTATGCAGATCCGGAGCGCGTCCCCAGTGTACACGTCTCTCTCAGCCGCAGAAATAAAGACATCTTTCACCAGCCGCATGGCTCTGTCCAAGGACAGCGGGACATGCTCCACGTTCTGCATGTTCTTAAAACCAACCTGGTGGGACAGGAAACGTGGGTGAGATGTCACGTGACAGTAAGCACAAAGGAAAGGTTCAAGTTTCTTCCAACACCCTCATGCGTACGAGGATTTGTGATGAAAATGCTACACAAAATTAAAATGTCCCTCAGACTGAATGAAGACCCTTCCAGACCTGGATGAATCACACACACCAGAAATCTGACAAAGGTTCACTGGCAAAGCTCTCACTCGAGGAGCACATGACCTAGAGAGGCGGACATATGCAAGCAAAGTGATGAGAGAATTGTTATAACTAAGAAGAAATTAAGAGCCAGGAGAGCCCCAACAGTTGTCCACTAAGTCTCCTAGAAGAAGAAAGGCTTCAGCAGAAAGGACTTTTAAGTAGGTGAGTGCTGAAGGCTACACTGAAGAGCATAGAACATTCCAGACTGGAGAAGTGGGATGGAGTCAGGAAAAGCACATCTTTTCTGAGAAAAGCAGAGTTAGGGTCTGGGTGTAGTGGGTGACAGGAGATGAGGTCAATAAGCAATAAGCAGAGGAGTAGCTATACATAACACACTTCAGAAAACTGAGCAGGATGAATTAGGGAAGTAAGCTTGCAGGCAGAAAGGATGTTAGAAAATAAATCCAATAATCTAACAATGTAGGTCTGAATTTAGCCAGCAGTAATCAAAAAGAGGGACAAATTAGAAATACAGGTGACCTTTAAATAACACAGTTTTCAACTGCTCAGGTCCACTTATACATAAACTTTTTCAATAAACATACTGAAACATTTTTGGAGATCTGCAACAATTTGAAAAAACTCAGATGAGCTGAGTAGCCTAAAAATATTTTAAAAATTAAGAGAAAAGTATGTCACAAATGTATAAACTATATGTAGATACTAATTATTTTATCATTCACTACCATAAAATACACATAAATTGATTATAAAAAGTTAAAGTGATCTCTCAAGGTTCTCCTTTGTTTTTCATTGTGTTTAGTGCAATATTATAAGCCTTAAATAACAAGTGACCCAAACAAAGTGCTACTAGTGGTGCTGGAAGTGCTCCCCAAAGAGCAGGGAAAGTTATGACATTACAAGAAAAGGCTGACTTGCTTGATATGTACTGTAGATTGAGGTCTGCAGCTGTGGTTGTCCACCACTCCAGATGATTCTCCTTGTAAACAGATGATGTAAACTTACAGTATCAACAAATACAGTATCGTAAAGGTATTTTCTCTTCCTATGATTGTCTTAATAACATTTCTCTTTCCTGTAGTTTACTTTCTCATAAGAATACAGCACATAATACATATATAAAACACGTGATAATCCACAGTTTATATTATTGGCAAGGCTTCCAGTCAACAGTAGGCTTATTAGTAATGTTTTCTGGGAGTCGAAAGTTATATGTGGATATTCCAGTGCTTGGGGAATTGGCACCCCAACCCTTGTGTTGTTCAAGGGTCAGTTGTAGGCTTGGGAGTTCAAGTACAATACTGGGTAACACAGAAACGGTGGGTAAGACGGAGAAAGGTATTTTTATGATCTTCAGGTAAAGATGGCAAAAGAATTAATCACTACAGACATAAAAGAGTTGGAAGCCATGAGAATACAGGAAAACAGTCAAAACCATGGGAGTAGGTAAGGACCCACCAGAGAGTAGGGAGAACACAGAGAGAGATGGTAAGGCTTCTGCAGGGCACATCTGCCAAACTCAAACAGTAATTTATAAGAAAGTCTTTATACCTTGGATCTCCTAAGCTAATGAAGAGAACTTGGAGAAAAGTACTTCAAATGAATACTATGACAAATTAGACACATATCATTACCTGGTTGTCAAGCAGGGGCTGTAGCATGGCACTTGCTGAGCCTCCAGCCTTGAAGGAGTCTCTCTGGTAAGACCCTACTGGGTCAAAGCTGTATACAGCCCCCTTTCCTTAAAGAAGAAAATAGTATCCATAAGGATGGCATCCAATCACAATCCCAAATCATCACAAAAATAAATCAAGTCAAAACGTGACACAAAATGGACTATCACCTTGGCTAAAACGTCAGGGAACAGTTGGAACACAGTCACTGTTGCACTGGTGACAGCTGCACCACACACACTGTTGCACATGTGAAAGCCAGAACACAGTCGCCATCGCACAGGTGACAACCAGCACACAGTCACCATCGCACAGATGCCACCCAGCACACAGTCACCATCGCACAGGTGACAACCAGCACACAGTCACCATCGCACAGGTGCCACCCAGCAGACAGCCCCAACCCCTGTGTTGGTGTGTTGTTCAAGGGTAAACTATGCTTGGGAGTTAAAATACAATATTAACACAGAAAGGGTGAGTAAGAGGGAGAAGGGCATTTTTATGATCTTCAGGTAAAGATGGCACGAGAATTAACCACTGCAGATGTAAAAAGAGTTGGAAGCCATGAGAATTCACAAAAATAATCCAAGCCATGGGAGTAGGTAAGGACCCACAAGAGAGTAGGGAGAACACAGAGAGACAGTAAGGTCTGTGTAGGGCACATCAACCAAACTCAAACAGTAATTTATAAGAAAGTCTTTATATCTTGGCTCTCCTAAGCTAATGAAGAGGAGAACTTGAAGGAAAGCACTACCTATGTATATAGACAGGTCCAAGGGACACATCCGCAAGACAAAGTAAAATGAAGAGAATTCTGTAACATGTATAATACAATACTATTTTTGTTTAAAAGAATAAGAAAACTCTTTGTACAAGCACAAAAAAGTCTGGAAAGATAAATAACAGACTGTGGTTGGTTATCTTTCAGCACTGAATTAGAGGCAAGAAAAGAAAGGAATTACTTCTTATGTTTCTATATTATTCGAGTTTTAAAAAGAACACAGGTAATTCTACAATTTTTAAAAAGGCCTGTTAAAAACAACTGTGTTCTGGGTATGAGAAATCATGAATCATTTACAACGTATGATTTTTTAAAAACATAACTGATTTGGAAAACACATTATATACCAGAACTCAGTACCCTGGGAGATGTGATATAGGGACAGTCTTCTTACTAACTATGTACAACTGCCACTGTTAGCTTTGTATGTTTTCTACTATAGAACTGTGTAAACTTGGCCAAGCGCAGTGGCTCATGCCTGTAATCCCAGCACTCTGGGAGGCCGAGGTGGGCAGATCACAAGGTCGGGAGTTCGAGACCAGCCTGGCCAACATAGTGAAACCCCGTCTCTACTAAAAATACAAAAATTAGCCGGGCGTGGTGGCATGTGCCTGTAGTCCCAACTACTTGGGAGGCTGAGGCAGGAGAATCGCTTGAACCCGGGAGGCAGGGTTGTGGTGAGCCGAGATCACGCCACTGCACTCCAGCTGGGGCAACAGAGCGAGACTTGGTGTCAAAAAAAAAAAAAAAAAAAAGAATTGTGTAAACTGAAATTCTCTGGTGGAGAAGGCACCATCTGAGGTCACCTAAGAAACTGTGGGAAGTATTTTTGCTGAAAGCAAGCTTGGGACAAGACACGAGATCACAGCAGGCAATCCACTAACCTTAATATACAAAAAAAGAAAGAGATATAAGGTGTAAAGGCAAAAAAATGATTATATCTCTCATGAGGACGACGGGCCACATATAAACTGAGGTCCAAAAGCTTTACCCAAGGATGGGACCTATCTCAGAAAACCACACACAACAAATTTGAAAAAACAAACCGAAGAAATGGTGGGCTACGTCCAAGAACACAGCTTTAAAGATCCCCTAGAAGAAGGAAGAGAGACACTACTAAAATCAGTATAAAACAACAAAAATAAATAAATAAAAATAAAAATAAAAATAAATGTAGAATGGCATAAATCTTGACTACAAAGTGCTTTTCCTCATCAAAGTAAAATCCAAAAAGCACAATAATTTCAATGTAAAAAAATCAGACAAGTCTTAAAAGAAACACAGGTAAGCTTTGGATGGGAGAGGTTTTTCTAACAAGGCAAGAAACTGAATGTCATAAAGAAATGACTGACAGATTAGACTGTATGAAACACAGAAATTTCTGTGTAGCAAAAGGCACTGCCCAAAAGAGACAAATAACACTCTTGGGGTCGTCTATATTACAGACATTTGACACAGTTGAATGTAGTTCTTGAAAATCAATGAGAAGAAAACCTGCAAATAAGGAAATGGGCAACAGTTAACACATTAATCAGTCTCCAAAGAGGAAATTTATAAACTCAATAAACATATGAAAACATGCCCAAAAATATATATAAATGAAAATAATAGACTGTTCAATGGGGAAAAACATGTTTCCAAATGTGTTAATTCTAATACTGGGAAGGCTACATAAAACCAGGTACTCGGGGTACTGGCATGTCCTTCAGAAAGGGTACAGTCAACAAAATACAAAAAAAATTATCTGACCCAATACTTCAACTACTAGAAGTCTATTTTAGCAAGACAAGCATAATTGGAGAAGTTCACAAAAATGGATGTACAATGACGTTCATCATATTGTTTATATCAAGAAAACAGGAAGCCAAAATGTCCTTTAGAGGACTGGTTAGGTAAATGATGGTACAGCCATACTGTGTAAGTCAGCTATTAAAAACTATGTGTTACAGCAGCAAAAACAGAAGAAAAAAAAATTTAATTAAATACAAAAATCACTATGCATACAGCTTAGATCTCCTTGATAATAGACAATGTATAGTTACAGAAAAACAGATACCAAAGTCCTACTTATATAAAACTGCACGAGTGTATGTATAAACATGTACTGATTGATTATTTTCACTACCGAAAAACTAAAGCCACTTTTAATTTGGGAGAAAAATATTTAAAAGGCATGACAGCAGCTAAGAGAATAAAGACAGAGAGGTTAGTGCCGACAGCGGTTGACACCAAGGGAAAGAGCTGTGGACCTTGCTGTCCTGAAGGTTTCAATATGGAGCACTGCTCTCCAGGTCCCTGCATCCACCAACACAGAAGACAGTAAATGAAGTCTCCTGATACATTAGCAGAGGCTCTCGACTTAGGGGACCAGGTTCTAGAGTGGCAAAGGGTAGGAGCAAAACACATGAAATGGAAAGTTGGTGTAAACAAAACACAGACCATCAGGCCCCTTCCTCCTCCGAGGCCTAAAATGCTGCCAACCAGGCTTCTCCTCCTGTAGTCCCACCTCACCCCAGGAAAAAAGATTAAAGAAATTCTTCATCTGAAGAAAATGCTGCTTATTGAAGCACCCAGTTAATGGCTGTCAGTTGACAAGCTATGTAAACAAGGACTTTTATAATCAAATTTTCATACAACACTTCAATGTGAATGGACAGCCAAAAAAAAAAAAAAAATCAGAAAGTTGAAGGAAGCCTCTAACACAGAAGACACAGGCCAAAAATGAACATACAACATGAAAAAAAAAAAGCACTCTGATGAAATATACAAAGAAAGTACAAAACATCTAACAAAAACAGAATTTTTTTTAAAAAAAGCTAAAAAATAAGAAACAGCTCTTGGAAATTAATGACACCAGAAATAAAAGCAATCAGTAAAGGATGAAAAGCTAAAAGTAAGGAAATCTTCATAAAGTAGAAGAAAAAAGAGAGAGATGGGTAACATGTGGAGTCAAAACTAAAGTACCAGGTCATAATCCAGGTGGTTGTGGAGAAGGTGGGGAAGGGTAGGGGAGGAGGAGAGGAAAGAAGGTGGAGAAAGAGGACAAAATAAGTAAGAAACTCTAGGCAAGGAATATCACTATACAATTTCAGAACACCAGGGTAAAGAAAAGATCCTAAAAGCAAAGTCTCAAAAAGGTCCGGTTTTGTTTTGTTCAGAAATCTCTCAGGAGGTAAGCCTCTAAAATAAGGAAATAAATCAAAAAAGAGGAGAGCACAGGATGTGCGGGAATCTCAGGATGGCAGTGGTCCATCCTGGAGCAAGGGGAAAAGAGATCCACCTAGTATGTGAGGTCTGACAACCAGATGAATTGTATTCAGAGAACGTACAAGGAACTGACAAAAAGTTTAAAGAACTCTGAGCCAATTAGAGAGAGTTAACTTGAGAAAAAAAAAAAAACGAGTTACACAAGAAAGAAAATATGAATGCATGCTACTTGGTGCAACGAAGATCAATATCTATCTGGTCACAGTAAAAATATTAAAGGTCTATGTTATCAGAAGTGTAATGTGTTACAGGAGGATGCTAATGAGGAAGAGGACACAGAAGAACTAAGAACCATCATCTACCAGAAGAAAACACCAAAAGATATCTCAAAAGAGTGCAGTATAAATATAGAGTTTTGGAAAATGGAGGTAAGTACCAGGAAATACAGGTAAAAGAGTTGAAAAATGTCTTAGGGCAATGGAAAAAGAAGATAGAGGACTGCTTTATTATTCACACAAATTCCCCTATAAAATAACAATTAGTTTAAAGAACACTTAAAGTCAACCAGACAACCTTAGAAAGACAATTCTAGAGACACTTGAGGTTGTCACCAAAACTAGCAACACTGTTACATGGAAATCGAAGAACAGGGCTCTGACATGAAACAAAGTCAAACCTGAATCTTAGGTCTGCTGCTTAGTAGGTATCAGCTTTCCCAGATTAGACTCTCTAACGCTCGGAAAAACTCAAAGGATGCTGTCTGGCCTGCTGACACCTATTTTTAATGTTGCTAAAATCTGAATCTATTAATCTGACATTAAAGCCAGGCATAACGTGAGTCAAAAAAGACATCAGAAGCATCCAGCATGCAAAGTTAGGCAAATTAATTTGTAGCTAGAATCTAATTACCCAGGTTAAAGGTAATTCATTTCTATTTTTACTATTTCTACGCTTTACTTTTTCTCTTAGTTTTCAAGTAAGGTTGAAAGCCTTAAAAAGAAATTGTGTCAACCTAATTTGTCTACACCTAAACCTTGGTAGTAAAATGATCAAAATGCTCCCCAAGGCTGTGTATGGGGGTGGATGTTGAGTCAGAGATAGAGCGTGCAAAGAAAATGCTCATGGAACAGAAAGGGATAGGAGTCAACACCTGAGAGGCAGGGCGCTGAAATGAAGCCTGGCTCTTTCCTCTTAGACTCTTTCACAGGATTTAGGGTCCCCAGTCCCCTTGTTTCTTTCTGCGTCCAACTGAGATGTTCTGTGATGTGGCCAGCTGCATGTATTCCCCTGGAGGCTCTGACCCAAGCCAAGGCCTGCCTTGAACATTCCCAGGCACTGATAATGTTGTTTAGGCTATTGCTTGAAACACTGAGAAATTACCCCTGTTGCTAAACACAGAGAAATTATCCCTGGCCCTGAACCAAATTCCTTAAACACTCAAATCAACTCCCTCTCCTTGGACACATCTTTTCCTGCTGTCTGCTGAGAGGACTGTTGCAGCACTAAATGCTTTTGACTGATTACCCTGAGATTTAGTGTTCTGGAACCCCAACTAGGTTCAGGACAGTCCCTTACAGGAATTCCTCTGCCCCCACTTTTAGGGCTACTTCAGCCACAAGTTCAGCCAGAAGGAACACAGAATATGGGCTTACACCAACGACGTCCTCGTCTAGACACTTCTGTAACTTCTTATCTCAATGGACTACTATAAATGGTGACACAGATCTGTCCTGGGAGATTGTACTTGGTTTTTTAGATGCAACCAGAAGCCAATCCAAACACGAACTGGTGGAAAACATTGGTGCCCATGTGGGGTAATGTAGCTCTGGATCAAAAACGGGATGGAATATTAAGTAACAAGACTAACATTCTCAGGGACTCCTGGTCTTATTCTGACAGAAAATCAAAGACGTGTTTCAAAAAGTTCTGAAAACACTGGAATAGATGCTTATTATTAATCACCCCAAATGACTTCTAAAACCTTTAAAGAACTTTTCTGAAGTATGTTTGTTAATAAAAAAATTTTCAATACTCAGAATCACGTTTAGGTCATTTCTTTCTATAAGATAAAAACTCCTAATTATTTACTACTAACTCATGCAAGATCCTGAGAAAACAGCAAAATAACCGGCTGCTCAACATTCACTATTAGAGCTTTCAATATGCCTTTGGGTGTCGTATATTAGCTTCCGTTTCTTCATCACTTTCATTATCAGAAATGAAACGAGACTTGTGTCAGATGGTATTTATGGTTCTTTTCAACTCTAGGTGGAGACACACACATCTAGGAAATAATAACTCCTCCTCCCCACCATTTTCCAGAAAAAAGGAATTCTACCTTCTTCATCAAGTCCACCGATGATGTTGTAAACATAGTATGGAAAGAAGCGCCTTGAATACAGGATCGTAGACAGCATCGCAGCAATTGCCCCCGTAGTCATGGCCTTATTATTGGAATGCTTATACATCTGCAATTATTGATGAAAGTTAACAGGCATGTAGAGGCAGAGGCTATTATAGACTAGAACAACCCACAGTATACAGTGAATAAATGCATACCACAGTGAAAGGGGAAAGCATGCCTATTTCTTTCATGATCAACCAACACAGTATTACTAAGATAAAACTTTAAGGGAAGGAATACTAAGTTTGCCCTCAGCTCTCTGGTTTAAAGGCTCTATTTTCCATACCACCCTTATCTTGGGTACTCTTGGGTACTGCTAATCCAAGAGCTAATGTCCATGCGAGGGCACATGAAGTGGCCTAAGGAAGATGGGTTTAAATCCATCTCTCTCCCTCACTCTGCATATAGACCGGGGTCAGCAAACAACCCCTGTAGTTTGGCTCAGGGGCCAAATCCAGCCTACCCCCTATTTCTATGAATATTGTCCGTGGCTGCTTTTTCACTACAAAAGCAGAAACAAATAGTCATGACAGAGATCAAATGGCCCATAAAGCTGTAAATATTTACTATCTGGTCCTTTACAGAAAAAATTATGCCAATCCCTGATCAAACCCAGATGTAAGTCCCTCTCTTTGTGAAGCAGATGTCTGTGAGAACAGAAGACACAGGGCAGCACCCTTACTCTGCATGATTTTAATACACAGCAGTGGTCGTGATCCTTCAAACATCTCCAGTAGAGAACACAAGCATCCAAAACAGGGTCTTAGCATGACAATACAGGGACTGCAAATCCTAGTTTTACTACACCCTTGGGAACCCTACATTATCCACTGGGAGAGAAACATCACAAAAATTATAAACATAAAATGAATTCAAGATCACCAATTTTTGTTAACCATATAGCAACCATCTCTAATGAGAAACCTAACGGCCAGGCATAGTGGCTCACATGTGTAATCTCAACTGAGGTGGGAGAATGTTTGAGCCCAGGAGATGAAGGCTACAGTGAGCTACAATTGCACCACTGTACTCCAGCCTGTGCAACAAAGCGAGACGCTGTGTCTAAATAGATACCTAATTAGTACCGTAAAATTAAACAATGTCAAAACACTGAAAAATGATTAGAAATGAACTATAAGTATGGATAAGATTTTTACAGAGGAATGTCTTTCCAACATAAAAACTATAAAAAATTATTCATAGGCCGGGTGCAGTGGCTCACGCCTGTAATCCCAGCACTTTGGGAGGCCGAGGTGGGTGGATCACCTGAAGTCTGGAGTTCGACACCAGCCTGGCCAACATGGTGAAACCCCGTCTCTACTAAAATACAAAAATTAGATGGGGGTGATGACAGGTGCCTGTAATCTCAGCTACTTGGGAGGCTGTGGCAGGATAATCACTTGAACCCAAGAGGCAGAGGTTGCAGTGAGGCAAGAACATGCCATTGCACTCCAGCCTGGGCAACAAGAGTGAAACTCTGTCTCAAAAAAAAAAAAAAAATTTCATTCCATTTCATTTTGAAACCAAGCACCAACATTTATTTACTTCAGCACCTAATGAAGCATGAGAGAAAAACTTCAGGAAGGGGTGTGCATTATGTTGAATTCACCATTCGTTGTTTTATTAACAATGACATGTTTACTTTTGTCTTCTAACTCCCATTTATAAAATAAACATTAGGAATTATCATATGAATATGCCAGTAAATGTAAGTCACTATAGCTTTCAATATAAGTTTCTAAAAAAGTATTAACAACCGATAAACACTGAGTGAAATCCTTTCTACACATTCAAAAAGCATCTGTCAGTTAAATAAATACATTACATACTCCAGTAACCACTCATAAGTGTAAATAATTTCAAGTGTTATTCACAAATAGGCAAAACAGAATGTGATCACCCCTGACTTCCAGCAGCTGGCTATCAACTGAAGCCTGTCAGGTAACAGAAATTAATGGTGCATGTTGTGCCTCTCGTCCAAGCTCCTGGCTTATTCATTCTTTCGTATTTCTACTCACGCATCCTGCCAACTAAGAGCACAGCATTGTAAAGAGGAAAAACTTATCAGCTGATAGTGATGCAAACCAAGCTCCTGTGTCAAATCTTTCCTGGGCTCTCTCCTGCCATAGAAATTGATTTGCTTTGTTTTTGAGGGAAGAGTATCTTCAGAAGAACTCCTCCCAGGCTACTTCTAAAAGGGTAGAGAACCCTTCATGTGATACAAGACTAACAAATGGAATGTGCTGCTGTTTCACATTATGGTACTTTAATGACCCTGCCTTAATGATATCATTTCATTTCTAGCATACATTTATAATTCATCTACTAACCTAGTGACTCTCTAGCTATTCTGACCAACAGTCATGCTGTAGGCTTGAAAGAATTTAATGAACTGCTATTAATTTGAAATAGTGTAGAAATGTATAAAAGCATCTACCTTTAGTCTTGCTTCAATAATCTTTGTCAGGGTAAGGCAGTCTCCATGAAAACCACTGCATCCAATGACTGTTTTGTCTGTTCTGTAAAAAGCATATTTCAGAAAACGGAGCTGGTTAGACAGTACAGCAAAGCATATCTTCGGCAATTTTAAATTTAAAACCCCTATTCCCATTATGTCCTAAACGGTAATGGGACAAGCAGCCACCCTTCTGGGGAGGGGGTTCTGTATTCCTACATCTCACCCCTCAGTCCAGATGAATTATAGGTGGATCAAAGACTTTAAAAATGCAACTATGAATGGACTAAATAAATCATGGGTGAATTTTTTTACTATCTTGGGCTGGGGAAGATAGGTAGGTAGGTTGGTTGATTGATTTTTGAGATGGAGTTTCACTCTTGTCACCCACCCAGGCTGGAATGCAGTGGCACAATCTTGGCTCACTGCAACTTCCACCTCCTGTATTCATGAAATTCTCCTGCCTCAGCCTCCCAAGTAGCTGGGATTACAGGCGCCCGCCACCAGCCCAGCTAATTTTTGTATTTTTAGTAGAGATGGGGTTTCACCATGTTGGTCAGGCTGGTCTTGAACCCCTGACCTCAGGTAATCCGCCAGCCTTGGCCTCCAAAGTGCTGGGATTACAGGTGTGAGCCACTGCACCCAGCCTCATGAAGGTAGATTTAAATATAACACAATCCAAGGGCCACACAGAAAAATTTCATAAATTTGACTACATAAAACTCTACAGAGAAATTTATGAATAGCTTTTTAAAACCCTAAGAAAATATACTGGTAGCACCTACCATCAAAGTCTAGTTTTAATTCTGCAAAGAGTTCTTACAAATAAGAAAAGCAGTAACGACACAAAGAAAAGAAGGGTAACAGTCTATGAACAGACAAGTCACAGAAAAAAGAGACATTAAGTCACCATAAACATAAGAGCCTCTATGTTACTCAGAAATCCAAATCTAAAAAAGAGACTATTTCAACCAATCATAATGGCTAAAAACGCCTAACTAAATGCTGGTGAGGTTGTGGAAATAGTATAAACTGATTAACTTGTTAGATGGGCAATTTGGTGGTATCCATTAAAATTTTAAATACACACCACTTTCACCAATTCTACTGCTAGACATCCATCTTGTCAATATACTTATGCCAGCATGCAGAGGGATGCTCTAGACTCACTAGTGAGCATTCATTTAAATAGCACCCCATAAGAAAACAAAACAAAACAAAAGCCAAATGTCCATCTGTATGGAAAGGACTAAAATTTGGCATAGACATACAAATTCAACCATGTAATTCAAAAATTAATTCCTAGATCTTTATATGAATCTATAAAGAAACCTACACAATATTTTGCAGAGGCCACAATTCCTTTTGGAAACTTATGAATGACCCGCACAAACCATACTTGTCCTACTAGGAGAGCAGCCGACACCTCTAGGGTCATCACTAACATCAACTCTATCCCTACCACCAACCTCACTGCACTGAGGTGAAGACTCCAATCCCCTACAAGGCTTTACTGCCTTTACTAACAAGATTGGCTGACAATACCAACAGGGAAAGACAGAAATCTTAGAACTTCAAGATGCTTTTCCCAAATATCCAGGTACCACCAAAGGAATGGGAGTTTTCATGCAAAGAATATAGTCTCCAACAGGTTTGGAAGAGGCACCCCTAGTTCTAGGTCCGCCCCACAGGACATGGGATGAGAGATATATACAGGCATTCGTTAATGCTGTATTGTTCTTATTCTCTATCTCTATATCTGATGTGTTTCATTAAAAAAAAAAAAAAAGTGCTCACTTCAGCAGCAAACGTAACTAAAGCAACATTTAAAAGATGAGTAAAAGCCAGTACAAGGATGGTATCCATAAAGTTGTTTTAAAATCTTATTTCTAATATTTACTACTTTCAAGTTGTACAAGTGTCATCCTCGAGGAGAAAAAAAGATAACACGAGAACACTATGAACAGAAAGCAGAAAGACGGTATCAGAAGATGCAAGTGGACAGAAAGAGAACCGGGAAGATGCAAACAAACTTCACTGCTTTTTGGGATAAGATGTGGGCTATCCCTGGGACCAGGGAAGAAAACGTATCTTTTCTTCTGTACCTACTTCCTACAGTACAAGGACGGCCTGTCCAAAGGACCTAAACCTCCTAAGTCCCATTCATTCCTATTACAATTCAAGTTTAATAGACTTTTGTAACTAACCCAGGAATTCATGACCATTTACAAGTATTTCCAAAACTGTTAAATACAGACCACTACTAATCTGCAGTATGTATTTAGCTGATTTATGCAGGCTTTTTTTTTTTTTTAAGTTTTGGCTTTATTTTCATGTTTTAGGAAAAACACAGCTAGCCTATTAAAACTGAGCTATGGATATAATGGCTTAGGGTATTTCTAAAACGAATGTTTCAAGTTAAAAAAAACAGTGTGGGGAGGCAGATTTTTAAAAAATACCATTTAATGATTAATGGTGCTATGGTTTGAATGCTTTCTTCAAAACTCATGTTGAAATTTAATTGCCATTGTGATGGTACTGGGAGTTGGGACCAGGTGTTTAGGTCCTGAGGGCTCAGCCCTCATGAATGGACATTATCACAGGAGTGGGTTCGCTCGCTCTTCTTTCTCTCTCTCTGGCTTTCCACCATGTTAAGACACAGCAGGAAAGCCCTCACCAGATGCCAGCCCCTCAATCTTGGACTTCGCAGCCTCTAGAACTGTAAATCAATAAATTTCTGTCCATTATAAGTTACCTAGTGTGTGGCATTCTGTTACAGCAGCATAAAATGGACTAAGACAAATGTATAGATGGAAAAAGTGACAAAGTAATTATAGTAAAATACAAACAGTAAGATCTAGGTGATGGCATACGGGTTTTCATTATGAAACTCTCTTACTTTTGTTGCACATTTGAAAATTTTCATGGTAAAATGCTGGGGTGAACACATTTAAGTTACCGAAAGCACTTTTGGTACCCTGAATATAGCAAATATTTTTAAGACTGCACATTGAATTATTAGGAAACATTAACTTAGAAAATGATTTTCTAATAAAAATGCTCCCAACAGCAACTTAAAAACTCATGAAACAAATCATTTAGAAGTAGAAACTCTCACAGCATTAAATCATTACAAAGGCATTGTGAAATGTCTTCAGAAATATTTACTTACAATTTGTAACATTTGGGGCTATCCCGGGTATGAATTGAAAACCCTTCACTCAGTCGAGTATCAGAAGCAACAATTGCAAAATCTTCTCCAGCAATTGCCAGTACAGTACTGAGGAAAAAAGAAAAAAAACATTAATTCTCCAGGGTGGTAATCCTATCCCTACAAATAGAAGAATGCTCCATAGCACATACTGGGATCAAATACTCTAGATGTCAACAAAACATGATTCAAATGGGAAGAGGAAAGATGAGCGGCAAGAGAATGAACCCCTGGTTACAAGTTGCCTGGAAAAACAAATTATTAATAAGCCTAAATCAGGGCAAAGTCTCCTTGGCAGGAGGTAACAGAAAAGTCAATGAATTATCATCACCAACACATTAAATGCTTACTTGTGCAAGGTACTACTAATACAGAACAACTAAACACCACGTCTGAGCCCTTGAGGGTTAACTACAGACAGCGGTACTACAACACAAGCTCTAGGAGTTTCGAGAAGATGGGATTTATCTTTCTTTCTCTTTATAGCCAAGTCCTTATGTAACGCCTATATAATGCTTATTTCTTTATACCCAAGTCCTTATACAATGACAAACGGACAAACAGTAAATTTTTTCCTCTGTGGCTGTACAATTTGACAGCTTATCAAAGAAATTTACAGTATGAATTCCAAAAGCAGACTGCCTGGGTTCTAATTCTGGCTTTCCCAGTTAGCAGATATGAGACTGTGGGTAGTTACTTCTCAAGGCCTCAATTTCATCATAAATACAACAGAGATCACTTCAGTTGCTACCTCAATAGGGTGTTCAAAGAATCAAATATGTAAAGCCCTTATAGCAGTCCCTGACATGTAACTGGTCCTCTAGTAAGTGTTAGCTATAACTGCTATGGCACTAGAGTATGACTAAGCACCTGGGCTCTGGAATTACATGAGACAGAGACCCACTCTTGCTACTTACTAGGTATGTGATCTTAGGAAAATTCTCCAAATCCAAGTTGATGGTAACAGTACCTGTGTTACAAGGTGTGTATATTTGGGTGTGTATATTTTACTGTAAAAGGCTTGATTGATAACTATAACCACTGCTTCAATGCAATAGTGGAAATTAAAGGCATGGTGCCTCACAGACGTAAGCACTCAGAAAACTTTAACCACTATTTTCACTGAGGAGGGATTTATGCTAAAGCTCTCACGTAGAAAAGGATGGCATTCCAGGTAATATAAACAGCATGCAATGGCAAACAGGTAATAATTCAAATAGTACATTCAAGCAACTCATTCAGGCAGCCATTTTTGCACAAACACACGTAGTGACATAAGGTTTATGTGATGGACAGGGTTCCTACTGTAGAAAATCCCAAATGCTAAGCTAAAGATTTTGGAATTTTAGCAAGAAATCACGAAGGTTTTCTGAGCAAGAATGACCTGTAGTTGTAACTACCAGGAGGCTGAGGTGGGAGGACTGCTTGAACCCTGCAGAGAGCTATGATGGTGCCTGGGCATTAGCAGGAGATCTGGTCTTTTAAAAAGATGCAAGAGAGAGAAAAGTTCCATTTACAAAGTGGGGTTTCAGGAAGACTACTCTGACAATAACAGTACATGAAATGGGATGGAAACACTGTTCTAATACTACTAATGCAATAGTAAGGTAACAGGGTGAACAGGTAAATCCGAAATTGTCACAAACACACAAAATAGACAAGTTGTTATACCTACGTAAATGTGTTAGGAACTGGGAAAACCAATTATGACATCCAAGATTTAGAACTTAAATGAGCAGAATCATGGCATAATTATAAAAAGTATTTTAAAGGAGAGCAGAGGAGGCCGGGCACGGTGGCTCACACCTGTAATCCCAGCACTTTGGGAGGCTGAGGCGGGCAAATTGCCTGAGGTCAAGAGTTCGAGACCAGCCTGGCCAACATGGTGAAACCCCATCTCTACTAAAAATAGAAAAGTTAGCCAGGCATGGTGGCAGGCACCTGTAATCCCAGCTGCTCGGGAGGCTAAGGCAGAAAGCTTGAACCCAGGAGGCGGAGGTTGCAGTGAGCCAAGATTGCACCACTGCACTCCGGCCTGGGTGACAGAGTGAGACTCTGTCTCAAAAAATAATAATAAAAAAGGAGAAGAGGAGATTGAGGGGAATAATTAGCTTGCTTTTTGTTTTGTTAGCTGTCTCGAGTTATTGTGAGAGCAGAAAAACCAGTTAGAAATATTTTACCGAAGAAGCCAGAATTGAGGGACTCATGAGAGGCAGAACTGGAAAACCAGATTTGGGAGTTATCCTCCCAGCGATGAGACATGAAAGAGTGCTGAGTGATAAACAAGGGGGCCAATGACTTGTTTAACTACATTTAAAGACAGAGTAGAAAAAGAGAATGAGGCCTCATTTTGTGGAAGCAAAGGCTGCCTGAAAGTCAGCTGCAGTAAACACTAAAGAAAAAGAACAATGACTGAGAAAAAGTAATCAGAAAGTTCTAAGTAATTTTTAGGGCAGTAATGGCTTAAACTGGATTACTAGGGATTAAAAAGTGAGTAATGAGTAGGGCATACTGAACACTGAAAATTCTTATTTATAGAGAATAGCGTTATGAAATGGGTCTAATAACCCTCCCTACAATGTACAACTTAATTAGTCATCACAGGAAGTGTTAAGGAGTATAATGGAAAAGCATGAATAAACTCAGTGGTGAAATAGCTAAGTCCTGGCTCAACTTCACACCAGCTCTCTGACCCTGACAGTTTAATGTCTAATATGACCCTAGGATGCTAACATCATCGAACATTCACTTTTCATGATGATTAAATAAGATGACGGCTTGCAATTTACCAAATACATCTCTCTCGATTCTCACCAAAAACTATGAAGCTACTAATGAAGAAAATTTAGGTTCAAGAAGTTCAGAAGTAACCAAAGACCTGACTGTCCTTTAGTGGCAGAACTAAGACTAAAATCAGACTTTCATTGTCTTTCTAACACACTCCAAAAATATGCATTAATATTTCAAATTTATGAGGAACCAATTAACATTTTTGCTTTGTTTTTAAAATTTATTTTTGTAGAGATGGGGTCTTGCTATGTTGCGCAGGCTGGTCTTGAACTCCTGGCCTCAAGCGATAATCCTCCTGCCTTAGCGTCCCAAAGTCCTGGGATTACAGGTGCGAGCTACAGTGCCCAGCCAATACTTTTTGTTTTCTTTAAGAACCATCGGTTCATTCAAATTGAATGTATATATTTTAATGTACAAGGCTTGATTAGTAACTATAACCACTGCTTCAATTTACAGCTCTTCCCTGTCAAGAGTCTTAAACAAAGCATCTTTCTATAACCCTGTATCTCTGGCGTGCCACCACGGAAAATTATATTACTCAAGATAAAGTTGGTAATTGAAATAAAAACCAAAACTTGAACACAACATACAAGATCACACATATTAAAAGGTCCATCTTCTGAGTATTTTGTTTTCCTGAACTTAAGCTAAACGTTTAAAAAAAAAAAAAAAAAAAAAAAAAAAAAAAAAAAAAGCCGGGCGCGGTGGCTCATGCCTGTAATCCCAGCACTTTGGGAGGCTGAGGCGGGCGGATCACGAGGTCAGGAGATCGAGACCATCCTGGCTAATACGGTGAAACCCCGTCTCTACTAAAAACACAAAAAATTAGCCGGCCGTGGTGGCGGGCGCCTGTAGTCCCAGTTACTTGGGAGGCTGAGGCAGGAGAATGGCGTGAACCCGGGAGGCGGAACTTGCAGGGAGCTGAGATCAGGTCACTGCACTCCAGCCTGGGCAACAGAGTGAGACTCCTCCTGACAAAGAAAAAAAAAGCACTTATCTATGAAACTAAGTTTGCTCAACCAATCCCACCTTCTATTTGAAATAAAATGATCAAACTGCTACAATTAGAAATAACAGAAATCAGGCGGCTACAATTAAGACGTTTCCGCTACCAACCCAGCTACGCATCTAACAACACAGACCAAACAATCCTAACTTTTAAGTTTCAGACGCTAAACCTCTACCCTCGCCTGCTGGCATAAGGAACGTGTACATGAGGTCCAGTTTGGTCTTCCACAGAGCAGAGGCTATGTTTCAATTTCTACTTTACCGTCGTACAGCAGCAAGGAGCATGGAGTTCCGGTCCACATAAAAACCCAAATGACAGGGCTGTAATGGGAAACCCTAAAAACCAAGGCTGTATCGCAATCACCAAGTAAACTTGACCAAAGCGAGCCTGAAGAAGGAAACACAGGGCATGAGAGGACGGCAGGGAGACCGGCCTTGTGCGGACCCACTCAGCTCAGGGTTCTGAGGCCTGCAGGGGACCGGGGCAGCGCCTTGACGGCGGTGACTCCTAAACAGGCTTCAGCAAATGGGGGAAGGGCGAAAGTGAAAGCGGAGCTCTCTGGGGTTTTTACCCTCCGTTGAAAGCGTAGGGTGAAAATCGCAGCTGCAAAGGGCCCGCGGCTCCGTGCGGCTCCATCCCCAAGTCTCTGCCAGGAGCCGAATACATGGCTACGGAGGACAACATCGCACGGCTGCGCCTGCAGCTCCAGCTCCGACACCTGCTGTCTCACGGCGAGATGGCTGCCTTGACCGGACGTTACGCCACTTCCGGCTTCTCCTGAAGTTCGCTCCCGGCCTCTCTATCTTGCGCTAGTCGTTGCTCCTGGAGGGCTGCAGGGCGGCCTGTCCCTTTGGTAGTTGGGTCCCGCCCATTCCAAAAAAGCTGACAGAAAAGTAAAGGTTTCCCGCCCCCCGTCGAAGAAAACATTGGAATTCACCCCAATGGACGAAAATTTAAGTCTGACCATACAAAAACATTGGCAGAACTATGGCGCAACGCCAACTCGAATAACGGTGAGCGCGTTAATTGTCCTGGCTAATAAAAAATGTATATAACATTTCCTATCCTTAAAGAGCTCACAACCTCACTGATAATAAAGAGTACAAAGAAAACGAGCAGTATAACATGTGACTACGCCACAATGAACTACAGAAGGGAAAATCAGTTCCCACTAAGTTCTAGTCCCACTAAGAAACAACTGCGGATAGAGCCTTGTGACCACAGTGCATGAAACGGGAGTGGCAGAACTGAATATAAATGCGTGTGTAAACACAAGCCGTTTGTTTTGCTTAGTGTTCCTTGTCATTCTACACCCTTGAAGATCAGCTAGCGTTCTTGCACAGGTAAGGAGCACGCGCTTACTGAGTGCCAAGTACTGTCAGTCTCTGTCAATCTCCCGACAGCCCAACGGTAAGCACTATTATCACTATTCAATTTTACAGAAGAAACTGCGGGGGAGAGGTCAGGTAACTTGCCAAAGGTAACACCGCTAGTTGCTTTAAACCACCACCACAACAACAAAACACACACACATATAACCATTTAAAAATCGATCTGTCCTATGTCCAGCAAGGGCCAATTAGAGACGGCTGTGGCACGGCGGCCCCGCCCCGGAACTCCTCAAGAGCTTCGCCCCTCCTTACCTTAAGCTCCGCGCCTATGGAAACACAGGAAGTGACCTATGCCCACACTTCCCAGGGCCTCGGCCCTAGTGGGAGCAACTCGCTGAAGCCGAGGGCAGAGCTGGCGGAAGTGACATTATCAACGCGCGCCAGGAGTTCAGTGAGGTCAGGCAGGTTCGCTGTGGCGGGCGCCTGGGCCGCCGGCTGTGAAACTTCGTTTCCTCTGGCCCATGGTCATCTTTGCAGTGACCCAGGTAACAGCTTGTACTCTTTTCTGAGGGTTCGGGCGGAGGCGACCACTGCATTGAGGCCTGGGGACAATGGTGGGGAAGAGAAGAGGAATTGGCGCGCGTGCAGGCCCCGCGGGGGACGTTCCTCCCTCTCGTGCTGCCGCCGTTCCGGCCTGTAACGGCCGCTCGGCCGCCGCTCCCGCCTGGTGCCCTACTCTGCTGTGTGTCGCCAGCGGCTTCCCATCGTACGATTGTGGGGCGCAGGGTACTACTGACGGGGCGGCGGCGGGCGGGACAGGACAGTCCCTTGCATCGAAGACCTGAAGTTTACCCTGCCCTGTCCTGCCACCGCTTCTTCTCCATGTTAGAAGGCAGATTCACCCTGGTCTGTGCCCGCCTGTTTTGCTACCAACATTGAGACTTAAGTATTTTGTCAGAATCCTGAGACAGCGGGCACGGTAGCGCTTAAGATATAATACACACCATTTATTTACGGGGCCTCCCATCTCTCGGTCAGGCCATCATGGTTTTCCAAATCTCTAGGTAGGCTTTTCTGTGAAAAGACTGTGCTTCATTTAGTTATACAGACACTAGAAGGCTATGCAGAATTAATTTGATTGCCTCCAAAAAATACCGGATTTGATGTTTCAATTTCCAAGAGCTGAAGATACCCAGCAAACAACTCTTTTCTGAGATAAATTAGTGCAGTAATCACCGTACGGTTTCTTCTGTAGACTTACTTGCAAAAAGTGGCCTGAAGCCACCGCAGGTCCTGGATAAATAAATCTCTAGTCCTACTTACAATGGGTTTAAATCCTGCCGTCATTATCTCTTGCCTCACCCTTAGATCCCTGAAGCGGAACTTCCAGCCTCTAGTTTTACTCCTCTCAAATTCGTCTAGTCTTGCCAAATTAGATCTATTCATACTGCACTTCCAAAATTCCATAACTGTTATTATTGCCTATGCAGTAACATTTAAAACTCCTGATAGTATGAGCCCACCAATATGTGCTATTTCATCTGCAGTGACCTTCTATACAGTCATACTAAGCTTGTCGCCTGCATTCTGCATCTTTTTTCAATCTGTTATCTCTTTCTGCTTGATTTCTCTTTTGTCTGAAGCCCTGTTTTGTAAATTCCTACTCACCTTGTGAGACCCAAGTTAGATGGTCCCTGCTTTGTGAAAACACTGCCCTCTCTTCATAGTAATTGGCTGTTAGTCTTTATTGTCTTCTCTTCCAGGGGTGTATATGGGCTCATTCATGATCACATACTGCATTCCAGGCATAGTGCTAGATGCAGAGATCACAAAGACATGTAGACTTTCAAGACTTAGCTTAGGCCATACCTGCTACTATAATACTATGTTTTACAGTAATTATTTGCATACCCTTCATATTGAACACTTTGATGCCAGGGACTACATCTTCCTATCTTTATATCCTCATCTGCAGCACTTTTGTTATTATAGGATAACTGTCAAAAAAAAAAAAAAAGCATAATTTAAAAAATGTCTTTGATACATTTATTTCCAGAAGCACAGCTTGCTTTCTTTTTTGGTCTGTTTTTCAGTGATGAGTATATAGCATAGATAGTTTTTGGGGGCCTTTGCCCTTTCAAAGTGATCGTCAGAGTCTTTCATATATTCAGCAAATATGTGAGTGTCTACTTTGTACCAGCACATGCTTGAAGTGCATATGCCTGAAGGGTCTTTGGACATATAATTTGTAACTTTGAGACCTCTAAGTTCCATGTGAGAATATGTTATTATAAACTCATTTCAGATGTATAGTGAGTAAAGTGATGACGATTTAAGAATAGTCAGATAAAACGCACAGTTTGCACTATTGTGTTCTAAAGAGGTAAGGTTATTACGTTTATAAAAATTCAGAGCTTTATCTTTGTGCAGCTTTTTTTTTATAGTTTCATTACAGTAGGAGCTTGATAAATGATCACTCTGAAGTATATTGGATTGAATTTAATAGTTACTTAATTTTTTGCCCAAGACATTGTAGAGGATGTAAAATTGGGATATTTAAAGATCTGAACTTTGCCTAACAGTGCTGTGTATACAGTGCTTAATAAATATCCTACTCTGATATTACAGTTTCTTTTGGAATTAGTTTTCTGTAGGTGTTTTTCCTCAAAAGTTTTTAATGCTGGTTATGACAGCTTAATTTTGAGCATTATCTGAGTATTTAAACGTGTAACAAAATGATTTTTGTTTTGTTGGCGATTTTACATGCAATCACCGGAAACCTGGAAGGAATAAGACTTTGGGATTATAAGGTAAAAACAAATGTACTCCAGAATAGCTTCATTGGTTTTCATGTTTGTGTTTTGTATAGCCATGGAACTGGCTTATAGGACTGTATAGGTTACCTGGATCCTTAAATTAAACTTCAGACTTTTTTCCAAAGCAGCATCACTGTTTCTTGGTGTCTGAAGATAACCCAAGGAATTGAGGAAGTTGCTGAGAAGAGTGTGCCTGAGATGCTCTAGGAAAAAACTGAATGGTGAGACGAGTTCCAGCCCAAGGGTTTCTGGTTTGCCAAGAAGAAAGTGAACATCATGGATCAGAACAACAGCCTGCCACCTTACGCTCAGGGCTTGGCCTCCCCTCAGGTAATACAGCAGGAGGGAGAGAATAGGGAGGGCGGAAATCTGAACGGCAAGAGATGGTATCAAAAGGCAAGGAAGGGCATTTAATGATCTGTTTTTGAAAATGATTTAATATATTTTTTAAGCCTGATTTTGTTGAGATGTTCTATTAGGTTTTGAATGGGCACAATAGTGTTTATTTGGGGAGTCTGTTTGGAAGTTATATATCTATAAAACACGTAATCTTTTGATAAACACTTAGGAGAATGTTCCAAGTGATTATATAGGGTCTTTGATTTTGAAAATCACCCTCACCAGATTATTTTCTAGTTTTATTTTTCCCCTTTTACATTTCAAGCTCTCAACCACCCATCTACGATAAAAATGTTTCAGGCTGGGTGCGGTGGCTCACGCCTATAATCCCAAAGGGATTTGGGAGGCGGAGGTGGGTGGATCAGTTGAGGTCAGGAGTTTGAGACCAGCCTGGCCAACATGGAGAAACCATCTGTACTAAATATACAAAAATTAACCAGGCATGGTGGTGGGTCCCTGTAATCCCAACTACTTGGGAGGCTGAGGCAGGGAGAATTGCTTGAACCCGGGAGGTGGAGGTTGCAGTGAGCAGAGATCATGCCAGTGCACTCCAGCCTGGTGGACAGAGCAAGACTAGGCTCTGTCTCAAAAAAAAACAAAAACAAAAACAAAAAACCAATAACTTCTGTTGAAATATAATTTACATACAAAAAACACATTTTAAGTGTCTGTTTTGATAATTATATATACATGTATAAGTTACAGAACATTTCAATTATCTTAAAAAGTCCCTTCTTCCCCTTTATAGTCACTCTGTTGGCCCCAGGTAACTACTGAATCTGCTTTTCAATGCTGAAGATTAGTTTTGTCTATTCTAGAATTTCATATAGATGGAATCATACAGTGTGTGCTTTTTTGTGTATGTCTGATACTGTTTGTATATCAGTAGTTAATCCATTGTATAGCTAAGTATCACTCCATTGTTTGGATGTTCCACAGTTCATCCATTCTCCAGTTGCTCACATTTGGGGTCTTCCCAGTTTGGAGCTATTATGGATAAAAGCACTATAAACATTTGTGTAGACTTTGAATGTACTGTTTTTACTTCTCATAGGTAAATACTTAGGAGTAGGATTGCTAGGTCCTATATCAGTGTATGTATAACTTTATAAGAAACTGCCAAACTGTTTTCTGAAGTGGCTATATTGTTTCGCAGCATAAGAGATTTAAGTTGCCCCACATCCTCACCAACACTTTGTGCTGTCAATCTTTTTACTTTTACTCTAGTGATTGCTTAGTTATATTTTACTGTGGTTTTGATTTTTAATTTGCCTGATTACTAATGTTTCTGAGCACCTTGGCAAGTTCTTGGCAGCCACTCATACACAGGCCCACCTCACTTTACTGCAGTTGACTTTACTGCATGTTTGACAAATTGAAGGTTGTGATAAACCTGTACCCAGTGAGTCTGTTGGTGTTATTTTTCCAACAGTGTGTACTTGGGGTTAGATTTTGGTAATTTTTGCAGGATTTCAAACTTTTTATTATTATCTGTTATTGTTACCAAACTTTCTCTTTTTTTGTTTTGTTTTGTTTTGTTTTTTTGCAGTCACTTTGTTGCCCAGGCTGGATTGCAGTGGTGCAGCCTCGGCTCACTGCAACCTCCATCTCCCCTGTTCAAGCGATTCTTCTGCCTTAGCCTCCTGAGTAGCTGGGATTATAGGCATGTGCCACCAAACCCAGCTAAATTTTGTATTTTTAGTGGAGAAGGAGTTTCACCATGTTGGCTAGGCTGTTCTCAAACTACTGGCTACAAGTGATCCACCCGCCTTGGCCTCCCAAAGGGTTGGGATTACAGGCATGAGCTACTGAACCCAGTCAAAACTTTTCATTATTATCTGTTAATGTGATCAGTGATCTTTGATGTTACTATTGTAATTATTATTGAATGCCATAAACTGCACCCGTATAATATAGGAACTTAATTGATAAATGTCTACAATCTGACCAGCCATTCCCCCATCTCTCTCCCTCTCCTTGGTCTTCCCTATTCCTTGAGACACAACAGTATGGAAATTAGGCTAATTAATAACTTTACAGTGATCTTTAATTAAGTGTTCAGATGAAGGGAAGAGCTGCACATCTCTTATTTTAAACCAAAAGCTAGAAATGATTATCCTTAGTGAAGAAGGCATGTTGAAAGCTGAGACAGGCTAAAAGCTAGGCCTCTTGCACCAAATAGTTAGCCAAGTTGTAAATGCAAGGGAAAAGTTCTTAAAGGAAATTAGAAGTGCTACTCCAGTAAACCGACAAATGATAAGAAAGCAAAACAGCTTTATTGCTTATATGGAGAAAGTTTGCCTGGTCTGGATAGAAGATCATGCTACCCACAACATCCCCTTAAGCCAAAGTGTAATCCAGAGCAAGGCCTTGACTCTCTTCAGTTCTGTAAAGGCTGAGAGAGGAGAGGAAGCTGTAGAAGAAAATTTTGAAACTAGCAGAGGTTTATTCATGAGCTTTAAGGAGAGAAGCCTTCTCCACAACATAAGAATACAATGTGAAGCAGCAAGTTATCTGGAAGATCTAGCCGAGATTATTGATGAAGGTGACTATACTAAATAATAGATTTTTAATGTAGATGAAACAGCCTTCTACTGGAAGAAGATGCTATCTAGGACTTTTATAGCTAGAGAGGAGAAGTCAGTGCCTAGCTTCAAAGCTTCAGAGGATTGGCTGACTGTAGTTAGGGGCTAATATAGCTGGTGACTTTAAGTTAAAGCCAATGCTCATTTACTGTTCTAAAATCATAGGGCCCTTAAGAATTACGCTAAATCTACTCTGCCTGTTCTCAGCACACAGAACAACAAAACCTGATGAGACCACATCTGTTTACAGCATGGTTTACAGAATATTTTAAGCTCTTTGAGATCTACTGCTCAGAAAAAAAGATTGATTTCAAAATATTACTCACTGACAGTGTGACTAGTTGTCCACAAGCTCTGATAGAGAAGAACAAGGAGATTAATATTGTTTTCATGCCTGTTTAAATAATATATCCATTCTTCAGCCCATGGATCAAGGAGTAATTTCAACTTTCAATTCTTACTATTTAAGAAATAGAGCAGGGCATGGTGGCTCATGCTTGTAATCTCAGTACTTTGGGAGGCCAAGGTGGAAGGATCACTCAAAGGCAGGAGTTCGAGACCAACCTGGATAACAAAACAAGTCCCTGTTGCTACAAAAAAAAAAAAATTAAAAATTAGCTGGTCATGGTGGCATGTGCCTGTAGTCCCAGCTACGTGGGAGGCTGAGGCGGGAGGATCACTTGGGTCCAGAAGTTAAAAGCTACAATGGAGACCCTGTCTCAAAGAAAGGAAACAGGGAGGGGCATATGCTGTAGCTGCCATAGATAGTGATTCCTCTGATGGATCTGGGCAAAGTGAATTGAAAACCTTCTGGAAAAGATTCACCATTCTAGATGCCATTAAGAACGTTTGTGATTCATGGGAGGAGGTTAAAATATCAGCATGAATAAGAGTTTGGAAGAAGTTGATTCCAGCCCTCGTGGATGACTTTGAGAGGTTCTAGACTTCAGTGGTAGAAGTTACTGCAGGTGTAGTGGAAATAGCAAGTGAACTAGAATTAGAAGTGAATCCTGAAGATGTGACTGAACTGCTGCAATTTTTTGATAAAACCTGAACAGATGAGGAGTTGCTTCTTGTGGATGAGCAAAGAAAGTGGTTTCTTGAGATGGAATTGACTCCTGGTGAAGAACTGATGACTGTGGAATATTCCATAAATGTAGTTGAGAAAGCAGCAGCAGCGTTTGAGAGGACTGACTCCAGTTTTGAACTACGTTCTAGCGTGGGTAAAACGCTGTCAAACAGCGTCGTGTGCTACAGAGACATCTCAGTGAAAGGAAGAGTCAGTCCTTGTGGCAAACTTCGTCAGTCTTATTTTAAGAAATGGCCACAGCTACCACCCTGATCAGTCAGCAGCTGTCAGCATCGAGGCAAGATCCTCTATCAGCAAAAAGATTATGACTTGCTGCAGGCTCACAGGATTGTTAGCATTTTTAGCAATAAAGCATTTTAAAATTAAGGTATATACATATTATTAGACATAATGCTATTGCACACTTAATAGACTATAGTGTAAACATAACTTTTGTAGACACTGGGAAACCAAAAAATTCATGCTGCTTGCTTCATTGAGATGGTCTGGAACCTAACCCATAGTATCTCTGAGGTATGCCTGTATCTTCATTTGTAATATGCCCTTCACATCTTTTGTCCTTTTTCATTATTTTATTTGTTGATCTTTTTTTATGGAGTTGTCAGAGCTCTTTATTATTCTGTTTACCAGTCCTTTCTCAGATGTATGTATTATAGCTATTTTTTTCCCAATCTGTGGCCTGCCTTTTAATTTTCTCAATGGTGTCTTTCAGAGAACAGAAGTTTTTAATTTTTCCAAAGTTCAGTTTATCCATTTTTCTTCATGTTTATCCACTGTGTGGTATTAAAGAAGAAAGCAATGTGTATAAGAATAGCTGGTTCTTCCGTAATTAAAGATTAATAACCCCATTATTCTCAGAGGGCGTCTGTCTTTGCACATCTCACCTGCTGTTCCACCAAGAAACTTCCACAAACACTCAGCAGCAGCCAGCCTAACCTGTTTTTCTCCTTGCTTTCCACAGGGTGCCATGACTCCCGGAATCCCTATCTTTAGTCCAATGATGCCTTATGGCACTGGACTGACCCCACAGCCTATTCAGAACACCAATAGTCTGTCTATTTTGGAAGAGCAACAAAGGCAGCAGCAGCAACAACAGCAGCAGCAGCAGCAACAACAGCAACAACAGCAGCAGCAGCAGCAGCAGCAGCAACAGGCAGTGGCCGCTGCAGCCGTTCAGCAGTCAACATCCCAGCAGACAACACAGGGAACCTCAGGCCAGGCACCACAGCTCTTCCACTCACAGACTCTCACAACTGCACCCTTGCCGGGCACCACTCCACTGTATCCCTCCCCCGTGACCCCCATGACCCCCATCACTCCTGCCACTCCGGCTTCGGAGAGTTCTGGGATTGTACCGCAGCTGCAGTGAGTACTTGGTGTTTTATGTTTCCTCCCACTTAGGAGTCCCTTTGAGTTGTGTTCCTGCTCTGTTTTCTGATGGATCCTTTTATTAAGGGAGGGAATGGCACTAACAGCAATTGTGTATCAAAATTTGCTTTATCTCACACTTGGGAAAGGGAAGCAAAGCCATCTTAGTCAGTGCCCTCAGTAAAAGGTTCTTAACAGGTTTAGGAATGTGGTCATTTGTGTTTATATACCTGAGCCAATAAAATTTAATGTGATTTTCACTGTCATTATTATTATATTATAGACATTTCCCTGTATCTGATATCGCCAAATCACAATGTTATGTAGTCTCTTTCCCTTATGCTATTTTAGGTCTTTAGTCACAGTATCAGTATAATTTCTGGCAGTTCTTGTTTTTTATTTTTACTGTGGGGACTGCATATGAATCTTTGAAGGTCTGCGTCCTTCCCACAAAATGAGGATGACTGTTCTTGTCCTAAATGGATTTTTCTACCTAAGTGAAGTGGGTTCTATATGTAACAGGGTATTAGGGATAGGAAATAATTTCATCTTCCTGAAAAAACAACAAATATTTCCAAATAATCCCCGTCAATAAGAAGCGTGCAGCTTTTCATGTTAGAAAGCTTATGACCAAATTAAAAGGTTACTTGCAGTCTCTGCATCTCCTCAGTTTTCTTGTACAGATACCTTCCTCCTTCATACTCCCTTTAGATCTAGTATTTCCTATTTGCATTTATTCACCTTGCTACATATATGGTTGTTGTTTATAAGCTATCTCTGATCATTTTTGGAACTTAGTGGTGTGTAATCGTGGATGCTGACTTTTACCCAAAGACCTAAATCTTGCCTCTACAATTTTGTTTGACCCCACACACAATTTTAAAAACAAAGTAATTTTAGTGATTTTAGAGACAGCCCTTTTTAGCTCACCCTTGTCTGTACCGCTCCCATGTGTCCAGCATGCTTGTCGGACTCCCAGGAAAATTTAAGTTTGCATTTCTGATTTAAATAATAAAGTATAAACAGTACAGTCAGGTGTTTGTTTCTTGCCGTGCCTTTGTTGTTCTGATACTCCCGAGAGCATCCAGTCATCCACGTCCCTGAGCTGCTCTCTACTAAGAACCCTCCTGCGTGGTAATTCAGTGCCCTCTCAGTCTTGTAGGCTTAAGAGGGATTAAGGCAAATATTTCATGAATGAAAACATATAAGAATACATTTAACAATTATGTGATGAAAGTTGTGATAGATGTACTAAAATCTACTTGATATAGTTCATCAGTGGACAAATGCTAAAGCCAGGTGTGTATACAACGGTGATTGGAAGGAAAGAGATGATATGGAAATGAAAACATTGTGTGGATCAACCTAATTGGCTTTACGGTTGTGTATCATAGACTGCCATTCTCTTTTGAACAAAATTATGAGCCATCAAGTTTTCAAAAGTTTTGCATTTTGACAGTATAAGAAAAAGAACCAGAAGCAACAGTGAGCTATAACCTATTGTATTTGAACCTATGTATTTGAAATCTGGACTCTATATTCTTGGGATGGTGATTGCCAGGTCCATGCAAGACACTTGTTGCGCAGTTAATTGCATTCAAAGGACATTGCCCATTTCAAGTATATGTACTTTATTTATTTATTTATTTATTTATTTATTTAAGACGGAGTCTCGCTCTGTCGCCCAGGTTGGAGTGCAGTGGTGTGATCTCAGCTCACTGCAGACTCCACCTCCTGGGTTCACGCCATTCTCCTGCCTCAGCCTCCTGAGCAGCTGGGACTACAGGCTCCCGCCACCATGCTCGGCTAATTTTTTTGTATTTTTAGTAGAGACGGGGTTTCACCGTGTTAGCCAGGATGGTCTCGATCTCCTGACCTCGTGATCCGCCCACCTCGGCCTCCCAAAGTGCTGGGATTACAGGCGTGAGCCACTGTGCCTGGCCAAGTATATATACTTTCATAAGCAGAAAAAATGTATAATGAAAATGTAGGTTTTTGTTTAAATTTTTATTAAAACTTCTAATAGAGTTGCTTTTTAGTATATCTTTATCCTTGTATAAGTTATTTATTAAGTGATGTAAGAACACTGAGAAATGTAAAGGGTCAGTGGACCCAGATGGCTCCGTTTATCCTTATTTACTGAGAGATAATTAGAAGAGAAAGCAGGGTTTTGCCTTTTTTTTTTTTTTTTTTTTTGCTAAAGACACTTAGCTGTTGTTTTTCAAAAGATACGTACTTTGAGAGAACTCATTTTCATAATAAATAGTGACTTAGGTTTGCCAGGCGTGGTGGCTCATGCCTGTAATCCCAGCACTTTGAGAGGCCGAGGCGGGCGGATCATGAGGTCAGGAGATCGAGACCATGCTGGCTAACATGGTGAAACCCCATCTCTACTAAAAATACAAAAAATTAGCCGGGCGTGGTGGCGCACGCCTGTAGACCCAGCTACTCGGGAGGCTGAGGCAGGAGAATGGCATGAACCCAGGAGGTGGAGCTTTCAGTGAGCCGAGAATGCACCACTGCACTCCAGCCTGGGCGACAGAGCGAGACTCCGTCTCAAAAAAAAAAAAGAAAAAAAGTGACTTAGGAGTAGGGTGGTGGTGGTGGTGGCTTTTCAGAGCTCACAGGTGAGAAATGAGTTTGTCTGTGAGAAGGCTAAGGGCATGGCTCTGGAGACAGACTCAGATCCTGGCACCTCCACTTGGGAGCCATGTGCATCCTGAGGAAGTTGCACTACCTTTAAGCCTCAGCTTATTTATCCGAATGTGGGAATACTGGTAGCTTCTACCATAGTGCATTATAAGTATTAAATGGAATAATCTATATAAAATGCTCAACATGTGCATGATACTTGTTAAACAATAAATGTGAGCAATTTTAAAAAATTAAAGCCTGGTTGAAATAATCAAATGTGTGCATAATTTCTAACACCTCATCCAGTGAAGGTTAAGTAATTTAAATAGTCATGTTTTCTTTTTAAATTTCTTACAGAAATATTGTATCCACAGTGAATCTTGGTTGTAAACTTGACCTAAAGACCATTGCACTTCGTGCCCGAAATGCTGAATATAATCCCAAGGTTAGATCTATTTTAATGTGTTTCTTTTTTTTTCTTTTTTGTCTTCTCTGTCATGTCTCTATATTTTAATGTATTTCACGCTATGTAACAAATGTCTGTAGATCACTCTAGGCACAGTGGCTAATGCCTGTAATCCCAGCACTTTGAGAGGCTGAGGAGGGAGAATTGCTTGAGCCTAGGACTTCAAGACCAGCCCAGGCAACATGGCAAGACCCTGTCTCTTAAAAAAAAAAAAAAAGAAAAAGAAAGAAAAATCGGCCAGGCTTGGTGGCTTACACCTGTAATCCCAGCACTTTGGGAGGCCGAGGTGGGCGGATCACCTGAGGTCAGGAGTTCAAGACCATCCTGGCCAACATAGTGAAACCCTGTCTCTACTAAAAAGACAAAAATTTGCCGGGAGTGGTGGCTTGTGCTTGTAATCCCAACTACTTGGGAGGTTGAGGCAGGAGAATCACTTGAACCTGGGAGACAGAGGTTGCGAGTGGAGATCGCGCCATTGCATTCCAGCCTGGAAACAGAGCAAGACTCCATCTCAAAAAAAAAAAATCTGTATATCAAAGAGTTTGTGTTATGCTTATTCCTTGACACCAACAAAATGAAGATCTAAAGTAAAATGTGCATTGTTTTGTATCTTTTATTGAGTGTCTGTGATATCAGAATCCCTGGGAATACAGCAGTCTATAAAACAAGCTAAGTTACATATATATTGTATTGGGATCATGTGAAGAATTTTGTATATGTATAGGGATGATGTTTGCCAGCTATAGTAGGCAAAGTAATTTGGATAAACATTAGCTGGGTTGAGAGAAGTGTTAGTAATGGACTTAGGGTGCATTTTAAAACCCCTGAAACATAATGCCTAAGATCTGAAAGATAGCTAAGCTAGGGGTCTGAAAAATCTCCTTTTAACCACTCATAATGAGTCTGTATGACATGTAGCATTTTAAGAATTAATCTTTCATCTATTATAATATTTAGTTGAATACATAATTTTATTACTTTATGATCTTAAGTGAAGTGATACTTAACCAATAGAAATAGTAGAGGAAATTCTGGAAATGCAAAATAGCTAGGCTTTTCCTGGGACTTAGATAAACTACTATACACTGCTAGCTTTTTTAGATGTTGATAAAAACACAGGGAAGACATAGAGCAGTTTTTAAACTAAAATTGTTAAAAGCCAGGCACGGTGACTCAGACCTGTAATCTCAGCACTTTGGGAGGCCAAGGTGGGAGGATCGCTTGAGGCCTTCGAGACAAGCCTGGGCAACATAGCAAGACCTTGTTTCATCAGAAAATTTAAAAAATTATCTGGGGTTGGTGGCACACACCTATAATCTCAGCTACTTGGGAGGCCAAGACAGGAGGATCTCTTGAACTCAGGAATTCGAGGCTGCAGTGAGCCATGATTCCAGTCTGCACTCCAGTCTGGGCAACTGCAATCCAGTCTGGGCAACAAAGTGAGACTCTGTCTCTAAAAAAAAAAATTAATAAATTAAAAAAATAAAATTGTTAAAACAATCTAGTTTGTCAGAGTCATCTCAATTAGAAATACATAGGTTTTTATTGTATAATTAAATATAATGTATTAAAATATTTAAGTTGTTTCAAAGTAATTACTTGCTTTTTATCATGTACCTAATAACTGAGGCCATTAATTCAACCCACAGTTGAAATATTTTCCCCATGAGTTACCATCTTAGCAAGAAAATTTTCTGAAAGAATTAACGTGTTTCAAGCATAAAAAGCAGAAAATAAAAGTTAAAACTGTGTTTCTTTCCTAATTTGCATTTATATGTGTTTAATACATTAATATTGTTTCTAAAGGCCAATTGGAAGCAGGATTTTACTTCATTACATACTGGTATGCTTGTAATCTGATTTATTAATTCCATTAAGGTAGAAAACGTTTATTGGTTTATTTGCCTCAAAATTTATATTAATAAAACAAAATTTATCATTAGAGAAACTATAGTCATGATAAGCAGCAAATATAAAGTAGAAACCGAAGCACTGGTATTTATTGAGAACATGACCAAATTTTGCAAACATTTCTGTTGGTGGAATGCTCATGTGAAAGAACATACAGATCTTGGTATAACTTTGTCACAATTGATTATTTTCTGCTCCTTATGCAAAGGAATATTTGTTACATGTGGTGTATGCAAATCCTTTACAGATACGCAGAAATACAGGACAAATATTTTGATAACTAGATGTACTATGTCCTTCCTACCAGTTGTGATTTGTCAATGTGTAGTTCTCCTAACAAAATTGAGCAGTTTGGCATGACCTCACTAATGATTCTCTCTATTTTAGCGGTTTGCTGCAGTAATCATGAGGATAAGAGAGCCACGAACCACGGCACTGATTTTCAGTTCTGGGAAGATGGTGTGCACAGGAGCCAAGAGGTAGCCGTAAGAAATTCATTCTTCTGGTTTATGGGTTGTGAACGAGTTTTTAGGTTATTAGGTTAGCACTTTAACATGTTATTACTGCTTTCTTATTAAAATGGTTGATTCTATTAATTGTAGATACCAGTGATTTCATTTTCTTAAAAATTAGATATGGACAGGTATGGTATCTCACACCTATAATCCCAGGAGGCCAAGGCGGGCAAATCACTTGAGGCCAGGAGTTCAAGACCAGCCTGACCAACATGGTGAAACTCCATCTCTATTAAAAATACAAAAATTAGCCAGGTGTGGTAGTGGATGTCTGTAGTCCCAGCTACTTGGGATGCTGAAACATGAGAATCGCTTAAATCTGGGAGGCGGAGGTTGCAGTGAGCTGAGATCACGCCACTGCACTCCAGCCTGGGAGACAGAACAAGACTCTGTTCCCAGAAAATAAAATAAAATAAAATTAGGTAAGATGTAATACAACATCAGAACTATTAATAAAATTCCCTTTTTGTGAAAAATGTTGTAAATAACACAAATACATCTTGAAATGGAAGAAAAAATTGGTCAAGCTAATGGTGTAAGCTAATGGTGTAATTGGTCAAGCTAATGGTGTAAACTTCTAAGCTAATGGTGTAAGAGCTTTGCAGACCTTACTGGGCCGGACAGCATGACAACACCACATGTGTTGACTGCAGAAACCTGCCGTCTCACTGGAACTAGCATTCATTATGAGCGTTTGAGTTGTGCAGATCCTAAGGAATGTACCCCTGTTATAACATGTCATTGCCTGTATTCTGCGTTTGAAGTGATCCTGTCTGAAGGTTAGTGCTCTGGGGCCCTGACTGTTCTAAACAGAGCTCATATACCTGATAGAAGTCAAAAACTAGGGGGAAAATTAGTGACATTACATTCATAAATGAACTGAACAAATACACTAAAACTTTTTAAATGAAAGCGTATTAAATGTACTTGGCGGTGTCAACACATAGAAGGGGGCTGTGGATATTTTTGCTTATTCTGAAGTTTGAAATTGTCTTTCAGTGAGGGGAATGTCATTGGTGTGGACATTCTGGCTCCTGGTCTCCAAGTTTTTTCAGAATGCAGGACAAGGATCTGTTCTTGCCTTTCACTACCCCTTGGCCACAACATGCAGTAGTAACCTCTTTAATTAAGAGCCTTTTTGTTTGCTTGTTTTCCCCTGCATGGAATATCAGAAACTTTTGGTTTATCAAGGCAAACTTTTCATGCAGCATTTAGTCTTTTTGTCCCAGAGCATCTGAAAACTGAATATTGTATGTCTAGTTGGATGACTGTTTCATCAAGACAAGAAACCACCAATAAATTTACCTGAAAATTAAAAGCATAGCATATATATATATGCTTGATTTTTGTTCTTCCTGATCCCCTGTGCCTGATAGTCTTTTTATGGTAATATTTTCACATTCTTTTTGTTGTTGTTGTTATTTTTGAGACAGTCTTGCTCTGCGCCCAGGCTGGAGTGCAGTGGCGCAATCTGGGCTCACTGCAAGCTCTGCCTCCCAGGTTCATGCCATTCTCTTGCCTCAGCCTCCCAAGTAGCTGGGACTACAGGTGCCTGCCACCATGCCCAGCTAGTTTTTGTATGTTTAGTAGAGACGGTGTTTCACTCTGTTAGTCAGGATGGTCTCGATCTCCTGACCTCGTGCTCCACCCACCTTGGCCTCCCAAAGTGTTGGGATTACAGGTATGAGCCACTGCGCCCAGCCAGCCTTCCTTCTTTTCTTTTCTCTCTTATTTTCTTTTTTTTTCTGTTCTCTTCTCTCCTCTCCTCTCCTCTTTCTTTCTTTCTTTCCTTTTTTTTTTTGTTGTTGTTGTTGGCAGAGTCGCCCAGGCTGGAGGGCAGTGGCACAATCTTGGCTCACTGCAACTTCCACCTCTCAGGTTCAAGTGATTCTCTTGCCTCAGCCTCCCAAGTAGCTGGGATTACAGGTGCCTTCTACCACACCCGGCTAATTTTTGTATTTTTAGTAGAGATAGAGTTTCACCATGTTGACTAAGCTGGTCTGGAACCCTTGACCTCAGGTGATCTACCTGCCTTGGCCTCCCAAAGTGCTTGGGATTACAGGTGTGAGCCAGCATGCCTGGCCCACATTCTGCTTTTCTTATGTAAGCTCTGAACTGCCTCAACAAATGACATCATAGGAATGTCTATTCATGATGAGTCTTGGTATAAAAGAGAATAGAATTAGTGAATACATTGTTCAATAATAAATCTCATCAACATTTTCTGATCAATATGAAGTTTGTTAGTTTTCCTCTCAGTAGAAATGCATGGGCTAAAATATAGAAATAGTGATGATTGATGATGGTGATAATTCACATCTATAAAATCTAGGGCTACAATAATTTGGCAGATTGAAAGGTCATTTTGGCAGACCTACAGTTTTCTGTCAAGGATCCAGGAATACTTTATAAGGAAATTGTGAATGTCTGTCAGTCTTTTCTCCTATTGCAAGGGGGCTGACCAGTTTACACTTTATTAGTCTCCTGTTTAGGACTTTTTATAAGTTATTAGTCTAAATAAATATTTTAGCTGAGTCTGAGTATGAATAACTCACTTTTTTCCTTTCCCTAGTGAAGAACAGTCCAGACTGGCAGCAAGAAAATATGCTAGAGTTGTACAGAAGTTGGGTTTTCCAGCTAAGTTCTTGGACTTCAAGATTCAGAACATGGTGGGGAGCTGTGATGTGAAGTTTCCTATAAGGTTAGAAGGTCTTGTGCTCACCCACCAACAGTTTAGTAGGTAAGTCTGAAATGTATTATGATTGCTTTTGGCAACAATTCATTTATAATCTAAACATTGTTCAGAATAAAACACATGTAAAATATTCAGTATGTGAGAACAGTTGACATGGTTATAATTGTATGTATTCTTGCATTGTCTTCTTGATGTTCTCAGTGACATTTATCACTCTCACCAGCCTCTGCTTCCCTTGTCACTTAGCAGTACCCATAACTCCCCTTTACTGGACTGAATTTGATTCTGCTTCTATATGTTTTATCATTTGATTGCTGAATACACTTGGAATGCATGAATTTAACCTAACCTCTTGTATCAATTTTTTTTTTCCCAGTTTGGATCTTCTCTTTTAGTCAGCATTGTGTCAGATCTACCAGCAAAGTGTGAAGTTGAGCCGTAGGAACAACTTTCTAATTATCTTCCCTGCTGCTTGCAGGTGAAGACTCACAGGCAGGCAGCCCTGCCCACCTCACAGCCTCATCTCATGGTCTTCTGGTGTCTGTTCACAGGCACACTAGTTCTGTGTGCCCCTTGGGCTCACTTGGTTCCTCCTGCCATGGGCCTGTGCACTTGCAGCTTTTATGCCTAGTACACTCATTTCCCTTTTCACCTAGGAAGCTCCCACTTGAGTTCCGTATGTCTACGCATTCCACTCTTCCTCAGAGAAGCCTGTCCTGAATTTTGTCTTAGGTCAGACACACAGAAACAGAGGCATCCTGTTTTCAGTCTCTCTGAACTAAGAAAAATGAGATTACTAGGCTTAGAAGAATATGTACCAGGCCTGGCCTGGTGGCTTAAGCCTGTAATCCTAGCACTTTGGGAGGCTGAGGCGGGGGGATCACTTGAGTTCATGAGTTCAAGACCAGCCTGGCCAACATGGTGAAACCCCGTCTCTACTAAAAATACAAAAATTAGCTGGACGTGGTGGTACACGCCTGTAATCCCAGCTACATGGAAGGCTGAGGCAGGACAGTCACTCGAATCCAGGAGGCGGAGGTTGTAGCGAGCCAAGATCGTACTACTGCACTCCAGCCTGGGCAACAGAACAAGACTCCGTCTCAAAAAAAAAAAAAAAATTACACACACACACCCCCCAATAGTCCATTCAGTCAGACAGCTCAATCAGGTATAGGTTAATTCTCAGGCTAGTATATCAGAGTGATTGAATTTCCTGAACACAATTGATAGCTAGAGAATATTTCAATTTAAGGTGAGATTTGATTAAAAGTTATAGTATCAGATCTTAGAAGTAAATGATTATTAGGTAGGTAATAGTAATTATTAGGATTGTAAAAGTAGGTGATTATTATCAGAGACTGCAGACATAACTACAGGGCTCTTCTTAAATCAGAAAATCCAGACTCAGTAGAAATGGGGTAAAGTGATAGGAGGGCAAATAGCCTCCCATCCAATGGTTATCAGCTGATGGCTAAAAGTTGGCCTCACTTGCTTTAATTATTCTATCCTTTGATGCTGCTTGAAGAACTGTGCTTTACCTCTTGACTAGTTTGCTTGTTTATTCAGTATTTTTCCTTGTACAGGTTCTCATTTTATTTAAAAGCACACAAAGCTCTTAATTTCTAAACTGTTTTTTGCAATTTTCCTTCCAGTTATGAGCCAGAGTTATTTCCTGGTTTAATCTACAGAATGATCAAACCCAGAATTGTTCTCCTTATTTTTGTTTCTGGAAAAGTTGTATTAACAGGTAAGTTGTAACAGGAAGTAGTATCTGAACGTTTCTGTTTCGAGTATGGCATTTTCTCAGTGCTGAAAAGAAATTTCAGTGTCGGGACAGTGGGCTAGCTTCTTGCACAAAGGCCTCCCACCCAAGTCTTATGAGAAACGTGCCCACTAAAGGCACAGTGAGAGCAGGGAAGTCTGACCACAGCCCTGCAAGCAGGTTTCCATTTACAGTCAGGAGGTGAGCACTGCATTGAATAGAAGATGGTGTTTTCACTTGGAATTAGTTATCTGAAGCTTTACGATTCTTCAGCAATATGATTATGAGACAAGAAAGGAAGATTCAGAAAAGAGCTTAGTTGAAGGCAGCAATTGGGAGAAAAAGATTCGGTTGTTATTGCCGTCCTGCTTAGTTTAGGGCCTGGTTCAGGACCAGGAGAGAAGTGTGAACACATGCCTCTTGAGCTGTAGAATGGATGCGAGATGCTGGAGTCACTAAGATGATTTTTTAAAAGTATCGTTTTATAAACAAAAATAAGTTTGTGACAAGGGGTTCCACCATTAATGTTTTCATGCCTATGCCTTAATCTGACTGGGTATGGTGAGAATTGTGCTTGCAGCTTTAAGGTAATAATAATTTTAACTTCTTAATATGTTAAGAAGTGCCATTTCGGTCTCTCATCTCTACTTCAACTTGTCTTCTTAGGTGCTAAAGTCAGAGCAGAAATTTATGAAGCATTTGAAAACATCTACCCTATTCTAAAGGGATTCAGGAAGACGACGTAATGGCTGTCATGTACCCTTGCCTCCCCCACCCACTGTTTTTTTTTTTTTTTTTTTTTAAACAAATCAGTTTGTTTTGGTACCTTTAACTGGTGGTGGTGTGAGAAGATGGATGTTGAGTTGCAGGTTGTGGCACCAGGTGATGCCCTTCTGTAAGTGCCCACCACAGGATGCCGGGAAGGGGCATTATTTGTGCACTGAGAACACCGCGCAGCGTGACTGTGAGTTGCTCATACTGTGCTGCTATCTGGGCAGCGCTGCCCATTTATTTATATGTAGATTTTAAACACTGCTGTTGACAAGTTGGTTTGAGGGAGAAAACTCTAAGAGTGAAAGCCACCTCTACAATTGATTGGACTTTTTAATTTTAATGTTTTTCCCCATGAACCACAGTTTTTATATTTCTACCAGAAAAGTAAAAATCTTTTTTAAAAGTGTTGTTTTTCTAATTTGTAACTCCTAGGGGTTATTTCTGTGCCAGACACATTCCGCCTCTCCAGTATTGCAGGACAGAATACATGTGTTAATGAAAATGAATGGCTGTACATATTTTTTCTTTCTTCAGAGTACTCTGTACAATAAATGCAGTTTATAAAAGTGTTAGATTGTTGTTATGATACCTTGTAAGAGTCATGTGATCATACTGTTTTCTAAAAAGTTGTATTTTAGATATAATGCCTGAAACCATTTTGGTGTCTGCTTGTTTGTTTCAGTCAATATTTCATTACATGCTTCAATGAAAGCAAATTAATGATCAGAACTCACAGTTGCTCAGGAAACGTGTATTTATTACCTTCTATATATTGAGCAACTCCTGTTTTCTAGGTACTTTCCATACGGTGCCTGGAATCCTCACAGAGCTGCAGTCAGGTTTTGTTCCTCTGTTGGAGGTGAGGAGATAATGGCCCCCGCTGAGACTTGGCTGAGGTTACACAGTTAGTAAGTGGTAAAAATTAGTGAGTCCTTCAGGTGTAGAAGCTGATGCCCTCTCCACAGGCTGCCAACTCTCTGCAGTAACTTTTTTTTGCTTGTTTTGTAGTTTTTTTCTCATGGAATATCAGGTGGACATTTGTGGGTTCTTAGGTTTCATTGTTAGGGTGGTTTTTTTTTTTTTTTTTTTTTTAATTGTAAAAGTACATCTTCAGGTGACTCAGGAATAAAATCAGAAAGGGGAGGCCCTTCCTTCCTTCCTTTCTCTTCTGCCTTTTTCCCCAAGATAATGACCAGATTAGTGGGTATCTTCTAAGCCCATTCTGTCTATCCTCTCTGGCATTTGATCCCATTTTTGGAAAAAAATGATAGAATACATTCAATTGTATAGCTTTCCCTTTTTTCAGTCAATATATCATAAACCTATTTCCATGATTGGGAATCTAGGATGCTCTTGTTAGGTACCTTCACTTACTGAGCTATTCCTGTAATTACAGTCATTTACATGCCCTCCAGTTTTTCAATATCATAAACAGCGCTGCAGGAACATCCTTGTATGTGTATTTTTTGGATGAGTGCAGGTATTCATGTAGTAAACTTTCCTGGAAGAAGAACTAAAGACTATACATTCTAAGTTTTAATCAGTTGATACCAGATTGCAGTCCAAAGAGAACGGCGTATGAAATGCCCTTTTCTTGCGTTTCCCAATCATTAGTGATGCCAATAATGTATGGATTAACTGGAAAGACATCATTCCAATATTATCTCCTATCTAAGAAAGAAGTATCCCTTCGGGTATGTAGGTCTTATGTTCCTCAGTAAAGTTTTACAATCTTTTTCACACAGGGCTTTTATATTTCATAAGTATTACTTCCTTAAGATATTACCATTTCTGTTGTTTTATTACTGGAAGTTTCTCTTAACACTTTAAAATTTATTGTTGATAATATTTTTGTTATTCCAAGTTTACTGAACTACTATTACTGCTGATTTAGTTGATTGCATTGAAAGTTCTAGGCATGTAATCATTTGTAAATAGTAATTCTATGTTTTCCTTTCCAATATTTTTCCTATCAGTGCCTAGGACTTTAATGTATATAACTTTAAAAAAATCATCTTTTATAGTTGTAGCTACATATACAGGAAACCTAACAAATGTATAGCATAATGTATTATTCAAAGGCAGATACCCTTGCAGCCACCAACCAGGTCAAGAAACATAATTTTGCTGCCTGTCCTAGAAGCCCCTCCTTATGGTCCTTCCAGACACACACTCCTGGCTTCCCTCAAGCAGGAACTATTATCCTGACTCTCATGCATTTAAAGATAATTGAAGTTCCTTATCCATTTCTTTTCTTTCCAATTTACAGGCCATTTAGTGTTTAGAGCTTCCCATAGTCTGGGGTTTGCTAGTTGGAAATTCATGGTGTAGTTTCCCTATTCTCTGTATTTCCTGCAAATTGGAAGCTGCCGTGTAATTCCTAGATCTATTAATTCATTAGTGGGTTGCAATGGCATTTTAGTCATTTCTTTTTCATTTATTAATGTGAATACTTTTATAAAAGGATTATACTCCATATAACAGGATAAATACTTGCTTCTTTCCCTTTTTAGGTTTTCAAGATAAAATGATTTCATATTAATATGTCCAATTCAAAGCTCACAGGGTTTTTATTTAACCAATTCTATATTATATATACTCTTCCTTCTACAATGAGAATTTTATTTCTTAAAGACACAGGGGATGAGGAATTAGAATGTCCCATAATTACTCATTTACTTTACATATTTACTTTATCATTACTTTATCTGTTATATGTGCAATTTTTTTTGAGACATGATCTCACTCTGTTGCCCAGGCTGGAGTGCAGTGGCACAATCATGGCTTGCTGCAGTCAAACTCCTGGGCTCAAGTGATCCACCTCAGCCTCCCGAGTAGCTAGGACTACAGGTGCACATCAACACACCCAGTTCACTTTTTTTACTTTTTGTAGAGACAAAGTCACTCAACTGTTGCCCAAGCTGGTCTTGAACTCCTAGGCTCAAATCATCCTCCCACCTCCACCATACCATTCTTAAGAGTAACAAAAATACTATCACCAATATGATTGCCAAAAACACTTAAAACCGTTTTTTTTTTTTTTTTTTGGCTGTACTATCTGAAACTGTCAAAGGATATTTAGTATCTGAAATAAAAAGGCAAAGCTGAATATGCTGCTCTCTACAGCAGAGGAGAGCTGCTGTGGCTGGACAGTATCTGAACCAAGCAGATCTTAAAACTTTGTAGGTATTGAGAAATGGTGGATGCATGGACAGCACTGTCTGTGGAGCCATGATTACGTAGGTGAGACTTCTCATTACCTTGTAGTGTTTTAAAATGTCTTCACATTTCTAAAGGCAACTTGCTTAATGCATTTTTTAATTTAAATTTTTTATATTGTACAGTTTATTTTTAATATAGTTGCTATTTTTTAACACAGATGCCCAGTCGGTGCTGTGACATTTTCTTTCTAGTGATTTGGACCAGTTTGTCTCCCTCTTGATATACCTGTTCCAAATGGAAAGGCCCTGTAAACTTTTAGGATCATCTCTGGAGGTTGACTGGAATAAACACCAATGACAGCTTGGCTGAGTACGCCAAAATACCTGCAAGAATGTCCATATCAAGTAACAGTTTTTACCACAGAAAGACCATAACACGTTTGCTTTAAAAGCCCGTAGCATTCATAACGTACTAACACATTCTGCCTATGCAGAATAATACATAATTTTAGATATGAAGGCCCTACTAGTCCAGGTTTCCTTACGCCACTGTGCTTCCTACTAAGTGTTGTGACCAACTCGTCACTAGTTGATGACAACTTACTTCAGTAGCCACAGGCTGACACCATAGTTATAGGTGGTTCTCATTGATTTAGCCATCCCAGGTTCGAAACTAGTACCCTCTAGCTCTTAAGTAGCCTAGTGTCAAACCTCCCCATGGGAGAAACTCCATACTGCAGTTTTCCATATGGTGCTATGTATAACTGCATCTTACACACACAGTTAGTACAAATTGCATATACATACTTATATAATACGGACTACTAGGACAGAAATTTCTAAATTACAAATCAAATAGACAATTATATTAGCAAGTGACGTTACCTATGAAAACGTGAGGATTTATGGTGGCAATGCATTTCAGTTAACAGGGATGTGTTAGGGGACAATGTGAGCCAATGTAGATTAAGGAAATAAGCCTGAGAAATTGATCAGAATTAGCCGTCAGTATTCAGGCACTGATCAACAGCAATGTGTCTTCAGGGCAGGCATCACTGGTGCTGAGAGAACTGGGAATTTTCAAGTGTGAGCTACTAGGGGATGGAAGGAACCTTAGTGTAGTCTTCGGAGCCACTTGCTTAAACAAATATATCAGAAACATAATAGGCCAAGGTCCTTAAACAAATATATCAGAAACGTAATAGGCCAAGGGTCAGCCCTTTGAAAACTGACTTCAGGGCCTTCCTTTCTTCAGGCTGCTGCCTCCTAGGCCAGACCCTTATCCTGGCTTACATTCCATAAGCCTTGTAAATGCGACAGGGAACATGTGTACAACGCTGACATGGAAAGGGAAGACCATCGCCTTTTGCCTTTCAGTGTCTCATCTGTCAGCAGGGCCACTGGCTGCCGAAGATCGGTTCTGAAGGTAGAGCCTCTTCCAGTTCCAGTTCTGTGATCACAAAGCCACTGTTCCTGATCTGCCAGCTGTGATACTGCTACTTCAGAATGACTGGGTTTCCTGTTTCTCGTACTCACCAACCTGAGGTTTGGTGTTTTTCTAATGTTCTGGGCTTCCAGTACATACTAGAGCCTGTGATAATCAGCTAATGATCAGACAAGTTTGTTGGAGTTTTACCTAAGTATTTTTCTTTGTGTTTTAAAAAACTTAGGGTGGGAAGTGCTCTCAGAGTGAGATAGTTTGACTTCATTAGGCACATAACCCATTTTTATTATAAAAAGAAATGCACGTATAAGTAAAACGATCATTTTAGTTAGTCCCACCATTCGTTGGTAACCAGTGCACTAAGTGTACATCTTTGCAGATTTCTGTGCGTACATACAAATATTTTTACAAGAATAGGATCAAACCACGAATACCACCTATAATGGTATCTTGGTTGTCAATGTAGGTGTTATAATTAAGACTGTGTAGCCTTCCACGGTGGATGTACCAAAATTTATTTAATTCTCTGTCAGTGGACACTTTTGTTTCAGTAATATGTAGACACTGTGTAAGCAATCTCTCAACATCTCTGCACCTTTATTTTTGGTATAAGTATTTCCTTAGGATAAAATCCCAGAAATGGAATTGCAAGGTATAAAAGAGCATTAACATTTTTCAAGGCTTTAAGATGCCTTTACGGTGTAGCTGTTACATCCTGCTTCCACACAAATTCTTCTGTATAGCCAGTACCCAAGCTGCAGCTCTCAGCACAGGTGAAGACAGCCAGGATGCCCCAGTCAATGCTCTTGCCCAGTCTGTCAGCCTTCAGGTAGTTTAGGAGCTGAGGCATGACCTGAGAAGAGGGTGACACAGTTAGAAAGCCGCTTCACAGCAGGGAGCACTACTTTTAAGAGACCTTCTCAGCCAGGATGATTATAGGAATCTTGGTCTTTCAATCCTCATACTACAAAGCAGGATTATAGACATTATACAATTAACATGTTTTAACAATCTAAAACTTCCTTATGACTTCAAAGCCCCTCTCACCTTCTGTTTGATGTTTTCCATTTGAGAAAGAAGTTCACAAGTGGCTGTTAATAAATTATTTTCATTACTAATATGCCACTCAAAAGGGCTGAGGCTTCTATTTAGGCAACTTTTACTTTGTATCATTGCAGATATTGTTACTCTTGACTCAAGAAACACTAATTACTAGTCATGAATACAAAAAGGACATCTGTCAATGTAGTTATAGAGACCAGAGAAGAATCTCAGAAGTAGTCTAATTGAAAGAGTGAATAGGCAGAACAGCCACCATCCTGTCACCTCATTTTGGACCCTGAGAGCTCTGGCACTAAGAACCAAGCAGAGTTTTGGTTATGGTCCTCATAATTCCTTTTTTACCCAAAGAAACAAACCAATACTAGCTATGACTTTGGGAAGATTAGTGAATCCATAGCTCAAGAGCATTTCCACCCAAAATGGATTTTGGTATTTTGATGCTAACAGATCCTTTTGGGCAGGGGGGCACATTTTTCTTTAATGCTTATATCCATTTGTTCTAACAAATCCACAAACTAAGATTAAACAGTAAAGACTCCTCTCATAAAGTATGGAGTCAAAGACTTCAATTAATGGAACAAGGAAGGTATAAATTATTTAAAATAACAAAAGTTAACAGAGGCACTAACAATAATGACGTAACCACACTGGAGGTGAGACAGTGTAGATACACTCATCTTCACAGAAGTCAGTCAACAGACAGTGTCTGAAAACTAGGAAACAGAAAAAGACAAGACAGTTCCTTCCAGGGAACTAGCCCCAAGGTGAGGCAGGAAACTGACGGTTTTCATCATAGGCCACCCTTCCGTACTGCCATTGGACCCATGTGCACAAATTACCTTGGCGCAGTTTTTAATGTTTAAAACAATCATGGTGATTACACACTAAAATCGTCCTTATTTAGGTCATACCTGGAATTCCAGTATTCTCTTGGCACCACAGGGGCAATCTGGAATATCCTTTTCTTGAGGAATATTTTCACCAGAAATCCAGATGGGGGCAATACCTCTGCCATATCTAAGAATCTAAAATCAATGAGGATCATGTTCAAATAATCAATACCTTACCTAAAAGTTTCCAATGGTAACATGCTATCTACTCCATGAATGTTCCTACTCTTGATGTAGCACTGACCCAAAAGGCATGTCACAGTTCCTCCATCAGACCTGGCTGTGCCAGTGTGCCATTAATGCCTTCTCAATACCCCAAAGTGACTATTTCAGCTTATCTGACTCGGAGGGCATCAAAATATATTTCCTAGATGATGCTTTTACTACCTAATGTTGGAATGTTAGTCCTATGAATATATTGTGAAGGGACTAAGAATGAGCCTCTGCTCTGATTGCAGAGTTCTGCCCAGAGTCTGTGCCTGCCTTCATGGTTAAAAAATTTTAGGAGGGACAAATACCAAGTGAAACAGTGTTTTGAAAACTACTACAAACATAAGTAACATTTCACCGTAATAAGCTTCCTACAGCAACTGAGTAGTTTTCTGTATTTTGTCTAAAAGCATATGCATTGCTAAAAACTGCCTTAGTGTTTAAGACCTAGATCTATTCTTCCTATAAACCCCTGGGTATTTATTTGAACCAGTGACTGGTTTATGGGTTTTTCCTCCGTGATTTACGTTTATGGTAGGGGAGGTTAAGGAGAAAATGTTAACATGCCACGTTTGTTTTACAAGCCAAAGGTACCTGTTGGAAATGGGCAAAAATCACCTTTTTTCTTTTTGTGGGGGGGCCATTTGTGCCTAAACCTCATGTACCTCAGGCAACATCTCATTCATCTCCCATCCCTGATGCTTTCTTTAGAAAATGAACCCTGTATGATAAACAGTATAAGCTTTAGTCTTTTAGTAACTATTAAATGGATCAGCACTGCAAAGCACCTTTCTACATGGCCCATCTGTGTGAGAAACTCCTCTAACAAGATAACAAAAGCCTGCTTTTATAGGCTCCTAAGGAACAGACTAGTGTTACTATGAAGTTATTTCTTCTCACAGATTATACTCATAAAACATGGCCTGAAGAGAACACAGTGAGGAGCTGTGAGTTCCACTTTACCTGTTCTGGTTCAAGGGCTATCTGAGTTTTAAACTTCTGAAAAATTGTATCTTCCCTGGATTCATGTTTTGCCATGGAATCCAGTTCTTCCTCAAGTGCTTCACCTGAAAAATCAACGTAACTATTATGAAAACAGGAGTAATCCCCACAACTTGTCAATTCACACCTGGAGAGGGGACCCCCTTTTAATCAGATAGCTTTCCCTATTTATTCACTCATTCAAGTTGGACCATCTGAATTTCCAGGTACTCCATGCAGCTCTATTATATGGGCTCCCATTTAGTGCATTTCCTTAAAGCTTCAAAATAACAGAATGGTCAAGGGCTTAGGACTGCCCAGCACATCACAGGACACCCAACAAATGTGAGCCCTTCTTATCATTAGTATCCTCAGCTGGTAGGCTCACTCACTCAGTCATCAAATGTTCATTTCCAGCCCATTTCTGGCCTGGTGCAGTGGCTCACGCCTGTAATCCCAGTACTTTGGGAGGCTGAGGTGGGCACATCACCTGAGATCAGGAGTTCAAGACCAGCCTGGTCAACATGGTGAAACCCCGTCTCTACTAAAAATATAAAAACTAGCCAGGCGTGGTGGTAGGTGCCTGTAATCTCAGCTACTCGGGAGGCTGAGGCAGGAGAGTTGCTTGAACCCAGGAGGCAGAGGTTGCAGTGAACCGAGATGGTGCCACTACACTCCAGCCTGGGAGACAGAGTGAGACTCTGTCCTAAAAAAAAAAAAAATGTTCATTTCCTTCTCCACATTTCTTCCTGGGATTACAGCCACCCTGAGCCACTGCTGTCCCCAGCAGACCCATGTCTCTAAGTATAACCATTAGTCTTTGTAATGTACATTAAAATAGAACTGATATACCTTGAGTAAGAGAAGCTAAAGTAACTGATGAAACTGGAAAGACACTGATGGTGTTCACTTGCACCATCAGGTCTGATGGAGGAAGTGTAGGATGCCTTCAGATTGATGTTCCATCAATTATACGAGGAAAGTTTCAGTGTAACCATTAGGACACTGTAAACGCTGTTCCCTCAGGCCCTACTGCCTCCTGCCAAACTCTTTCATCTGGGAACTCAAATTCAAGTCTCAGGTAAAACACGGCTACCTCCAGGAAGCATTTTTCTTTTTAATTCTCCTTTTATTTTGGAACATTTTGAACATACACAAAAGTGGAAATACTATAATGAACCGCCATGTACCATTAATCAGCTTCAACACTTATCAAGTCCAGTGTTTCCTTTCTCTGCCACTTCCAACTCCATCATTACTCTGAAGTAAATCCCACACATATCACTTTATTCATAATTAAGTTATGTACCCCTAGAACTCAAACTCTTTCCTTTTATTTACCAATTTGAAAATAAGTCTGTTCCTAAGTATCCTACAAAGATGATTACTGAGTTTTTTAAAAGTATCATTTTGAACCCGTTAAACATATCTGATGCAGTTAGTGTCCTTGGAGATGTTCAAACTGTCCATCTTTTGCCAGCAGGAGCCTTTTCATGTTGCTTGAGTTCTGACATGGCCCTAGTAATCCTTCCTGGCATCCTTAATCTTTGATATGACCACGTTCCCACATTATATGAACATTTCCTGACCCAGTTCTGGAACCAACCACCTCTCCAAAGAGCCTGGAGTTCCTTTTAGAGAGAAATGGTACATAGACACAATCAACATTATCTTCCTCCTACGCCCAGCGCCTCAGTTTTCAGTAACACCAACATAATTACTCATTTCCTTTATCCCCCCAATATACACACAACCATCTCAAAATAACAGCAACAGGTTATTAATAACATGTTTATTGAAAATACTAACACTGTTACATTCTTTTCATTCTCAGGGTATATTCCACTAGAGATGTACTGTCCCATGTGTTGAAGTCACCTAGAAGAGTTCTTAGTGTGGTTATATGACTACATCAAGAGTTTTTTACTTGTGATAATTAGGGACTGCTTTTTAACTTACCTTACTTCATAATCTTAAAATACACAGTTCCACAGTCACATTTATACTAATAAGGCATATTTGAAGTCCAGCTTTCATCCTTGATCCTCCTACTCTAGGCTCTGCCTTCTCCTAAAGGTAAGCATTTTCATGATTGTTTTTATCGTACAGGTATGAACACACGTGTGGTCCCTTCCAGGCAGTCTTCAGTGATGTCACATGTGTTCTGATGGCACCAGTATTATACTCTTATCAGTCATTACATGGAATGTAACTTCCCCAAGTATTATTTGGGATCCTCCATGAGACTGTGAGCATCTGACCACTGGAGTGTTGCTTCCCATTATATCCCTATTATCAAGCACAAGGTCAGGCACAGAGTAAGACTCAAACATGTTTTGGAATGTAGGACTGGTATTAACTACAAACCAGTAAGCTAATGTTTTCATTTTGAGTCTATAAATCTAATTTTGTGGCGGTTTTGTGTATGGCTCAAGGCTCAAATTGTAAAATTTAACATTATGTGACCAAAGCAAGTTATACCCAGAACCTCAATTTCCTCACCTTCAAAATGGGGCAGTTTCTGACTTACTGGTCTGCTGTCAGGATTTTAATGAGCTCATGCACAAACAGTATGTAAGGTAAGTGCAGGATAAATGTTGGCTACTATAATAAAATAAACCTCTAAGATACTTGGTCAGCACAAGTACTACCCGAGTATGCACTGTAAGTAAACTGACAAAATTGTGTATCTAAAACTGGCCAGATGAAAGAGAAACTTTTAAGGGGCCCTTCTGCATGCCCGACACTGTGCTAGGCACTCACACTATCCCAACCTGAGAAACAGATCTGGGACCCAGAGGAACTTAGCAAGCTTCCAGCGTCTTGTGCAGCCCTATTTATGCGACCATCTGGATACCCACCCTTGTCTTTACAGGGAGCGGAACACACCTCATAGGTGTCAGAAAACACAGTCCGGGAAGTATATTTTCAGCTGAGGTACCTCTGCTCTAGACACACTGAGCTTTCTTCCAAGCATTATGTTTAACCACTTAATGGATGAAGTCCTCAAACTGCTTACCCATGCTCCCTGTAATCTCTGAGTAATCTTCCTTTTCCACAACCTCAGGCATAATCTCCTCTTCTGTTTCTATTACAATTTCAAATTCTGGAAAAAGGAAGTTGTGGTCTGGAATTATATGGTCGAAATGATCTGAAACGAAAGGGACAGCACTATTAGTAATCATTTAGTTTTGAAGACAGTTTAATAAATGGTTGTCTCTAAAGTACTGTATTCCCTATAGTTCTGGCATTTTAGATAAAGGGTAATAAATTAAATGCCTATATGGTGACATTACTCAGTGATTCAGACTTTACAGCCTCTTTTTTACAAAGGTGTTCCAGGTATGAAAAATTTTGAAGTACTATACCTTCCCTAATTTTAACTTTAAAGTTATCCTGGAAATATTTGGGTTGACAAAGGCGATGAAACTGAACTGAGATTTTTAAAAAAAGATTACTCACCTGGTTGTGCACAAGTCTGCTTATGTCCCAATCTCCAGTCTAGGGTCTGATGCTCCTTGCTGCAGTAATATGCTTTGTGGCATCTGGAGCACGTTTTGGGGCCTAAACAGCCACAAACCCTGCAGAGATGAGCACCAGACTTAAGCTGGAGACACACTGATTCTCCTGTTTCTGGGGGAGGATTCTCAGAAGGTGGCTCATATGAGTAAAAATCGTTTTTCCTGGGTAGCTGATTCCTAAAAACTAAAAGAGAATGCAGAGAAAAGTTATATCTTCAAACAAAACAGCAATTCAAATATTTCATCCTCTACACATAAAACTGAAAATACTTTTTTAAAAAATGAAAGTTTTTGCTTTCAGGAATAAGCTTTTAAAATCCCGAAACTAGATTTCGTCTGGTACGCAATTGAGTTGCCTCCTGGAGCTAGTCTGAGTTAATCCAATTAGTAAGACTGATCGTTAAGAACGACTGCCAAAAATACGAAAAAGCTACTGGGACCCATCTTTCCAAGACAATTTCTATTATCTGAATAGCACCATACCTAGCACCCACTGATTAAAAGCTGGGGGCTACCGATGCGCATGGGCAGTTAGAAGCTTGTGTAGTAAAAATGAGGACATCCTGGAAGGGCCCGGGAGAAGGTGCTCCTGGGGAAGCGCGGGGGAGGGAGCTCGAGGATGGGGCGGCAGCGGTGCTTTCCGCCGTCTCCCTCCTGGCTCCCGGAATTAACGCGCACGCGTGGGAGGCATGGCCCCGTCTCGGCCCCGTCTCGACCCCGTCTGGCGGCTCACCTCGCAGGCCGGCACAGCACGGCGGCTCGCGGCAGCAGAAGAGGAAGATGCCGCGGTGGAAGGCGTCCGCGCGGCCGGGCAGCGGCGCGTACACCTGCAGCAGGAAGGAGAGCGGGCGGCCGCACAGCGCGCAAGCCAGGGCCCGGGGCCCGGGCAGCCCGGCCGCGCCCAGCCATGCCGGCCGCCCGCCCACCTTGCTGGGGAACTGCTCGCTGCGCAGTCGCCACGCCGGCGCTGACTCGGCGAAGCCCAGCTCCACAAGTCTGGCCCCGGCGGCAGCCATGCGGGGCGCGAGCTGGCGTGAGGGGCGGGGCTGGCGTGAGGGGCGTGGGGCGCAGCCCACAGCCGGGCCGGTAGGCGGAAGTCGGGCGCGGGGCGGAAGGCAAGAGGCGGGCACTTTCCGGAGGGCAGGAGGCGGGAACGCGTCTAACGGGAGCGGCTGCAGGACCCAAGCGAGGGAGCGGGGCAAGGAAACCTCCCAGCGTTGGCCCCGCCCCTGGCGCCTCTGCTTCCGAGCCGCTTACCTGGTTCCTCCGGGTGCTCAGGGATGGTTCTGGTCTTTGGAAGAGTCAGAGCTGGTGACGGCGCCCCCCTCACCTCTGCTCATGTCCTGCTGTGGGCCTGCGGGTGACCGCCAGCCAGGCAGAGCCGTCACTCAAACCTTGCCTGCTGGTGTCCTCAGGATGTGGGAAACCTGTGCGTTGGCCAAGTGTTACCCAGGAGTAGGCAGTGAAAGGTAAATGAAGGTTGAACAGGTAAAGTGAGGACCGTACAGTGGAAAGCGAGAATCCTGTGTGCCCTGAAGGTAATGAAGAAGCCTCTGCAAAAGAGTCTTTTCTGTCAGTCTTAAGGTCTCTGTTTTAACGTTAATGCTGGCTTGCTGTGCCTGAATTCCAAGGGAGGCGTGTATTATGAGGCATGGCCAACCCCCACCCGTCATTGCCTGAACTGGTTTTTCAGGTTAACTTAAGAATGCCCTTGGGCAAGCAGAGGGTCCATCAGTAGGTTGGAGGGTTTCGAATTTTACTGTTGGTTTGCAGAGGTCTGAAAGAAACATGCACCAGCTGTTCTCTCTGAAGACTTCTACCTGTGAGGTCTCATTTACATAACAAGACCGTGGTTGTCAGCCAGGTCTCCCACTCCCATAACCTGTTATGCCACAATCCAAACCCCCATTCTGTAACCTCAAGATGGTATATAAGCTTCTGAACCCCATTTGGGGCTTCAGCAAAATCACTCTAGTTCTCCCCCATGTGCATGTTAATAAATTTGTATGCCCTTTCTCCAATTAATCTGCCTTTTGTCAGTTGACTTTTCAGTGAACCTTCAGAGAACAAAAAGGAAGCTTTCCATTGGCTACTACAGTGGCTTTAATGGAAGTAAAGTCATCAACGTTTATTTTTGACAAAATCACAGTTTAATTGGCAGTATATTTGTTTTCTTTTTGTTTTATTTGAGATGGAGTCTCACTCTGTCGCCCAGGCTAGAGAGCAATGGCGCGATCTTGGCTCACTGCAGCCTCCGCCTCCCCAGTTCAAGCATTCGCCTGCCTCAGCCTCCCGAGCAGTTGAGTAGTAGTATATTTGTAATGGTACATAAAATAATGTCTGTTTTTAAATAAACATTTACATTGTGAATCAAAAGTTATCTCAACTCTCCATCAATTTTTTTTTTCTTTTTTGAGATGGCATCTTGCTCTGTCACCCAGGCTGGAGTGCAGTGGCTGCAACCTCTGCCTCCTGGGCAAGTGATCCTCTTGCCTCAGCCTCCTGAGCAGCTGGAGTTATAGGTGTGTGCCACCACACCCAGCTAATTTTTGTATCTTTGGTAGAGACAGGGTTTCGCCATGTTGGCCAGGCTTGTCTCAAATTCCCGACCTCAGGTGATCTGCCCGCCTCAGCTTCCCAAAGTGCTGGGATTATAGGCATGAGCCACCGCATCCGGCATCCATCAGTTTAGAAAGTTTATTTCACCAAGGTTAAGGTTGCGCCCATGGCAGCCCCAGAAGGCCCTGACAACATGTGCCCTAGGTGGTCAGGGTACAGTTTGCTTTTGTACATGTTAGGGAGACATGAGACATCAATCAGTATGTGTAATATGTACTTTAGTCAGGTAAAGCTGAACTTGAGGCAAGGGCTTCCAGGTCATGAGTAGATAAGAGGCAAAAGATTGCATTCTTTTGAGTCCTTGATCAGCCTTCCACTGAATACACAATTTAGGCTGGCTCAGTGAATCATCATTTTTACATAAACAGTAGGGGAGGGGAAACAATCATATATGCATTTGTCTCAGGTGCACCTTAGAGGGATAACTTTTGAGTTCTGTCCGTCCTTTTTCCACAAGGAATTTCCTTGTATGCAAATTTTAAGGGAGGTATGTAGCCTCTTATCTTGGTAGCTATATCTTATTTAGGAATAGAATGGGAGGCAGGTTTGTCTGACATAGTTCCCAGCTTGACTTTACCCTTTTAAGGGAGGAGATCACCCCTCATATTGTCTTATGCCCAGTTTCTGCCTCCAAAGAAAGAAGAAGTAAAAGCTAAAAGGCAGAAATGAAATCCACAAGCAGACAGCTGAACGCCACACCCTGGGCCTGGTAGTCAAAGATCGACCCCTGACCTAATCAGTTATGTTATCTATAGATTACAGACATTGTATAGAAAAGCACTGTGAAAATTCCTATCCTATTTTGCTCCAATTTAATTACCAGTGCATGCAGCCCCCAGTCACGTATCCCCTGCTTGTTCAATCGATCACGACCCTGTCATGTGCACCCCCTTAGAGTCATGAGCCCTTAAGAGGGACAGGAATTGCTCACTTGGGGAGCTCGCCTCTTGAGACAGGAGTCTTGCCAATGCGCCCAGCCAAATAAACCCCTTCCTTCTTTAACTCGGTGTCTGAGGAGTTTTGTCTGCGACTTGTGGAACATCCCTGTGGGGGACCCCGACCAGCCCGAGTGACGTGGATCCTGAGAGCGCTCCCAAGTAGGCATTTGCCCCGGTGGGACACCTCGCCAGAGCAGTGTGTGTCAGGCCCCCATGGAGAATCAATGCAGGAGCTGAACACCGGGAAGGAACGGGCACTTGGAGGCTGGACATCTAAAACTTGGTAAGACTAGTCTTTGAAACTTGCCCCCTCTGTTTGAGTGGAAGCATGGCCTGATCACCCATGGCGTGCCTTTATTGGCACTTTGGTTTTGGTTTTGGTTTTGACTTGGTTTGAATTGCTTGACAGGATTGGTCTTGGGAACTTGCCCACTCCATTTGAGTGGAAGGATGGCCTGATCACCCTTCGTGTGCCTGTACTGGCACTTTGGTTTTTGTTTTTGACTTGACTTTGATTGCTTGATACTTTGGTTTTGGTTTTGACCTGGCTTGGATTTCTGGATACTCTGATTTTGGTTTTGGTTTTAGTTTGGCGCAAACTGCAAAAGTGTGTGTGTGCCCTTTTTACCCATTCTTTGTTTTGTGGTGTGCATGTGGTGTGAGCATGGTGTTTTGTCTCAAAGAAGCATAGGTCAGGCACAAATAAGCCCATGCTACTAGGAACTATATTGAAAAATGTCAAGAAAGAATTTAAAGGAGACTATGGAGTACTATGACTCTAGGAAAACAAAACTTTGTGTAAGATAGACTGGCCAGCATTAGAAATAGGTTGGCCATTGTAAGGAAGCCTGGAGAGGTCCTTTGTTTCAAAGGTATGGCACAAGGTAACCTGTAAGCCAGGGAACCCAGAGCAGTTCCTATACATAGACACTTGGTTACAGCTGGTTTTAGATCCCCTGCCCCCAACACACAGTGGTTGAGAGAACAGCAGCATAAGCGGCTGGCAGAGGCAAGGAAAGACCAGCAGAGAAAGGAAAGCAAAGAGACAGAGAGGAAAAAAGGCAAAGAGAGAGAGGAAGAGACAGAAAAGAAGAGACAGACAAAGAGGGAGTCAAAGAGAGAGAGAGAAAGAAAGAGGCAGAGAGAGAGAACAGATACAGTCAAAAGAAAAGTCAAAGAGAGAGATATACAAGTAGTTAAAAAGAAAGTGTACCCTATTCCTTTAAAAGCTAAGGTAAATTTAAAACCTATAATTGATAATTGAAGGTATTCTCCATAACCTTATAACACTCCTGTACCACTTTGTTGTCAGTGTAAACAAGGACTTATCCTGAAAGCACTGAGGCCTTCCTATCAAAAATCCTTAACCCGTTAACCAACAGATGGCCCAAATACATTCAATCTGTAGCAGCAACTGCTTTGCTAACAAAAAAAAAAGTAAAAAAAACACAAAAAACTCTTAGAGGAAACCTCATTGTGAGCACACGTCACCAGTTCAGAAGAATCCTAAGGAAAGAAAAAAAAGGATGGACTCATCACACCCGAGTCAAGAAAGTGCCATGACCTCCAGAGTCATGGGCCATAGTCCCAGTGGAAAACCCTACCAAATTAAAGCTAAGAAAAATTTAACTCTTTTCATCTATTCTATTACTCTTTTTTCTTTTCTCGTTCTATTGCTGACCATCTAGTTATTAACATAACCAAGTCAATTTCACCTCTAACTCTTGCATTTAATGCTTGCTTTGTTATAACCTGTGAGGACTTGCCAAGTCAAAGACAGCTTTCTACGTCAGAAAAGTACTTCTGTCCCTCCTGACTCTCCTCAGACTGGGCATTAGTAAACTGGGACCATTTAATCCAGGGAGATTTCGATAAAGACCCCTGTGCCAATCAGGAGTGTTGCCCCCTGATGTAGAGCTTTCATGCCACAGTTGGTCCAACGTTCTGTGGACCACTAAAGAGCAAGGATGGACTGCCCCAACCAGTTTTTGTGATTTCTTAAAACCACACATTCATTTTACTAGAGGATCATAGAATTTAAAGACTTAAAACAAACTTTAGCAATTAAGATAGGATACCAAGATGCAAATGCCTGGTTAAAATAGATCAAATATTCCATCTGCATGTTAAACAAAAGCAATTGTTACACTTGTGCACATGGCAGGCCAGAGGCCCAGATTGTCCCCTTTCCACTAAGGTGGTCCTCCAGTTGACCAGGTGTGGGCTGCATGGTAGCTCTTTTCAAGGATTCTACAGCCTGGAGTAATAAGTCATGCCAAGCTCTCTCTGCTATATGCCAAAGTCCAGCACCATGCGAGTCAGCCCCTGAGGGCCATCCAGCTTCCATCTCCCAAAACTAAGTTCACTTCGTGTCTCTCACAACAGGGAGAAAACTTAGTGTTCCTTGGAGACCTGAAAGGATGCAGTGAGCTTAAGAATTTTCAAGAGCTTATCAATCAGTTAGCCCTTGTTCATCCCCAAGCAGATGTGTGGTGGTATTGTGGTGGACCTTTACTGGGCACTCTGCCGAATAACTGGAGTGGCACTTGCACTTTAGTCCAATTGGCTATCCCTTTCACCCTGGCATTTCATCAACCAGAAGGAAAAAAAATAAGACATTGGAAAGCGAGAGAAGCCCCTTATGGGGCTTTCGACTCTCATGTCTATTTAGACACAAATGAAGTCCCATGAGGAATACTAAATCAATTTAAAGCTTGAAATCAAATAGCTGCAGGATTTCAGTCAATATTTTAGTAGGTGACAGTTAATAAAAATGTAGATTACATAAACTACATCTATTACAACCAACAGCAATGAGCTTTTCATGAGTTAAAAGAAAAACTCATGTCAGTCCCAGCCCTGAGGTTACCTGACCTGACAAAACTCTTTACACTGTATGTGTCAGAAAGAGAAAAAATGGCAGTTGGAGTTTTAACCCAGACTGTGGGGCCCTGGCCAAGGCCAGTGGTCTATCTCTCAAAACAACTGGACAGGATTTCCAAAGCCTGGTCCCCAGGTCTAAGGGCCCTAGCAGCAATGGCCCTGTTAGCACAAGAAGCAGATAAAGTAACCCTTAGGCAAAACCTGAATATAAAGGTCCCCTATGCTGTGGTAACTTAATGACTACCAAAAGACATCATTGGTTAACAAATACTAGATTAACCAAGTACCAAAGCTTGCTATGTGAAAATCCCCACATAGCCATTGAAGTTTGCAACACCCTAAACCCCACCACCTTGCTCCTGGTATCTGAGAGCCCAGTTAAATATAACTGTGTAGAGGTATTGGACTCAGTTTCTTCTAGCAGGCCCAACCTCCAAGACCATCCTTAAACATCAGTAGACTGAGCGGTACGTGGACGGCAGCAGCTTTGACGACAAGCCCTACTCCAGTCACACTCAGAAGCTGATTGGTCCATGCACAGCCGAAGCATAAGGAAACTCATCGCAGGACTCATTTTCCTTAAAATTTGGACTTTTACAGTAAGGACTTCAACTGACCTTCCTAGACTGAGGACTGTTCCCAGTATATACATCAAGTCACTGAAGTAGGACAAGAGGTTGCTACAGTCCTATTGTTTTATGGTTATTATAAGTGTACTGGAACTCTTTAAAAAGAACTTGTTTGTATAATGTTATTCTATACAAGGTATGTAGCCCAGGAAATGACCAACCTGATGTGTGTTATTCTCCATCTGAGCCTTCCATGACCACATTTAAAAAAATAAGATTAAGGACTGAGGACTGGTGGGGGCTCATAAACGATACAAGTAAAGTGTTAGCCAAAACAGAAGAAAAAGGGGTGCCCAAACAAGTCACTTTAAAATTTGATGCCTGTGCTGTCATTAATAGTATTATGTTAGGAATAAGGTGTGGTTCTCTTAATTGGAAAAGAGGCTATATGACAGAAAATAAGTACATCTGTCATAAATTAAGACTGTGTGGAAATAAATGTAAATATTGGTCTTGTGTCATCTAGGCCACTTAGATTTAAAAAAAAAAAAAAAAAAGAAAAGGATCCAGTTCACCTTCAGAAAGGAAAAAATGGCCCTTCCTGTACTAAGAGACAATGTAACCCCTTAGAGCTAGTAATAACCAATCCCCCGATCCTCGCTGGAAAAAAGAGGAGTGTGTGACCTTAGGAATTGACGGAGCTGGACTGGATCCTTGAGTAAATATCTTGGTTCAAGGAGAGTTTACAAACGCTCTCAGCCAGTGTTTCAAACTTTCTATGATGAACTAAATGTGCCAGTAGAAATTCCAAGAAAAACAAGAAATTTGTTTTTACAATTAGCCTAGCATGTAGCCCAGTCTCTCAATGTCACTTCATGTTATGTATGTGGAGGAACTGTAATGGGAGATCAATGGCCATGGGAAGCCCGAGAATTAGTAACTACAGACCCAGTTCCTGATGAATTCCTGACTCAAAAGAATCACCCTGATAATTTCTAGGTCCTAAAAGCCTCAATTATTGGACAATGTTGCATAGCTAGAGAAGGAAAAGAATTCACTCACCCTATAGGACAACTTAGTTATCTGAGACAGAAACTGTATAATGGTACCACAAAAACAGTCACTTGATGGAGTTCAAATCACACAGAGAGAAATCCATTGAGTAAATTCCCAAAGTTGCAAACTGTGTGGACCCACCCGGAGTCCAACCAGGACTGGACAGCCCCCACTGGATTATACTGGATATGTGGGCATAGAGCTTGCACCAAATTACCTGACCAGTAGGCAGGTAATTGTGTTATTGGCACTATTAAGCCATCTTTCTTCCTACTGCCCATAAAAACAGGTGAACTCCTGGGGTTCCCTGTCTGTGCTTCCCATGAAAAGAGAAGCATAGCTATAAGAAATTGAAAAACAGATAAATGGCCCTCTGAGAGAATCAGACAATATTATGGGCCTGCTACTTAGGCACAAGATGGCTCATGGGGATATTGGACCCCCATTTACATGATCAACTGAATCATATGGTTACATTTATGCTTGCTGCATAAATGCAGTCTTAATACAAATCCCACCTTGTTACCACCAGATAGCTGTGCTATTTAGAACTTGAGTCATTACAGACTTTGCTGCCCTGCACATTGAAGGTTCTACAATGTTCCATCTGTTCTCCTTAAATCTTTTCCTTCCAGAGTCATATCCATGGGGAAATTGAGAACACACTTGGTTTCAGTTACTAAAGTTTTGGATACAGCACAACTAAAATGAAGCAGCTGAAAGCTCCAAACACACTCACTGTCCAGGCTGAAAGAATGCTCCAGGGCTGACAGGGCCACTCTGCCATCCCTAACCCATGGCTTCCCACCCAGAGCCAAGCATTCCACTGCTTGCTAATCCTAGGCCAACAGGCAATGGGCAAGGTGGGGTGGTGGATAATGGGTAGATCATCATTTCCACTTAGGTTCATTGGCCAGAGCTTGCTTTGGTGGTAACATCTAGCTGCAAGGGAGGCTGTGGGATAGACCTTGCTAAAATTGAAGAAGATGGAGATAGTCAATTTTTAAAAAGGGGAGAAATGGATATCAGGGGAAAATCACAGTATCCAACATACCACTTTAATGAGGAAAGTTCTATTTGCAGGTGTCTGTCACCTCCCTCCCCCCCGCACCCCCCACCCATTCTGTGACCTCCCAGCAAGCTGAACCTTTCCTACTCTTGCCAGTGGAAGTTCAGCTCTGCATCCCTGCCTCAGGGCTCAATTCACTGCCTGTTCAGGAAGCTGTCCCAGACCCCCTTAGCCCAATGACAGTGTCTGCTGTGTTCAGTGAATGTGTGTATTACAGTGAAGTACACTCATCTTAAGTGTACAGCTTGTTGATCAAGATGTGGAACATTCTAGCATCCAGGGAGGTTCCTTTATGCCCTTTTCTAGTGAGTACCTACTCCCAGGGTAACCACTATCAGGGTCTATATTGCCAAAGACCAGTTTATTATTAGGCTGAGCACTTTCTGTCTTCTCTAGTTCAATGTCATGTCTTCACGATCCATCTGTGTTGTATGTATCTGTAGACCTCACTTTTGATAGAGGCTTAGTATTCCATTGTGTAAGTGAACCGCAGCTTGTGTGTGTCCTGCTGATGGAGGTGGGGGCTGTTCCCAGCAGATGTTCTAGCCCATGTTCTCTGGTGGCCACATTCGGCACATAACATGCTTGCTGTTTTGACTACTCACACGGAAACTCATGCTCATGACCTTTAGCCACTTAGGATGACAGCTTTATTTATGAGATGGGGTCTTGTTCTGTTGCCCAGGCTGGAGTGCAGTGATGCAATCATGGCTCACGGCAGCCTCTACCACCTGGGCTTGAGTGATCCTGTGTTGTATGTATCAGTAGACCTTACTTTTGATGGAGGCTTAGTATTCCATTGTGTAAGTGAACCGCAGCTTGTGTGTGTCCTGTCTCAGCCTCCCGAGTAGCCAGGATTACAGGCGCACCCCACCATGCCCCACTAACACTGGCTTTCAGTGATGCAAATCTGCCCTATGGGGGTGGTCTCTGTCATTGATCTTACCTACGACTCAGCACTGGGATTGTTCCTGGTTCCAGTGTACACAGAGACTGTGACCCCTATCTGGATTTGGGGTGAGGCAGTTGTACATCCTGGAGGACTTCAACCACAGCTTATTAGCTGTTTGTTGATTAATCAAAATTGGAAAAGATCCTTTATCTTACAAAATTTAAGGTCCCCGCTGCTGATGTGTGAAGGGCTTTCACAGCGCTTCTTCTAATTCTGTGGTTTGATTGGCTGCTCTTATGCATTTCCTGGCTTTCCTTGAGTTCATACCAGCTGACCAATCTCTGGGGCCCTGCTGGTGGGCTGGATGTTGTAGGAGAAGCTGGGACCTGAGATGAGAACAGGCCTGGCACTGTGCCAGAGGTCCCAGGACATCTCTGTGCCGGGGCTCTTTGTGTACAATGAAAGTTGGACAATCTTTCTTGGAAAACGTGCCTGAGCTTCACGTGTGGAATGAAGACCTCACAGCAGTTTCACTCGTGATGAGCTGTGGATACCCGCAGGGCCAAGAGCTTGCACTCCACCTTCAGCCTGGGAGGTGTGCCTGGCTTGCCTGGCTGGCAGCTCATCCCTTCTGCACTCATGGGAGGGTGTTTGTGAAGCCTTTGTCTCGAGGGCTGTCAGAGCACTGTGGGAATTTCTCTGCTCCTCCTAAAAGCCCGCCTGCTGAGTGGGTGCATTTATTTTCTCTTATCACATCAGTACGCTTGTCAAAAGCTGGATTACAAATCAGTTCTGTGATGTCAGATCTCTCTTTTTGCCTTGACTTCTGAGATAGGATAGATGGTACGCATATGCATGAGGTCCTGTGTGAGGCCCACTAGTGCCAGTCAACTGGCTATGCGGTGGCACACGAGTGATTGGTGCTGAGTATTAAATCCTATGCCACCTCAGGTGGGTTTGTTTTGTTTAAAAACTTTGCATGAATATGCTCCTTTGCCAGAGGTGGGATAGTTTGCCTGGAAGGTGACACTGTGTGTCTGCATGGACAGGAGCAGCAGACATCAGAGAGATGTGATTGAGATAAATGGTATGTTGATATAACCCCACTCCACTCCTCAGGAGGTGAGCAGCTGGGATCCCTGCATGTGTGGAGGTCTGTCCCTTGAGGGTCTCACTGTTGAGGAGGCTTCACTCCACTCCTCAGCATATGAGCAGCCCCAGGTCCCTGTGTGCAAGGAGGTCTGCCCCTCAGAAGGGTTTACCTGTGAGCCCACACTCACCTGTCCTGCACCGCGAGCTGGTAGCAGTTCCCCAGGGATGTGGCCCCATGGGTTGTAGGAAGGACACCACTCAGGGATGAGCTGCTTCCTAAATGCCCTCATGCATCCTAGACCCTCTTCTCAGCAGCCTGAGCCTCTGATCCTGCCCATGAATGCTGGTGTGGGTGTGTTTGTCCCTGTGTCAGGTCTGTCTGGTGGAGATGGGGCAGGTGCAGTGATATGGTTTGTCTGTGTCCTCACCCAAATCTCATCTTGAATTGTACTCTCATAATTCCCGCATGTTGTGGGAGGGACCCGGTGGGAGATAATTTGAATCATGGGGGTGGTTCCCCCATACTGTTCTCGTGGTAGTGAATGAGCCTCATGAGATCTGATGGTTTTATCAGGGGTTTCCCACTTTTGCATCTTCCTTATTCTCTCTTGCAGCCACCATGTAAGAAGTGCCTTTCACCTCTCACCGTGATTCTGAGGCCTCCCCAGCCATGTGGAGCTGTAAGTCCAATTAAACCGTTTTTTCTTCCCAGTCTGGGGTATGTCTTTATCAGCAGTGTGAAAAGGAACTAATACAGTAAATAGGTACCAGTAGAGTGGGGCATTGCTGAGAAGATACCTGAAACTGTGGAAGCGACATTGGAACTGGGTAACAGGCAGATATTGGAAGTTTGGAGGGCTCAGAAGAAGACAGGAAAATGTGGGGAAGTTTGGAACTTCCTAGAGACATTTTGAATAACTTTGACCAAAAGTCTGATAGTGATATGGACAATAAGGTCCAGGCTGAGATGGTCTCAGATGGAGATGAGGAACTTGTTGGAAACTGTAGCAAAGGTAACTCTTGTTATGTTTTAGCAAAGAGACTGGCAGCATTTTACCCCGCCCTAGAGATTTGTGGAACTTTGAACTTGAGAGAAATTATTTAGGGTATCTGGTGGAAGAAATTTCTAAGCAGCAAAGCGTTTAAGAGGTGGGGTGCCATTAAAGGCATTCAGTTTTATAAAGGAAGCAGAGCATTGAAGTTTGGAAAATTCGCAGCCTAACAATGTGATAGAAAATAAAAACCCAATTTCTGAGGAGAAATTCTTGCCAGCTGCAGAAATTTGCTTGAGTAATGAGGAGCCGAATGTTAATCCCCAAGACAATAGAAAAATGTCTCCAGGAATGTCAAAGAGCTTCACGGCAGCCCCTCCCATCGTAGGCCCAGAGGCCTAAGAGAAAATGGTTTTGTTGGCCTGGCCCAGGGTCCCCGAGCTGTGTGCAGCCTAGTGACTTGGTACCCTGCATCCCAGCTGCTCCAGCCATGGCTGAAAGGGACCAATGTACAGCTCAGGCCGTGGCTTCAGAGGGTGCAAGCCCCAAGCCTTGTCAGCTTCCACATGGTGTTGAGCCAGCAAATGCACAGAAGTCAAGACTTGGGGTTTGGGAACCTCTGTCTAGATTTCAGAAGATGTATGGAAATGCCTGAATGTCCAGTCAGAAGTTTGGTGCAGGGGCGGGATGTTCGTGGAGAACCTCTGCTAGGGCAGTGCTGCAGGGAAATGTGGGGTTGGAGCTCCCACACAGAGTCCCTACTGGGGCGCTGCTTAGTGGAGCTGTGAGAAGAGGGCCAAAGTCCTCCAGACCCCAGAATGGTGGATCCACCGACAGCTTGCACTGTTCGCCTGGAAAAGCTACAGACCCTCAGTGCCAGCCTGTGAAAGCAGCTGGGAGGGAGGCTGTACCCTGCAAAACCACAGGGACGGAGCTGCCCAAGACCATGGGAACCCATCTGTTGCATCAGCATGACCTGGATGTGAGACCTGGAGTCAAAGGAGATCATTTTGGAGCCTTAATATTTGACTGCCCCACTGGATTTCAGACTTGCATGGGCCCTGTAACCCCTTTGTTTTGGCCAGTTTCTCCCATTTGGAATGGCTGTATTTACCCAATACCTGTACCCCCATTGCATCTAGGAAGTGACTAGCTTGCTTTTCATTTTACAGGCTCATAGGGACTTGCATTGTCTCAGATGAGACTTTAGACTGTGGACTTTTGGGTTAATGCTGAAATGAGTTAAGACTTTGGGGGACTGTTGGGAAGGTGTGATTGGTTTTGAAATGTGAGGACATGAGATTTGGAGGGGCCAGGGGTAAAATGATATGGTTCGGCTCTGTGTCCCCACCCAAATCTGATCTTACATTATACTCCCAGAATTTCCACATGTTGTGGGAGAGATCTGGTGGGAGATAATTTGAATCATGGGGGCGGTTTCCCCCACTATGTTCTTGTTATAGTGAATGAGTCTCACAAGATCTGATGGTTTTATCAGGGGTTTCTGCTTTTGTATCTTCCTCATTTTCTCTTGCCACCACCATGTAGGAAGTGCCTTTCAACTCCTACCATGATTCTGAGGCCTCCCCAGCCATGTGGAAATGTAAGTCCCATTAAACCTCTTTTTCTTCCCAGTCTCAGATATGTCTTTATCAGCAGCATGAAAACAGACTAATACATGCAGGGAGCACAGGCCCAGGACTGCAGGCCTGGCCACCTCATCCACTTCCGTCAGCAGCCCTGCAGTAGGCTTTCTGTAGTGGAGGTCAGAGTACTCCTGGTGACCCACCCCACCCACCATAGACCCTGGTGTGGATGTCACCTAGCAGAGGCCGATTGAATTGTGTGGCTTGGGGGGTGGGGACAGAACCTACCACTCTTTATCTCCACTCAGAGCTGTGGGCTCTGGTCACACTCAACACAGCTTTTCGCTCATGGAATTATGAAAAGATTCTTTCATTTTTAAAAAGTGCCCTGAAAACAGCCACCTACCAGCAGTAAAGGGACAGGCCTAGGAAAGCATTGGCTTCTACTCAGAGATGAGGGCTTGTGGTTCAGCTGCAGGAAGGCTGAATCTGCCAGCAGCTCAGGCCCACAGTGTGAGCCCAAAACAGACTTACTATTCTGTACTATTATAATGCCACACATGCAAGAGGTCACTCTTTACTGTGCTTGCAACTTTGGGTTTTTGAGAAGGGCTCAGCAGCCATCCCTGTGGATGGCTGTGAGATGCTGAACCCATCTCTAGGCCTGGGGGAGAACAAACAGCTTGGTGAGCAAGTTGAGTGTATGAATTGCTCCCATTGGCTGGGGTCTTATTCACTCACCAGGGCCTGTGTTGAGCACAGAACATGTATTCATATTAGATTCGCACTACTACTCTGGGATGAATGTTTTTATCCATTTTACAAAGGGGAAACAGGATCAGAGAAGTTAAATAAATTATCCAAAGTTACACAGCCAATACAGGTGAGGATTGGAACCCAGGTGTGTCCACTCAGAGCCTGGCTCTTTGCAACTTTGCTGTGTTTTCTGTCTGTATTTGTACAACTCCAGTGACCCAGTCTGCATCCCCTCAGTCCCTCCCAGGGGGCAGCACAGCTCGGATGGAGAACTGCCTAATTCCTCCATGTATCATGAGCTCACATTGGAATGGGACCCCACTTTCTTCCACAGGCTGGAGTTCTAGGCATCTGCCTAAGTGAATTAACCTTTCAGGAAAGTCTTGTGAAGGCAGGGACAGATGAACAGCCTGTGCTCATGCCTCACACACTTGGGCCCAGGCCAACTCCCTAGCACCCCTCCCCTGGCCCCACCTCTCAGCACTAGAGTCTCCTGAGCTTTCACTTGTTTCTGGAGTGGCCCTGGCCCGTTCATCCTGCTCCCTTGCTGATGGGCCATCCTTGTCCATTGCCTCCGTGAGGGGCATCTCCTCCCACCTGGGGTGTTTCTTCCCACAAAGGGCACCCCTTGTATCTAACCTTCCATTTGGAATTCTCTCTCCCATCATTGTAGCTCTTTAGGTGTTTTCAAAATTGCCTTCTTGAATTCAGCCTCAGCTCCTCATTTACTAGCCTTGTGACTATGGGCAGGTTATTAAACCCCTCTAGGTTTCAGTCTCCTCATTTGTAAAGTGGGAACAATGTCACCTCCCTAGAGTTGCCATCAGGATTAAAGACAGCATGCACACAAAGCTTGGCATAGACTCTGTCTTCTCTCCTGTATGATAAATCCCTTCTGGACAGAGACCACATTCATAGACCTCTGTGTCCTCCACTTCTACCCCTCCCCAACTTCTACATTATCAGGGCTGGGTGCGTCGATGCAGAACACATGCGTGAACCAGAGTGGCAGGCCCTCTGCAGCGACTGTCTCTGCTCAGAGGGGACCACAGGGTACAGTGGGTTTAGCCATCACCCTGGGCAGTCTGACACGATGCTTGTCTGGGCAGTTCTGCGAGTGCCAACGGCTGGGCCATCATCACTGTGGATCTTGGGTGGATAGCACCTGGGCAGGCGCCAGGCTCCACCTCATCTGACTCATAGGTGTGTGGCCCGATTTTAAATGGTCCCAACGTGCCAGCCCAGGAAGTCATTCCGTAGCAAACAACTGCCGAGTCCCATGCTCCAGCAGGTTCCTCATTAGGATGTCCGCCTGTATTTCTTTTAAGACCGATTGCACTCTGTTTTCCTACATGGAGTTCTTTCTGTGTTTCTTAGTTTCCTACAGGACACAGATGTGCACATGTGCTCCCTGGCTTGAAGGTCCGAGGCGGCTCATGTTTGCCATGCACACGCGTGAGCTCCTTTACAGCTGGAATATCCCTGGGCTTGGATGGTAGGCCAGCATCGCCATCCCCTCCCAACAGACCCTGCTCTAGGCCAGGAGCTCTGACAGTCTAAGGCGAGTCTCAGCCCCTGCCAGTGAATGGTTTAGAGCTGCGCATGTGACCCCACCCTGACAGTGAGACTTGAGGGTCTTCTTCCTCTGATGTGGTGATACTGTGACCCTGTGACCCACCTGGATGCGTGGGGGAATGTGGGAGACACTTGAAGGCCCCCAGCACGTCCTGGAGCCAACTCCCGTGTCAGCGTTTCCCTGGAGCATCTCAGACACACACAAGCTCCTGCTTGCCTGGCTGCCCACACCGTCCTCCTCGTTCCTGGGACTCTCCAGGCTCCTTTGGTTGTGCCATGGGATGAAATGCTCTCTGTCCTCATGCTTCACCTGATTATTTCCACTCCTTATACACTCAGTTTAAATCAGGGCCTGTGTTTTCCAGTCTTCTTTTGCGTCTCTCAGAGTTTGCAATTACATATTTGCATGTGTGATTACTGTCTTAACTTCTGACTCGAGCAAACCATCAGCCGCATGAAGACAGGTCAGTTGTTCAGCACCTTGGAGTCAACACCCATTCAGGCCCAGGCCTCTCTGGCATTCATTTTGTTGAATGAATGAACACTGAAAGACAGCCGATAGGTGTGACTAGTGAGATGCTTACTGGGCTGTTTATTACCCTGTTTTTCAATCTTTAATGTGCACATGAATGCTGAATCTCGTGAGAGTGCAGATTTGGACTCTGGGTCTGGTGTAGAACATCTCCAGCTGGCTCTAGGGAATGATTCTGGTTCAAGGAATATCCTTGAGGAGCAGGAGCTAGAACTTTCTGAAACGACCTTGCCTGGGCCCAGCCCAGAGGTCCTGACTTCTTTGGCCTGAGTGGCTCCTGGCTTAGACAGGATTCCTAGCCCAGGGGCCTTGCCCATCTGTGCTGTGTTGTGCCAAAGTAACTTCTGACCTAATTGGGACCTCACTGCAGATTCGGTGTTGTGTTCTTGTGTGTGTGTGTTTAAATTTACTACATTGTAAAGGCTTCCTTGAGCCCCTAAACCCTTTTAAAATATCACTTCTGGCTGGGCGTGGTAGCTCACACCTGTAATCCCAGCACTTTGAGGGGCCGAGGCGGATGGATCACGAGGTCAGGAGTTCGAGACTAGCCTGGCCAACATGTCTCACTGCTCACTGCCGTCTGCCCCGTGGGATGCGACTTCCTGAGCCCTGGGTTGGGCCCTTTTCCTGCTGTGCTCAGAGGCCTTGAACAAAGGTAGGGCCTGCCTCATGCTGGTCACCTGTCATTTAGTAAACGCTTTTAGTATCTACTGTATACCAAGCTCTCTTGGGGATAAAATGGAGACCACATTTTCTTTTACTGTTCAGCCCAGCACAGGAAAATATGGATTCAATGAGTAAGTTTCTACCTAGCTTGAAGAAGTGAGTTCAAATAGAGACACAGCCACTCAAGAGGACACTTCTGTGAACCTCCTGGCCTTTCTGAAGCCCTGGTGGCCTGGTGGTTCCCGGGGTTGCCCTCTCATAAATGGGATTTCTCAGACGTTCTTCTCTTTCTAGGGTCTGTTCTGCTGAAGGGAAGGATGTGGGATGGGGAGTGGGTGGGAAGTCCTCAGACTCTTAGGAGAATCCACTTGCCTGCAACAGACGCAGTGCCTGCCATGCAGTCGCTAGTGTGGAACACCACCTAGTGTGTGTGACCCGGTGGCTCCCACCCAAGTCTGACCAGAAGAAGGGGGGAGCTGGTCAGAGCAATTCAGTGCTTCCTTCTTGAGTTATTTGGAAGCAAAGCCTTTTGCAAGAAAACAGCCTTGCTTCTTGTCACCGTGTGCAAGTATTCTTTGAAACCTTGCCTCCCTGTTTCTGTTGTTTGAAAACATCTTCACCTGCATGCTGATATTTGGCTCCAGATGGGGGAAGATTATGGCAAATGCAATGTCCACAAGGCCGGACTGGTGGGACTCATTGCTTTATAAGGGGCATGGAACACATTTCATGACTTTGTGCTCAAACCTTGTGCTGTCTTCCTGTTTTCTGACATTGTCAGCCAACATCAATTTAATAAAATTTTAGAGTTTTATTTTAAAACTGGTCAAGTCAGGCCACACCTGTAATCCCAGCAATTTGGGAGACTGAGGCAGGAGGATCACTGGAACCCAGGAATTTGAGACCAGCACTGGCTACATGGTGAGACCCTGTCTATACAAAAAAAAAGAAAAAAAAAATAGAGTGTGGTGGTTGTGAGCTTATAGTTCTAGCTACTGGAGAGGCTGAGGTGGGAAGATTGCTGGAACATGGGAGGTTGAGACTGCAGTGAGTACTGCTGCACTGCAATCTGGGCAACAGAATAAGACCCTTTCTCCAAAAAACAAATAAACAACAACAAAAAAAAACTGGTCAACAGGTTTAATTCATTAATTCAGTGAAGATTCCAGTGCCTGCTGTGTGCCTGTAGTCAGTGGTAAGCCACAGCAGTTTCCTGCCACTCATAATATGACAATTAAAACTTTTAAATGTATGGCTGCTTGGGGTCTGGGAAGTGGCCTGTTCCTCAGCAAATTTTGACTGATAAATTAATGCCTGGGTCTTCAGCCTGGTTCTTTGCTGGCCAGTGTGACAGGAGCCTGTCACATCTCTGGGGGCACCTTATAATTATGAGACGTAATCTTTCTCCAGTTCAGGGGCAGCTGTGAATCAGGGGTACTGCCCCAGTAGAACTATGAACATCCAGCAAAAGACTGTTTTCAAAATACTCCAATTAAATGAAAAAAGCATGAAGTGGGCCAGTGTGGGTAGTGTGTACCACTGTTTAGAAAAGAGGGAAGATAGAGACAATTCACATTTGTTTGCCTTCATATGCGTAAGAAATCTCTGGAAGGGCACATTAAAAGCTGAAGTCATTGGTTACCTCTGGGGAGTGGGCTGGGTAGCCGGAGATTTCACTAAATACCTTTTGAATGTTGAGGTATGTGGTTATATAGCTCTATTCAAACTATAAAGAAAAATATAACAGTGTACGATCCTAATTTTTTAAAAACATACATGTTAAAGAAGCCTGGAAGAATGTCTTCTAACACATTAGAGTGGCTTTCTTTCTGGTGGGGTGATGTGCACAGTTAGACGTCCTTGTGTGGGGCCCTTGTGAGCAGCCCAGAGATGACTAGGTGTGCTCTGATCTTCTTGTCCTCTGGCAGCACCTTGGGTGTCACAGTAGACCTGGACTTCCCTCTTTGTATGTCTTGTGCATGTGGGAGGGGGCATCTACATTGAAACTTGCTACTTTCCCCAGCTTCTCTGACTACTTCAGGCAACACTACCTTGATTTGGGTGCAAAAGAGAGAAAGAATGCTTTTAAAAAACACGAGTATTTTGAAGAAATGACAAAGGACAATAGAAATGCAGTGTCAGAAACATTTGCCCTTCAAGTTTAATTTTGCTTTTTTGTGAAAACCAGCCTGAAGGGGGAGGTTAGCTGGGAGGGAACTGAGTCAGGCACTGTGGCAGAGAGTGAGCAGGATGACCGTGAATGGGGCATTCGGTTATCTGCCTCTATAAAGGGGACGCTACATCTCCCAAGTGCTTAAAGATTAAAAATAATATATGTGCATCTCATGCTGAAGTAGCTATGAGAGCTTCAACATGGCATGGGCCTTTGCATGAGTGATGGAAATGGCCAGGAGCCTCCCTCCCTTTGGTTTGTTAAAGAACATCACATGAGTTCAGGCCCTAAGGGTCCTCCCTAGTGTAAAAGGACCTAGGTACAAGAAAATACTGTTAAAATTCTCCTTTTCATTATTTTGGATGCTCGTGAAGGAAATGCAAACGTAAGTCCAACATGCGGGTGATGGCCACTTCATGTGTAGACTGAGCAACGGTGCGGCGGTTCCTTTGGGGATGGTTCTGAGCCAGAGCTGCACCTTGATCAGCAAAAGCGTGACATCCTAAAGTGTTTAAGTCAATAGTAACTGAGTTTAAGATGAAACCAGCAGGACTATGTTTTCAGTGGTAAGAAGAATGCATACACAGTTGGAGCGCTGGGTCAGCGTCAGGAAATAAGGATTTTATTTCCAGCCTGGAATCAAGTTTCTCTGTGGCTTTGAGAAGTCTCTCACCCTCTCTGAGCCATCAGTGCAGGGGCTTAGAAGGTCACTTTCAATCAGGAAGCTTATGATTTAATTCAGGGCACGAAGACAGATATCCAGCCTTGAAGTACACACCAAACATGAGCCCTGTTTGTGCTGACAGTGAGAGAACCTCACATGATCAGGAGGTTTGTCCAAAACATACTGAATCAAGAACCAGGCAATCAGGCAAGCCAAAAGGATTTTTGATTTCTGTTTTAGACAGAAAGAGTTTTATACATTCTAGAATCATTCATGCTCTGATTTGTTTAAACATATGGTAAGTTTAGATAGACCCTCTTAGGTATCAAGAAAACTTTGTTTGTAGTATATTTTAACATGGAATATAAGATATAATGATGGTAATCGTGATGAATTATCCTTTAGTATAGAAGTTGAATGATGAAAATAGATTTATGTTGCCAGAGCCCTGTGACTCCAGAAACATCATTCATAAACAGTTTTGGTTCCTGAATTAGAGAAGGACTGAGGACTTTCGTAGTTTGGGGTCAGGGTGGAGACAGGCATGTGAGGGAAGGCAAGTTCAACCCTGTTCGGAGTGCCTGCCCTCTGTCCTCCTTACCTAGCCAAGTTGGGCCCATTTTAACTGAAAAAGCCAGCCCTGCCAGCTGGGTTGGACCAAACCTCATATCCTGTGCCTCCTCTGTAAGGCCCAGCAGCGATGAGGCACGAGCCTTCCCGGAGTTCTTAACTCTTCATCTTCTAAATGGGTTGTGTGCTTACAGCAGATGCTGGCCTCCCTTGGTCCCTTGGAACATCCTGTTTGCCTGGAGCAAAAGCAGAGTCTCCACTGAGTGCCTGCTGGTGCTATCCTTGGGGTTTTCATGTTTCTGAACATGGCTTCTAGTTAGCCTTCAATTGCTGGGTCATATGGTAACTCTACATTTAACATTTTGAGGAACTGCCAGACTGTTGACAAAATCATTTGCACCATTTTACATTCCTACCAAAAATGTGTGAAGGTTAAGATTCTTACACGTTCTTATCAACATGTTATCTTTTTTATTGCAGCCATTCTGGTGAGTCTGAAGAAGTAACCCCTATGCTTTTGATTTGCATTTCCCTAGTGACTAAGGAGGTGGAGCATCTTTTCATGTGTTTTTTGGTCATCTTCTTTGGAGAATGTCTATTCAAATTATTTGCCCACTTCTTAATGGGATTGTCTTTTATTATTGAGTTTTAAGAGTTTTCTTTTAATATGCCTGGACCAAGTCCCTTATCAGACATCTGATTTGCAAATATTTTCTGTCATTCTAGATTAATCTTTCACTTTCTTCATGGTGTCCTTTGAAGTACAAAGGTTTTTAAGTTTAATGAAGACCAATTTGTCTATTTTTTCTTTTGTTGTTTATGCTTTTGGAATCATATTTAAGAAAGTATTGCCTAACTCCAGTAATGAAAATTTAATTCTATGTATTTGTCTAAGAGTTTTATAAGTTTAGCTCACATTTAGTCTGTAATCCAATGTGAGTTACTTTTTATATATGGCATGAGGTAGGAGTCCAGCTTTATTGCTTTGCATGTGGATATGCCGTTGTCCCAGCACCATTTGTTGAAAAGACTACTTTTTCCCCATTGGATTATCTTGACATTCTTGTCAAAAATAAATTGATTACCAGGTACAGTAGCCCATGCCTGTAATCCCAGCACTTTGTGAGGCTGAGGCAGGTGGATCACTTGAGTCCAGGAGTTAGAGACCAGCCTGGACAATATGGCAAAGCCCTGTCTCTACAAAGAATACAAAAATTGGCCAGACGTGGTGGTGTGCACCTGTAGTCCCAGCCACTTGGGAGGCTGAGGTGAGAAGATTGCTTGAGCCCAGGAGAAGGACCTTTCAGTAAGCCAAGATCATGCCACTGCACTCTAGCCTAGGCGACAGAGCAAGACCCTGTCTCAAAAAATGAATGAATAAATAAATTGATGACAAATACAAGGGTTTTTTCTGGATTCTCAATTTTATTACTCTGGTCATTTATACATCTGTATGTTAGTACTATGTGTAAGTTTTGAAATTGGAAAGTGTTAGTTCTCTAACTCTGTTTTTCATTTTCAAGATTTTGGGTATAGTGAGTCCTTTCAATTTAGGATCAGGTTGCTGATTACTACAGAAAATGCAGCTAAGATTCTGATGGGGTCATATTGAATCTGTAGATCGATTTGGGGAGTATTATTGTCTTAACAATATTAAGTTTTCTGGCTGGGTGCCATGGCTCCTGCCTATAATCCCAACACTTTGGGAGGCCAAGACAAGAGGATCGCTCACACCTAGGAGTTCAAGACCAGCCTGGGTAACATAGGAATGACCCCATCTCTACAATTTTTTTTTGTTTAATTAGCCAGGTGTGGTGGCGCATGCCTGTAGTTCCAGACTCAACAGGCTGATGCAGAAAGATCATTTGAGACAAGGAGGTTAAGGCTGCAGTGAGCTGTGATTGCACCACTGTACTCCAGGCTGGATGACAGAGAAATGCTTCATTTTGAAAAAAAAAAAGAAAAAAGTAAGTCTTCTAATCCATGAGGATGAAATGTCTTTCCATTAATTTTGATCTTCTTTATTTTTTAAGCAATGTTCTGTAATTTTCAATGTGTAAATCTTTCACTTATTTTGTTTATTCCTATTTTATCACTTGTAATGCTGTTGTTAATGGAATTTTCTTAACTTTTAGATTGTTCATTGCTACTGTTTAGAAATACAATTATTTTTCTGTGCAGGTATTGTATACTAAAACCATGCTGAACTCATTTATTAACTCTGATAAGGTATTTTTATGAATTCCTTAGGTTTTTCTACATATAAGTGCATATTATCTGTGAATAGAGATACTTTAACTTCTTTCATTACAATCTCATGTCATTTATTTTCTTGCCTAACTGTCCTGGGTCAAAACTATAGTACAGTGTTAAATAGATGATGTGAAAATAGACATTCTTGTTTTCTTGTTGATCTCGGGGTAAATCATTGTCTTTAACCATTAAGTATGATGTTAACTGTGAGTTTTCGCAGATGTTCTCTACGTAGGATGAGGAAGTCTCTTTCTGTTCCTAGTTTGTTGAGTGTTTTTCATCATAAAGGGTGTTATATTTTGTCAAATACTCTTTTTGTATCTATTGACATGATCATACGGCTTTTGTCCATTTAATATTGTTTATTACATTGACTGATTTTGGAATGTTAAAACAACCTTGAATTCCTGTGATAAATCTCCCTGGTCATGGTGTGTGGTCCTTTTTATATGTTGCTAGATTTGGTTTGCTAGTATTTTCTTGAGAATTTTTGTGTCTCTATTCATAACAGGTATTGTACTGTAGTTTTCTTTTTCTGTGATGTCCTCTTCTGATTTTGATATCAGGTGAAAACTGACCCCATAGGATAAATTGGGAAGCATTCCCTCTTATTATTTGGAAAAATTTGTAAATGTTTGATTTTGATTCTGTGAACACTTTGTAGAATTCACCAGTGAAACCACCTGAGTCTGGACTTTTCTTTGTGAGAATTTAAAAATTACTAATTCAATCTCTTGTTATACATTTATTCAGATTTTCTACTTTTTGAGTCAGTTTTGGTAGTTTGTGTCTTTTTCTAGGAATGAGCCTATTTCATCTAGGTTATCCAATTTGTTAGCATACAGTTACTCGTAATATTCCTCTATGATCCCTTTTTTACAATAAAATTTTATTTTAGGAAAGTTTTAGGAGGCTGAGACAGGCAGATCACTGAACTTCAGAAGTTCAAGACCAGCCTGGACAACATGGTGAAACCCCATCTCTACTACAAATACAAAAATCAGCCAGGCATGGTGGTGCACACCTGTAATGCCAGCTACTTGGGAGGCTGAGGAAGGGGAATCACTTGAACCTGGGAGGCAGAGGTTGCAGTGAGCTGAGATCATGCTACTACACTCCAGCCTGGGTGATAGAGAGAGATTTTGTCTCAAAGAAAAGAAAAGAAAAGAAAATAAAAGTTTTAGATTTCCAAAAAACAAAAAAAAAAGAAAGTGAAGATTGCACCCAGAGTTCCCATATACACCATAGCCATTTTTCTTTATTATTAACATCTAATATTAATATAGTATATTTGTTATAATTAAGAAGCCATTACTAATACATTATTATTAACTGAAGTTCATACTTTATTCAGATTTCCTTAGTTTTAACTAATGTCCTTTTTAACTTAATGTTCCAAGATCCCATACAGGATAACACATTGCATTTAATTTTTTTTTTTTTTTTTTGAGACGGAGTCTCGCTCTGTCGCCCGGGCTGGAGTGCAGTGGCGGGATCTCAGCTCACTGCAAGCTCTGCCTCCCAGGTTCACGCCATTCTCCTGCCTCAGCCTCCCGAGTAGCTGGGACTACAGGCGCCCGCCGCCTCGCCCGGCTAGTTTTTTGTATTTTTTAGTAGAGACGGGGTTTCACCGTGTTCGCCAGGATGGTCTCGATCTCCTGACCTCGTGATCCGCCCGTCTCGGCCTCCCAAAGTGCTAGGATTACAGGCTTGAGCCACAGCGCCTGGCCGCATTTAATTTTAATGTCTCCTGATATTTTTTGGCTGTATCCCCATGCAAGTCTCATCTTGAATTGTCCACATAATCCCCATGTGTTGTGGGAGGGACAGAGTGGGAGGTAATTGAATCATGGGGGTGGTTACCTCCATGATGTTCTTGGGATCTTGAGTGAGTTCTCATGCAATTTGATGGTTTTATAGGGGGCTTTCCCCCAACTTCCCTATGCAGTTCTCCTTTATGCTGCCATGTGAAGAAGGACATGTTTGCTTACCCTTCCATCATGATTGTAAGTTTCCTGAGGCCTCCCAAGCCTTGCAGAACTATGAGTCAATTAAACCTTTTTTCTTTATAAGTTACCCAGTCTTGGGCGTGTCCTTATAGCAGCCCAATACAAACTAATACAGTAAATTGGTACCACAGAGAGTGGGGTGCTGTTATAAGGATACCCCAAAATGTGGAAGCAATTTTGGAACTGGGTAACAGGCAGAAGCTGGAACAGTTTGTCTTTTTTTTTTTTTTTTTCCTTTTTGTGGAGAACGGGGTCTCGCTATATTACCCAGGCAGGTCTCGAACTGCTGGGCTCAAGCTATCCTCCCGCCTCTGCCTCCCTGAGAGCTGGGATTACAGGCGTGAGCCACCGCGCCCGGCCGAAGCTGGAACAGTTTGGAGGGCTCAAAAGAAGTTATGGAAATGTGGGAAAGTTTGGAACTTTCTAGAGACTTGGAGAGCTCAGAAGACAGGAAGATGTGGGAAAATTTGGAACTTCCTAGAGATTTGTTGAATAGCTTTAACCAAAATGCGGACAGTGATATGGACAATAAAGTCCAGGTAGAGGTTGTCTCAGATGGAGATGAGGAAATTGTTGGGAATTGGAGTAAAGGTCACTCTTCCTATGCAAAGAGACTGGGGGCATTTTGTCCCTGCCCTAGAAATCTGTGGAACTCTGAACTTGACAGATGATTTAGGGTATCCGGTGGCAAAGCATTCAAGCGGAGGCAGAGCTTAAAAGTTTGGGAAATTTGCAGCCTGATGATGTGATAAAAAAGAAAACCCTGTTTTCTGGGGAGAAATTCAAGCCTGCTGCAGAAATTTGCATAAGTAATAAGTAGCTGAATGTTAATCACCAAAACAATGGGGAAAATTTCTCCAGATCATGTCACAGGTCTTCACAGCAAGCTTCTCCCATCATAGGCCTAGAGGCCTAGGAGAGAAAAGTGGTTTCCTGGGCCAGGGCCAGGGCCATCCTGCTGTGTACAGCCTTGGCACTTGGTGCCCTGTGTCCCAGCCACTCCAGCCATTTGTAAAAAGGGCCAACATACAGCTCAGGTAGTTGCTTCAGATAGTGCAATCCCCAAGCCTTGGCAGCTTCCACGTGGTATTGGGCCTGTAAGTGTGCAGAAGTCAAGAATTGAGGTTTGGGAACCTCTGCCTAAATTTCAGGGGATGTAGGGAAAGGCCTGGATGTCCAGGCAGAAGTCTGCTACTGGGCCAGAGCCCTCATGGAGAACCTCTGCTATGGCAGTGTGGAAGGGAAATGTCAGGTTGGAGCCCCCACATAGAGTCCCCACTGGGGTACTGCCTAATGGAGCTGTGAGGAGAGGGCCACTGTCCTCCAGACCCCAGGATGGTAGATCCACTGACAGCTTGCATTGTGTGCCTGGGAAAGCCACAGACACTCAATGCTAGCCCATGTAAGCAATTGGGAGAGGAGCTGTACCCTGCAAAGTCACAGGGGCAGAACTGCCTAAGGCCATGGGAGCCCACCTCTTGCATCAACATGACCTGGATGTGACACATGGAGTAAAAGGACATCATTTTGGACCTTTGAGCTTAAAGACTGCCCTATTGGATTTGAGACTTGCATGGGGCCTGTAGCTCCTTTTTTTGGCCAATTTCTCCAATTTGGAATGTGTGTATTTATCCAATGCCTGTACCACCATTTTATCTAAGTAGTAACTAAGTTGCTTTTGATTTTACAGGCTCATAGGCAGAAGGGACTTGCCTTGTCTCAGACAAGACTTTGGGCTTGAATTTTTGAGTTAATGCTGTAATGAGTTAAGACTTTGGGGGACTGTTGGAAGGGTATGATTCTGTTTTGAAATGTGAGCACATGACATTTGGGAGGGGCCAGGGTGGAATGATATGGTTTGGTCGTGTCTCAATCCAAATCTCATCTCGAATTGTAGTTCCTATAATCCCCACGTGTCATGGGAGGGACCTGGGGGGAGATAATTGAACCATGGATCTGTTCAGTCAGTTGGGAGGTTAGGATTTCATTTTCATTTATCAATGCTAATGGGAATGATCAGGCTGTCTTCATGTCAGCTGAATTTGCAAGAAACTCCTTGGATGATGTTAATGGCAGCTGTATTTTTTGGGAGCTCTGCTCTAATTTGATAAAGTAAGTTCTGGCAAGATTTGTTCCTTTATCCTCAGTATCTCAAATGTTTTCATTCCAATAATCTTTATAACAATTTTTGATGTCTGAGTGGGTTCCCACACAGTCATCTATTGTAAGACTTTCTGATTCCTTTTTTTCCCTTTGGTCATTATGGATAGGGTTTCTGTACATAATTGCATGGTACCTTTTGTTTGGAAATAACATCAAAGTATTTGCTAAAGTATTTAGGAATGTGATTTTTGGATTGTAAGGTGAGACTTGTTGAGCTTTGGGAAAAACTGCCCCACTTGTAATAGGGGAAGAAAAATAATTTTCTCTCTCTGTTTTCAGAATTCTTAGATGGGACCCTCTGTAACAAATGACAGATTAAAATGAGAAAAATGTGGAAAAGTCTGAAAACATGTATACCTTATGGATACATGGGAGACACTCAGGGAAAAATGAGTAAATCTCCAACAATTGGCTTTCAATTCAAGTGTAAATACTATCTTCAACTTAAAGAAGATTTGAGGTGCAGTAATGGGAAGGTAACCAGCAAAAGGACAGTAGGTAAAGTTTGATATACAGACTTAAGTGCGTGCATTCTCCGTTGATAAGACTCTTCAGTGATTTAGTTATCCTTCTCTTCTTGGTGGAAAGAGAGATAGGTAGCTTTTAAATGGGGATTTCCTTTATAGATGTTAATTTTCCTTACACAAGAGTAACTTCTACTCTGTTTTCAGAACTTCTTTCATAGCATTTTTTCAAAATAATCATCTTGGAATAATTCTTAAGCCAAAGAGACATATTTTGGGTTGGCATATTCTGGATTCCTACCATTATATTTTGAGGTGGCATATTATGGTCTTCTACACTGTGTTCCACCAGCAATGAAGAGTTCTTGTCTTTCCTCCAGCAATTTGTCATTTTTTTAGAGTTTAGCAATTCTAACAGATATATACCAGCTGTGCTATCTCATTGTGGTTTTCAGTTCTGTACTATGTTGAGCATCTTTTTGTATGTTTACTTGCCATCTGTAGATCTTCTTTGGTGAGGTGTCTGTTCAGATCTGTGTGCATTTTTAATTGGGCTGTTTAACTTATTGTTTAGTTTTAAGGGTTTTTTTTTTTGTATATTTTGAATACAAATTCTCAGATTTGAATTTTGCAAATATTGTCTTTCAGTATGTGGCTTGTTTTTTTTTATTCTCTTAATAAGATCTTTTCCAGGGTGTAAACTTTTAATATTAAAAAATCCACATTATTATTTCTTCTATGTGTATCGACTTTTTGTGTCGTTTGTTAAGATTCATTACCAAACCCAAAGACACATAGCTTTTCTTCTATGTTTTCTTCCAGAAATTGTAAGCCAGGTGCAGTCGCTCTCGACTGTAATCCCAGCACTTTGGGAGGCCGAGAGGCAGGCGGATCACGAGGTCAGGAGATTGAGTCCATCCTGGATAACACAGTGAAACCACGTCTCTACTAAAAATACAAAAAATTAGCCAGACGTGGTGGCGGGCACCCGTAGTCCCAGCTACTCGGGAGGCTGAGGCAGGAGAATGGTGTGAACCTAGGAGATGGAGCTTGCAGTGAGCTGAGATTGCACCACTGCACTCCAGCCTGGGTGACAGAGCAAGACTCCATCTCAAAAAAAAAAAAAAAAAAAGAATATTGCTGGCTACATGCCGATAAGTAGGACGAAGGGAGCATTCTTAAGAGAAACTTGGCACCATAAGTACAGATTAAGGCAGAGGACATTCAAAAGAGATAGGCAGGTGCAGTAGGTACAGACGTGACCACCATGAGACCTTCCTGAGATGGCAGGAAGGAGCCCAGTCCCCGAGTGGATTTGGATTGATCACCGCACATGTGCCCCAACCAACAGTGAGGGGGTCCCACAAGCCCAAGTGGGGAAAGTTAGGGATCTAAGGCAGGAGCAGGAAAACCAGACAAAGAAAACAGGTGGAGACTTGAGACAGAGGCATGAATGTGAAGAAACCCAAATTAAAATTTCCTGCACAGGACACTTGGCCTGTTTTCCTGCACAATCAGCCCACTCTTCCCTTGGGTCCTACCTATTTTTTTCTACAATAAGCTGTTTACACTGTATTTATTTTCAATGAAGTTATCTGCCATCTTTGTACTGCCTCCTGGTGAAAATCTTTCTTCCAAGTTAGACAAGAACTGGGACAACAGCTCTCTCCAGCGACAGCTCCTTTTGAGTTTGAATTTCCCAAACTGATGGCGCTGAATTACTGGTGCTCCGACTTTAAGTGGTGCAGAAAGAGGTTAGTAGGGGGCACTAGCCTCACACCTGGAGCAAGAGGGTCCTGCATAGTCCCCCAGATGCCTACAGGTGGTGTGCCACCACTACACGGCAAGCAAGAGGGCCAGGCAGTGTCCCCAGCTGCCAGCAGGGGGGCGCACGGACACCACACCATGAGAAAGGGGACCCTGCTGTGCCCTCGTTGCCAGCAGGGGGCATGCTGCCACTACACTGTGAGCAAGAGGGTCCTACAGTTGTCCTAGTCACCAACAGGTGGCACATGGGCACAGCACCATGAGCAAGCAGGCCCTGCAGTGCTCGGCTGCCAACAGGGGGTGCCTGAGTTAGCCTTTTCAGATTCCTGAGGTTCTGCCACCTGCCTGCCTCCCAGAGCCGTGCATAGCCTATGTGAGGGCGGAACTACATTCTTCTCAGCACACACCCAGAGGGCACCACGAAGGTGGAGCTGCATTCTGCTCACCACAGACTGGGGGGCACTGTGAGGGCAGACCTGCGTTCTGAGCAGCACAGACCCAGGGGTTACCACGAAGGCAGAGCTGCATTCTGCTCAGAACAGACCCAGGGGCACTGCAAAGGCAGAGCAGTGTTCTCCCCAGCACAGACGCAGAGGACACTGTAAGGGCAGGGCTGCTTTCTCCTCAGCACAGACCTTGGAGGCACTATCTCGCTTTGGGACAACTCAGGACCAAATCCACGGTGAGCGAAATCCTTCCTGTTTGCAGCCCTGAATCTTGAGGGTCACAGACTAGTTTGAAGGGCTCGGTGTGGAAAACTGGAAACCAAAAGACCCTCTAAATCCTATGCGCTGAGGTTCTCCCCACCCAAGGCGAGATGGCTGCAGTGCAAGGTCCATACTGCAGCCTCAGAACACAAAGGCATTCTTCATAATGCAGTCATGCCATCTGAAATACGAATACAACACCTGCAGTACTCATGTACCAAACATCTGTAATGCTGGCACACTACCTAAAAACGAAAATGTTATAAATCCTCACTCCCCATGCAAGCTGCAACCCAATACAGTGCTCACAATAATGAACACTGACATAATCAACACAAATGTAGCCACTAGCATATGGTTAGGGTTGCTCAGGGTTAGTGGTTACAGTTAGGGGTTGGGGTTACGATTGGGGTTAAGGTTAGATTTGGGGTTAGGATTAGGGTTGGAGTTGGGATTAGGGTTATGGTTAGGGTTTAGGGTTATGACTAGGGCTAGGGTTATGGTCAGGGTTACAATTTAGGGTTACAGCTAGAGTTAGAGATAGGGTCAGGGTTACGGTTTAGGGTTGGAGTTGGGATTAGGGTTATTATTAGGGTTTAAGGTTATGGCTCGGGTTAGGGTCAAGGTTACAGTTTAGGGTTACGGCTAGGGCTCTGGTCAGGGTTACGGTTAGGGCTTGGGTCAGGGTCAGGGTTAGGGCTCGGGCTTGGGTCAGGGTCAGGGTTATGGCTGGGGCTCGGGTCAGGGTCAGGGTAACGGCTGGGGCTCAGGTTATGGTCAGGGTAACGGCTACGGTGAGGGTGAGGGTGAGGGTCTTGGTGAGGGTTAGGGTCAGGGCGAGGGTCAGGGTCAGGGCTAGGCAAGGGCAAGGGCTAGGGTGATGGTTAGGGTGATGGTGAGGTTGAGGGTTAGGGGTGAGGGTGTGGGTGAGGGTTAGGGTGAGGGTGAGGGTTAGGATGAGGGTGAGGGTGAGGGTTACGGTGAGGGTTAGGGTTACAGTTAGGGGCTAGGGTTAGGGTTAGGGTTAGGATTAGGGTTAAGCATTAGGGTTAGGGTTCGTGTTTGGGTTTGGGTTTGGGTTAGGGTTTGGGTTAGGGTTCGGGTTCAGGTTCGGGTTTGGGTTAGGGCTAGGGCTAGAGTTCTGGTTAGGGTTCGGGTTTGGGTTTGGATTCAGGTTAGGGTTCGGGTTCGGGTTCTAGGACCTTTGACTGCAGGGAATCAAATGGCTGAACACCTAGTTGCTACTGCCATATCTAATGCTAGACAGTTTCACAATTTAACCCTTGTTAATGCCTCTGGTCTCAAATGCAGTTGCAGCATTACCTGGAAAGAAGCTAAAGCTGGGTGGTTTCAATATGGCCGATTAGGAACAGCTCCAGGCTACAACTCCCAGCGTGAGTGACACAGAAGACAGGTGATTTCTGCATTTCCAACTGAGGTACCGGGTTCATCTCGCTGGGGTGCATTTGACAGTGGGTGCTGGACAGTGGGTGCAGCCCACCGAGCAAGAGCCGAAGCAGGGTGACGTGTTGCCTTACCCAGGTAGTGCAAGGGGTAAGGGAATTCCCTTTCCTAGCCAAGGGAATCCCTGACACACAACACCTGGAAATTCGGGTCACTCCCACCTAATACTGTGCTTTTCCAAGGATCTTAGCAAACTGCACACTAGGAGATTATATCCTGCACCTATCTTGGAGGATTCCATGCCCACGGAGCTTCGCTCATTGCTAGCACAGCAGTCTGAGATCTAACTGCAAGGCAGCAGCGAGGCTGGGGGAGGGGTGCCCGCCATTGCTGAGGCTTGAGCAGATAAACAAAGTGACCGGGAAGCTCTAACAGGGTAGAGCCCACCGCAGCTCAAGGAGGCCTGTCTGCCTCTGTAGACTCCACCTCTGGGGACAGAGCATAGCCAAACAAAAGTGTGCACAAACCTCTGCAGATTTAAATGTCCCTGTCTGACAGCTTTGAGGAGAGTAGTGGTTCTCCCAGCACGGAGTTTGAGATCTGAGAACGGACAGACTGCTTCCTCGAGTGGGTCCCTGAGCCCCGAGAAGCCTAACTGGGAGGCATCCCCCAGTAGGGGCCGACTGACTCCTCACACAGCCAGGTGCCCCTCTGAGATGAAACTTCCAGAGGGACAACCAGGCAGCAACATTTGCTGTTCAGCAATATTCACCATTCTGCAGCCTCTGTGGCTGATACCCAGGCAAACAGGGTCTGGAGTGGACCTCCAGCAAACTCCAACAGACCTGCAGCTGAGGATCCTGACTGTTAGAAGGAAAACTAACAAACAGAAAGGACATCCACACCAAAACCCCATCTTTACGTCACCATCATCAAAGACCAAAGGTAGATAAAACCATCTTTTCTCATTGGTTAATGGCCATCCTGTGTCCGTAATGATGGTTAGTGTCCACGATAAAAATTTCAAATATAATTATATTTTGTGGCTAATAAGTTGTAACATTGAATTAGCACTAAGAATCTTCCTGCCATGAAGTCAGTTGTGTGTTCTCTGCATTCCCTGACCCTCACTTTTTGTGTAAAGTTTTGTGTATTACCTGATGAATAGAACAAAACTTGTTTGTGCCCATTTAACAGGTAATTCATGTTTTCAAAAGATAAGCATTATCTTTCTTTTATCACTTCTAATAATTCAACTCTGTAGTCCTGATCAGTGTGGCTTACAAACTGGAAGACTAAAGACATTTTTAAAAACCTAATAGCTAAGTTAGTTTTTGAAGCTATTAATATTGCTAAAATTATTGCTATAGAAAAGAGAAAAGAGCATGTTGAATAGAACTCTGTTATTAGAGATTTTTCCTGAAAAAGTCACATGTTATTTCTTCTCACCTCCACTGGCACCAAAAAAAAAAAAAAAAGAAAAGAAAAAGCTATATGGTCTTGCAAAACTTTAAGCAGGTGGGTTGGAATGGGCCAGAAGTATGGTTAGAGGTGGGGTCATGGTCAGGGTCAAGATCAGAGTCAGGGTCAAAGTCAGGGTCAGAATTAGGGACCAGGGTAGGGATCAGGGTTTAGGGTTAGGGTCAAAGTCTAGAGACAGGATTGGGGTTAGGATTAGAACCAGAGATTTGTTCTCCTCAGGACCCACCAGAGAAGAGGCCATGACTTTGGAGCACCTGGTAGTGTGTCCACAGTGAAGACTAGAGTTTCATTGTCCTCAAGACTGACCTGGGGAGACGTGGCTGTGGGCCAGTGAGGAACGTGAGGCAAAAGCTTCCTGTCTGCTCCCTGGGTGCTAAAGGGAGCTCTGCCATGGGCTTTACTTCACACGTTATATCCTGCAAATCTTGTTTTACAAAAGCATCCCTTCCTCGAGGCTTTGGTTGCTCATCATCACAGCGTGTCATAACATATGGTAAGATTTGGGTTTGCTTCAGCGGGGAGATCTTGGTACAGAGAAAGGAGCAATGCTTAGAGCCACCTCAGGACAGTTGGGATGAAAGCTGGGGATGGGTGGAGGCTGGAGGAAACATGTGCACCCCCTGTAAACACTTTTATTCATGCTTTCATTACTCATTTTTCTTACAGTGTTAAAGTAGTAAAAATGGTATTGAAAAATTGAAGAGTAGGCATATTAAAACTTGCAACATTATTTAAGTTTAAATATATTATTTGTACCTCATCAACATTTTTTATTTTGTTGAGAAAGTCTAAGGTTAATTGGCAGCATATTTTAATAGTAGATAGAATAATATCTGTTTTATAAACATTGACATCCTACATTACAGGTGTGAACCGTGAAAGTCTGAGACAGGTCTCAGATTTTTTAGAAAGTTTATTTTTCCAAGTTTGAGGATGCGCCCCTGATGCCTCTGCAGGAGGTCCCGACAACACAGGCCCAAGGTGCTCGGGGCCCAGCTTGGTTTTACACACTTTAGGGAGACGTGAGACATCGATCAATATGTGAAAGATGTACCTTGGTTCAGTCCAGGAAGGTGAGACAACTTGAAGAGAAGGCCAGACAGGGAGCCTCCAGGTCATAGGTAGGTAAGACACAAATAGTTTCATTCTTTTGAGTTGCCGGTTACCCTCTCCCGATGAGGCACTCAGATACACGTTTCTCTTGGTGAGCAGACGGGTGACTTTGGACAGAATGGGAGGCGGGTTTGCCCTCAGCAGCCCCAGCTTGACTTTTCACTTTAGCTTAGTGATTTTGGGTCCCCAAGGTTGATTTTCCTTTCACAAGGTCTAACATGTTTTCCTATGAGCATTAAGTATTCATTGGGTATTTTATTACACAAGGCACAGATTTTTAAAAAATCATCAACTTCATGACTAGCTCTATAGACATAACAACATAGAGGTTCAACCAAATTTGGAAACATTCCAGAGTTTTGGTTTCTAATACTTCTTTGTGATTCTTTAAAAGGTAAAGTATTTTTTTTCCGTAAAGCATAGTAACATCTAAAATCACCCGTAGAATGTCCTTTCATTTTTTTTCTCTAGTTTCCCCATTTTCTGCAAAGCCTCATTGAGGAAATTGACTTTTAATATCCTTTTACACGCTTCTGTTTTAGAAATCTTTGTGGTAAAACATTGAATATTCATGGTCACAAGTTCTGTTCACATTCTTTCTTTCTTTGAATATTTTTTTCCCAGTGGCCAATATTTGATTCTGTTGTATTATGGCTAAAAAGTAGGCATGGAACAAAATAAAGACAAGAAGTCTTTGGAAGAAGTGATCCAGTCACAGTGAATCAATTTGCCATTGGAACATATTTTTACAAAGTCACTCTTTTGAAAATATTTTGTCATGAATTGAAACAGAGTCTGGTAGGTTATTTTTTTTCCTGGTCTAAAGTGAACAGCATTTTAGAGAATGAACCCAGGATACAACCACAGCACAAGAAAAAAATATGATAAATAAGTTTACACATATGTGTTACCACTGTAACAGAAAACATGTAAAGAACATTTATTTTGATTTATATATCAGTCTGTATTGTTTAATTTTTTTGTGTCATAAATGCTCTTATTTAAAAAACAGGACTAGTTAACAGTGTCAATTACTAGCAGTTCATGGTATAAATAATTAAACAAGGAAGTGTTAGAAAAACATAACAATGTTTCAAATACAGCTATATTTTATAGCAGTTTTTGACTTACACAGAAATTGCAAAAAAGAAAAGTTGCAGAGATTTCCACTGTAGCGTCAACCTACTTTCTTCTCTTATTAACATCTTCTGTCAGTGTGTCTCACGTGGCTTATTAATATCTTACATAATGTGTCACAGTTAATGAACAAATACTGATGGACTATTATTAACTAAAATTCATATTTCATTTGGATTCCCTTAGTTCCATCTTACCCTGACCCATCCAGGATCCCGCATGACATGTAGTCATCACGTAGGTGGCTCCTGGATGTGACAGCGTGTCTGGCTTTCCATCTCATGATGACCTTGACAGTATTGAGGAGGATTGGTCAGGAATTTTGTAGAATGTCCCCCATTGTAATTAAACATGGAATTTTTCTTATAATTAGACTGGGGTTCTGGGTCTGGAAGAAGTAGATCACAGAGGTGAAGTGCTACTCTTGTCACTTCATTTTCTCATGGTGAACTGTCGCCTTTGATGTTCACTTGGATTGTTCGGCAGAGCTAGTTTGTCAGGTTTCTCCACTGTGATGTTATTTTTCCTCCTTGTCCATACTGCACGTGTTCTTTCGGAACAAGTCACTATGTGGAGCCCACACTTACAGAGTGAGGAGCTCCACCTTCTTGACGGCTGACTGTCTACCTCAATTATTTGGAATTCTTTTGCAAAGGTGATTTCTATTCAACTCCATTTGCTTATTCACCTATGTATACAAACACAGACACCTAGATAATTACCTAAAGCTTTAGATACTATTCAGCACTACAGCATTATGTTGCACAATTCATTCCTGTGTTAGTCATGGGTAGCTCTTTTTATTGGCTCCTATTTTTCTTTCAATAAAAGAATTAATTTTTATTTATTTTTATGACATATTTTAATTTTTTTTGTACATATTTACTTTCTGATACTTCAAGATTATCTGGCTCATATATTTACTGTCCCAGTTCTAGTACCAGACATTTCTTCAAAGAGCCTGATTCCTTTGAGAATGGTAGGAAAACTTACATCTGACTGCTGAATGAGCACATTATATCTTGTCCCTCCTTAGCAATGCTAGGAAGTATACGTGTGCATCTAACAGACCTATACACCCCTAATTATAAAGGTTTCTGTGTGGAACTGTATGTATCTATATTAAACCAAATGTAAGTTTATGTTGATGTCTCCACCTCTGATCTATCATATGAATCATTCTAGCCTTCTCCCCTTGCTAATTTGTAATCTCCCACTTCAACAGTGAGAGACCTGGTTCCTACCATCTGCAAGTTATGTAAGTCATTGTTTTATTCCAGATAAGGATACTGTGGTTTTACAATTGTTCACAATTACTCCTGTTGGAAAGAACTTTATAAAATGGAATCCAGTGATGAAGTGTAGTTCATTTGCCTTCAGCCTACAGAGTCTATTCATTTTTGAAGTGACTTAGGTCAACACCATTTTCTCTACACCTTCAGTAAGTTTTTTCATACATTTGTGTCTTAGTCCACTTTGTGCTTCTGTAACAGAATACCTGAGGCTGGGTAATTTATAAGTAAAAAAGGTCCATTTGGCTCACAATACTGGTGGCTGGAATGTCCGAGATTAGGCAGTTGCATCTGGTGGGGCCTCAGTCTTTTTCACCTCATGGTGGAAAGTGGAAGGGGAGCAAGGGGTGCACCAGAGATCACATGGCAAGAGCGACAGCAGGAGGGAAGCCAAGGAGCCCAGACTCTTGTTAACTCCTACCCCTGCAGGAATTAATCCATTCCTGTGAGAGCAGAACTCACTCATCCCCATGGAGGACATTAACCTATTCACGAGGAATCCGTCCTCATGACCCAAACACCTTTCACTGGGCCCCACCGCCCCACACTGCCACACTGGGGGTCAAATTTCAACACGAGTTTTTGCAGGGACAAACCACATCCAAACCATAGTAATTTGTAGCATAGTTAATTTCTTTTTCACATGATGTATTCTGTGTTGTGATACTCCACATCCTGAATAATTTTATTTAATTTGAATAGAGTTTGGCTTACCTGTTTGGCTGTAAAATTCTGCGTGTTTTGACAAATGCATAGTGGCAGGTACCCACTATTAAAGTATCATATGGAATGCTTCAAACCCCCACTCCATGGAACCAATGGCTTCCCATCTGTGTAGTTTGCCTTCTCCAGAATCTCATCAAATGAAGTCACACTGTGTATATTCTCCTCAGACTGTCTTCTTCCACTTAGCAATGTGCATGCAAGATTCACTAATGTCTTTGTGTGAGTTGGTAGCTTGTTCCTTTCTACGGCTAAATAGTATTCCATTGCATGAATGTACCACAATTTGGTTATGCATTTGGGGAGCAAAACCTTCCTCTTCTAACTTTGTTCCAGGGTTGGAGACCTTCAAATTAACTGACAATAGATACATTAATAGGAGAGACAATATTTGGCTTCTTATTCCACAAGTATCATTGTAGGACAAAATTCATCAGATGGCAGGATCCAGTTTACAAACAGGTAAAACTAGCCCAAAGACAAGAAACTAGACTAGAATCTGATAACCCACAAAGGCTATAGATTTCCTTTTATTTATTTAAATTTTTTATTATACTTTAAGTTCTAGGGTACATGTGCACAACGTGCAGGTTTGTTACATAGGTATACATGTGCCATGTTGGTTTGCTGCACCTATCTACTCATCATTTACGTTACATATAGTTTTCCTCAAAAAAGATTTTTTTGAGACAGGGTCTGGCTCTGTTTCCCAGGCTGGAGTGCAAAGGTGCAATCTTAGCTCACTGCAACCTCTACCTCCTACGTGCAAGCGATCCTCCCTCCTCAGCCTCCTGATTAGCTGGGACTACAGGCACATGCCATCATGCCCATCTAATTTTTCTGTTTTTAGTAGACACGAGGTTTCACCATGTTGCCTAGGCTGGTCTTGAACTCCTGGCCTCCCAAAGTGCTGGAATTATAGGCATGTGCCACCACGCCCATCCAACTTATAGTTTTCCATTGAAATATAAAATTTATCTCTGTAGTAACCATCATTTTTGATCATAGATAATCAAAGTAAGATTATTCTTGTTTCAAAAATAAGTCTAGCCTTGTTAGATTTTGCCTGATCATTTATGTAAATGCAGCAAGAACAAGAGTTGACCACATAGGTGCTTTCAAGCTTCCTTGCTGCAAATTTTCATACAGAATCTCAGATTGGACTTTTAAAGACCTTATTGAGGCTAAAAGCCAAGCCAAGAACATACTATCAAATTTCAGCTGCAGTCCTTATAGCTTTGTGTGAATTCCTCTCTGCTTGAGGCCCTCAAAATAGCCCCAAATTCCTGGGCCTACAAGGAAATGTCCTCCCTTACTAATCTGTAAGGCTATGAACCCCATAATCTAGGTATCAGACTGGCTTTTCTCAGAGTGCTTTGTAAGCATTGACTCCATAAAATTCAACCTTAGTTCCTTACAATTGCTAGTCATAACTAGTCTGAGGTACACTTCCTAAATATGATATTTCAGTAAAAGCCTTGATAATATAACCAAACTTTCCAATTATGTCCTGTTACAAGGTGAACAGATTCTTACTGGACTTTTGCTAACAACTATATTGTCATGAAAGTAAGAGTATTCAGTAAGAATTTCAAAATTCTAGAGAAATCAGGTGGGGAAAAAAAGATAAATGCTCCATTTCTGTTTACAAAAGCATAATCTACTAAAATTGTTGTGAGTTAGAGTTAGCTTAAGAGTGGCCAGGTGCGGTGGCTCACGCCTGTAATCCCAGCACTTTGGGAGTCCGAGATAGGCGGATCACGAGGTCAGGAGATCAAGACCATCCTGGCTAACATGATGAAACCCCGTCTCTACTAAAAAATAAAAGAAATTAGCCGGCGTGGTGGCGGGCGCCTGTAGTCCCAGCTACTCGGGAGGCTGAGGCAGGAGAATGGCGTGAACCTGGGAGGTGGAGCTTGCAGTGAGCCCTCCAGCCTGGGCGACAGAGCGAGACTCCATCTCAAAAAAACAAGAGTTAGCTTAAGAGAAAGAGATTTCTTTTTTTTTTTCTTTTCTTTTTTTTTTTTGAGACTGAGTGTCGCTCCGTCTCAATTTCTCAATGTGATAGGCAAAAACATGTTTATTAACAGGCCAAAATTCTAGTTTCTCTGTAAAAATAAGAAGCCAAAAGTATATAAACCTGAATTACTTATGTTCAGTAATTAATGTTTTAGTATTATATCTTATTTATAAATGATGTAGATATTTAATGGAAATATTTTACTTAGCTTAACTTTAAGGTTAAAAATTACCAAAAGTATTTTGTAAACTACTATTAGGCAGATTTACTGTAAAAAACTTATTATTGAAATAATGTTTTTCGCTTTTCACAAGATGGCACCAAAAACGAAAGAAGCTCCTGCCCCTCCTAAAGCTGAAGCCAAAGCAAAGGCTTTAAAGGCCAAGAAAGCAGGGTTGAAATGTATCCACAGCCCCCCCCCCAGAAAAGATCTGTACCTCACCCACCTTCCAATATCCCTAGACACTGCGACTCTGGAGGCAGCCCAGATATCCTGGGAAGAGCGTCCCCCAGAGAAACAAGCTTGACCACCATGCTATCATCAAGTTTCCACTGACCACTGAGTCAGCCATGAAGAAGATAGAAGACAACAATATGCTTGTGTTCACTGTCGAAGTTAAAGCCAACAAGCACCGGATCAAACAGACTGTGAAGAAGCTCTGGGACGTGGATGTGGCCACGGTCAACATCCTGATTCGGCCTGACAGAGAGAAGTAGGAATATGTTCGACTGGCTCCTGATTAGGATGCTTTGGATGTTGCCAAAAAACTTGGGATCATCTAAACTGATTCCAGCTGGCTGATTCTAAATAGATGTATATGTTTTCACCATAAAAAAAAGGAAATAATGTTTTTCATAAGAATGACAACTTAAAATCTTTACGCTTATAGATTTGATTCTAATTATCTAGTAAGTATAATATTAGCTTCTGGTAAGCACTCAAGCAGAATAGACACTTGTTTGTTGGCCGGGCATGTGGACTCACACCTGTAATCCCAGCACTTTGGGAGGCTGAGGAGGGTGGATCATGAGGTCAGGAGATCAAGACCTTCCTGGCTAAGACTGTGGAACCCTGTCTCTACTAAAAATACAAAAAAAAATTAGCTGGGCACGGTGGCAGGTGCCTGTAGTCCTGGTTACTTGGGAGGCTGAGGCAGGAGAATGGCCTGAACCCAGGAGGCGGAACTTGCAGTGAGCCGAGATCGCACCACTGTACCCCAGCCTGGGTGACAGAGAGAGATTACATCTCAAAAAAAAAAAAAAAAAAAAAACTTGTTTGTTTTATATTTAATAGTGGTAACTCCTCTGAAGACATAGTTGTTTTATTACACAAAAAATATTAAATTTATCTTATTTAACTAAGTTGTATCCAAATCATGTTAACTTGAAAAACATTTGGATCGGTTCTTATATTTCTAGGAGTTTGGAGAATATTTATTTATCAATGATTTTTTTTCCAAGCCAAGTTAGAATAGAACACTTTTAGAGGATTTTATAAATGAATTTTGCAGTGCTATCCAGAGTTAAGAAAAATCACATACAGAACATACATTAATAGACATACAAACACAAATAGAGATCTCATAGCTTTCATCCTGAAATTTTAGTCACGAATCAGGCATAAATATTCTGACGGTTAATTTTAGATGTCTGCTGGATTGGATTAAGAGATACTAACATAGCTGGTAAAGCACAGTTTCTAGGCATGAGTGTGAGGGTGTTTCTGGAAGACACTGAGATAAGGAAGATCCACTCTGACCCAATGTGGATGGGCACTGATACGATTTGACTGTGTCCCCACCCAGATCTCATCTTGAATTTTAGCTCCTATAATCCTTACATGTTGTGGGAGGGACCCGGTTGGGGACGACTGAATCATGGTGGTGGTTACTGCCATGCTGTTCTCATGATAGTGAGTGAGTTCTCATGGTATAATGATTTTATAAGGGGCTTTTCCCCTTTGGCTTAGCACTTCTTGCTGCTGCCATGTGAAGAAAGATATCTTTGCTTCCCCTTCCATCATGATTGTGAGGCCCCTCCAGCCATGTGGAACTGTCAGTCCATTAAACCTCTTTGTTCTTTGTAAATTGCTCAGAGTCAGGTACTTCTTCATAGCAGTATAAAAACAGACGAATACAGGCACCATCCAATTGCTTGAGAGCCCAGATAGAACAAAAAGGAAGAGGAAAGGTGAATTATCTCCTTCTGAAACGGAAACATCTTTCTCTTGCCTTTGACATCAGAACTTCAGGGTCTCAGGCCTTTGGCCTCAGAACGAGAGTTACACCATTGGCTTAACTGATTCTGAGTCCTTTGGACATGGACTGAGCAATGCTACCAGCTTTCCTGGTTCCCCAACTTGGAGACAGCCTATCATGGACTTTCTCAGCCTTCATAATTATGTGAACCTTCTCTCATCTGTCTATATACATATATCCTACAGATTGTGCCTTTCTGGGGAACCCTGACTAATGTGATGACAATAATAAAAAATTTACTAGTTTATATAGAAGACTTGGTTTTTGTCTTTACCCCATTTTATGTTTGTATTATAACTGTGTTGCTGGAAAATGGAACAAGTTATTATCTTCTTCATATGAGGGCTAAAGCTTTTTATCACCAATGTTTTTGGAGATTTTTAAGATTTTCAAGATTTTCTTTTGACATATAATCTTATGAAGCTGATAATTAAATTTTATTTTTTCTATTTTATTTTTCAGCCTCAGGTGTCTGCTTTTGCAGATCCTTGAGCACATTGAGAGCCTCCAAGGCATGGAGTGGGGTTCCTAAAATTTCAGTGATTATAGGGAGTTGAGAGACTCAATTAGGAAAGGAAAGGTCTAAAGGAGGCAATTTGGAAGATCAAAATTTTCTCAAAAGAACTATTAAAGTTCTAAATAATTCTTAGTAAAGTCATGCAAACAGGAAAGGAAGTAGACAGAATTAGTTCCATATTGGTGGAACACACAGCAGAGGTTTGAGAAGGGAGAATTTAGTCAACTGAGAAGTTCCCATGAAAGGAGCAAGATCAAGATCACAGAGACACCATGAAACAAAAAGCCAGGAATAACTTCCAACCCAAGAGGAGAACATAGAGGCCTCAAAACCAAAGCTAGGATAAGAAACTTCTAGCCCAAGATTTACCTTTCAGACAAAGAAGCCTGAGATTCCAACCCACCTTCAGAGAGTACTCACTCAAAATGTTATTCAAACTGTAGGCTTTTTAATGACTTAGCCCTGCATGCAAAAGGCATTCCCTAAGGTGGCACAGAAGATGGAGCCCCCATATCCAAAGATAGCCAAGGAGAAAGAAAGACCCCTGTTGCCAGAGCCAGTGGGCAAAGGTAACAAAGAAAGAGACAAGGGTCCTTATGGGATGAGACCCTTGCAGATTTAGACTTATACAAACTCCTGAGAACTGGCAGGATGACAACCATAAATGGGGTACTAACATTTCTACTCATTGGATTACAAGTTCTCAGGCATCTAAAATGATTAACAAAATGGAGATTTCTAGGGCTTCTGTGGGAGAGTATGGAAGGTCTTTTTGAACTTTTTAATGCTGTCAACTGGAGAATGATGAGCTTCATAAATTCGGAAAGGAGAGATTTCATTTTTTTTTTTTTTTTGAGTCGGAGTTTCACTCTTGTTGCCAAGGCTGGAGTGCAGTGGAGTGATCTTGGCTCACTGCAAGCTGCACCTCCCAGGTTCAAGCGATTATCCTGCCTCATCCTCTCAAGTAGCTGGGACTACAGGCATGCACCACCATGCCCAACTAACTTTTGTATTTTTGTTAGAGACAGGGTTTCACCATGTTGGCCAGGATGATCTTGATCTCTTGGTCTCAGGTGATCCACCCGCCTCGGCTTCCCAAAGTGCTTTGATTATAGGCATGAGCCACTGCACCCTGTGAGAGATTTATTTCCTGTAAAGGGTTGCAGCCTGCAGCATAGTCCTGACAGGCTAGGAAGCATAACCTCCAGCCAGAAGTCAGAAACAGACACTTCAAGGGAGAGGTAAAGGAAATAGTAATTTATACTGAGTGGCATGGCCAAATACATATATTTAATAAGCTCTAGGAGGAGTCATGCATATTTATGAAAGGAGAAATGCATGCATGCACAATTGAGTTTCTTGCTCCTTCATGGGTCCAATGTACAAAAAAATGGCAGTGTTAACATGATCCCAGGGTGGAGTGTTCAGCCCTCTGACATTAAAAATTGAAGCAGAGGATATGAAAACTCTCTCTGTGCATCCTGTGTACGCTGTCCAGAACCTCTCCATCATGGGTGGTCTCTTATCAGGCAAGAGAGGAGAGGCAGCTTCAGGCAGTTGGTTGAAATCAGTGGTGGAGTCTTTTGAAAGGCTTGTTTCTGTTAAATCCTTAGGGAAGAAAGCCTCATCATGGTTAGCAAAGGAGGGGATATAATGAGGTGTATCTGACCCCTGTCTTCCTATCGTGCCCAACTTGTAATACGGGAGGAAAAATAATTTTCTCTCTACCTTTACGGAATTCTAAGATGGGACCCTCTGTAAATCTGAGAACTCAGTTTTGAAAGTCACTCTGGGATCCCCTCAGCCAAGAGTGGGTCTGTTCAGTCAGTTGGGAGCTTAGGATTTCATTTTCATTTATCAGTGCTAATGGGAAGGTGTAGGCTGTCTTCCTGGCAGCTGAATTTGAAAGAAACTCTTTGGATGGGGTTAATGGCAGCTGTATTTTCTGGGAGCTCTGCTTTAATTAGATAAAGTAAGCTCTGGTAAGATTTCTTTCTTTATCTTCGGTATCTCAAATGTTTTCATTTAAATAATCTTTATAACAACTCTTTTTTTTTTTTTTTTTTTTTTTTTTTTTTTGAGACAGAGTCTTGCTCTGTTACCCAGGCTGGAGTGCAGTGGCACAATCTTGGCTCACTGCAAGCTCCGCCTCCCAGGTTTATGCCATTCTTCTGCCTCAGCCTCCCAAGTAGCTGGGACTACAGGTCCTCGCCACCACACCCGGCTAATATTTGTTGTATTTTTTTTTAGTAGAGACGAGGTTTCACCACGTTAGCCAGTATGGTCTCGATCTCCTGACCTCGTGATCCACTTGCCTCGGCCTCCCAGAGTGCTGGGATTACAGGCATGAGCTACCGTGCCTGGCCCCTATGACAACTCTTGATGTCTGAGTGGGTTCCCACACAGTCATCTGTCGTAAGACTTTCTGATTCCTTTTTTTCCTTTGGTCATTATGAATAGGGCTTCTGTACATAATTGCATGGTAGCTTTTGTTTGGAAATAATATCAAAGTAGCTGTCAAAATACTTATGAATGTGATTTTTGGATTGTAAGGTGAGACTTGTTTAGCTTTGGGAAAAACTGCCCAACTTGTAATAGGGGAGGAAAAATAATTTTCTCTCTACCTTTACAGAATTCTTAGATGAGACCCTCTGTAACAAATTACAGATTAAAATGAGAAAAAAGTAGACAAGTTTAAAAACATGTATACCTTATGGATACATGGGAGATATTCAGGGAAAAATGAGTAAATCCCCAACAGGTGGCTTTCAATTCAAGTGTAAATGCTATCTTCAACTTAAAGAAAGAAGAGTTGAGGCTCAGTAGTGGGGAGGTAACAAGCAAAAGCACAGTAGACAAGGGTAAGTTTTCTTATACAGACTTAACTCCATGCATTCTCTGTTGATAAGACTCTTTAGTGATTTAGTCATCCTTCTCTTCTTGGTTGGTGCTGAGAGAGAGAGAGAGAGAGAGATCTTTTAAATGGGGATTTCGTTTATAGATGTAAATTTTCCTTACACAAGGGTAACTTCTCTGTTTTCAGAACTTCCTTTTTAGCATTTTTTCAGAGTCATCAGCTCAGAATAGTTCTTATGCCAAAGGGACATATTTTGGGGTGACATATTCTGGTTTCCTACCATCATATTTTGGGGTGGCATATTCTGTTTTCCTACCATCATATTTTGGGGTGGCATATTCTGGTTTCCTGCCATCATATTTTGGGGTGGCATATTCTGGTCTTACACACTGTCTTCCACCAGCAATGAAAAGAGTTCTTGTTTTTCCTCCAGCAATTTGTCATTTTTTTAGAGTTTAGCAGTTCTAACAGATATAGACCAGCTGTGCTATCTCATTGTGGTTTTCAGTTCTCTAGTATGTTGAGCATCTTTTTGTATGTTCACTTGCCATCTGTAGATCGTCTTTGGTGAGGTGTCTGTTCAGAACTGTGTGCATTTTTAATTGAGCTGTTTAACTTATTGCTTAGTTTTAAGAATTTTGTATATATTTTGAATACAAATTCTTTCTCAGACCTGTATTTTGCAAATTTTTTTCAATATGTGGCTTGTCTTTTTGTTCCATTAACAAGGTCTTTTCCAGAGTGTAAACTGTAAATATTAAGAAATCCACATTGTCATTTCTTCTGTGTATGTCAACCTTTTGTGTCATTTGTTAAAATTCATTACCAAACCCAAAGGCACATAGCTTTTCTTCCATAGTTTCTTCTAAAAATTGTATAGTTTTGCATTTTTGGTGTAAGGATGATTTTGAGTGATTATTTGTGTAAGTTGTAAAGTTTTCATGTACATGCATATCATTTCCTATGGTTTCCAATAATCATCCCCTCACTATTTTTGGGAAAGACACAGGATAGTGGGCTCTGTTAGAGCAGATAGACAGCTAGACATGAACAGGAGGGGGAGCTCCTGGGAAAGGGAAAGTCTGGGAAGGCTCACCTGGAGGGACCACCAAAAATTCACATTTAGTGGCATCTGTAATGCTGGAGTGGATAGGCACTTGTCAATTGTGGGTAGGAGGGAGAAGAGGTACCTATGCAGAAAGAAACACCCTACAACTCCTCTTAAGATGCCCCAGTCATCATTCACTCGACAGTAATAATGTCACAATACTGCTGGCTACATGCTGATAAGGACAAAGAGGACATTCTTAAAAGAAACCTGGCACCACAAGTACAGATTAGGGCAGAGAAGCACATTCAAAAGAGATAGACGCAGTAGGTCCAAATGTGACCGCTGTCAGCCTGCCTGGGATGGCGGGAAGGAGCCTGGTACCAGAATGGCTTTGGATCAATCTCCACACATGTGCCTCAACCAACAGTGAGGAAGTCCCACAAGCCTAAGTGGGGCAAGTTGGGGACCTAAGGCAGGAGCAGGAAAACCAGACAAAGAAAACTGGCAGAGACTTGAGACAGAGGCAGGAATGTGAATAAGTCCAAAATAAAATTCCCTGCACAGGACTCTTATGCTGCTTTCCTGCACGATCAATCTACTCCTATTTTTCTACAATAAGCTCTTCATACTGTATTTTTTTCAATGAAGTTATCTGCCATCATTGTATTGCCCCTTGGTGAAAATCTTCCAAGTTAGACAAGAACTGGGACATCAATTTCCAGAACTGATGGCGCTTAATAACTGGCACTCTGACTTTAAGTGGTGTAGAAGGCGGCCTTTAGGGGGCGCCAGCCGTCACACTTGGAGCAAGAGGGCCCTGCATAGTCCCCATCTGCCTGCAGGTGTTGTGCTGCGATGACACTGCCAGCAAGAGGGCCCGGCAGTGTCCCCAGCATCCAGCAGGGGGCGTACGACGACTATACTGTGAGCAAGAGGACCCTGCAGTGTCCCTAGCTGCCAGCAGGTGGCGCATGGGCACCACACCATGAGCAAGAGGACCCTGCAGTGTCCTGGTTGGCAGCAGGGGGCGTGCTGCCACCACACTGTGAGCAAGAGGATCCTGTAGTGCCTCCAGCGGCCAGAAGCGGGCGTGCCCCCACTACTAGGCAAGCAAGAGGGCCCGGCAGTGTCCCCAGCTGCCAGCAGGGGGCGTACGAGACTATACTGTGAGCAAGAGGACCCTGCAGTGTCCCTAGCTGCCAGCAGGTGGCGCACGGGCACCACACCATGAGCAAGAGGACCCTGCAGTGTCCTGGTTGGCAGCAGGGGGCGTGCTGCCACCACACTGTGAGCAAGAGGATCCTGTAGTGCCTCCAGCGGCCAGAAGCGGGCGTGCCCCCACTACAAGGCAAGCAAGAGGGCCCGGCAGTGTCCCCAGCTGCCAGCTGCGGAGCCAGCCGCCACTTCACTTGGAGCAAGAGGGCCGGGCAGTGTCCCCAGCTGCCTGCATCGGGAGTGCTGCCACTACACTGTGACCCACAGAGCCCTGCAATGTCCCCAACTGCCAGCAGGCGGCACGCCGTCACTATACTGCGAGCAAGAGGGCCCTGCAGTGCCCCGGCGCCAGCAGGGGGCGCTGGCCACCACTGTAAGAAAGAGGGCCCTGCAGTTGCTCTAGTCGCCAGCAGGGGGCGCACTGGCACAGCACCGTGAGCAAGAGGGCCCTGTAGTGCGCGGCTGCAAGCAGGGGGCACCGGAGCCCGGCTTTTCAGATTACTGATGTTTCGCCCCTCTCTGCGCTGCTCTCCCGGCCGGGTGCGTCTCTGCGCCTGCACCGCGACCCTCCCCCTCCACCGCGCGGGTGTGCGACTCTGCGCCTGCGCCGTGCCGGTCTGCGACTCTGCGCCTGCGGGCGACTCTGCGCCTGCGCCACGCCGGCCTGCGACTCTGCACCTGCGGGCGACTCTGCGCCTGCACCGCGCTGGCCTGCGACTCTGCGCCTGCGCGCGACTCTGCGCCTGCGCCGGCCTGTGCCGCGCCCGGGGCATGACTCTGGGCCTGCGCTGCACCGGCCTGCGACTCTGCGCCTGGGCCGCGCCGGCCTGCGACTGTGCACCTGCGCTGGTCTGTGACTGTGCCTGCATCGCGCTGGCGCGCGGGTCTGCGCCAGTGCCAGCAGCTGTACCTTTGTGAGGGCGGAGCTGCATTCTCCTCAGCCCAGACACTGACAGCATCGCGAGGGCGGAGCTGTGTTCTCCTCTGCACAGACCTCGGGGGTACCGTGAAGACAGAGCAGCGTTCTACCCTGCCCAGACCCTGGCGTGGGGGGCACCGCGAGGGCGGAGCTGCGTTGTGCTCAGCACAGACGTTGGCGGCACCGCCTCGCTTTGCGACAACTCGGGGCCGCATCCACAGTGAATAAAATCCTTCCTGTTTCTAGCCCTGAATAACGAAGGTCAGAGACTGCTTAGAATGGTTCAGAGTGGAAAACGGGAAACTGAAATCCCCTCTGAATCCTGCGCACAGAGGTTCTCTCCACCCAAGGGTTTGGGTTTTAGGGTTAGGGTTTTAGGGTTAGGAATAGGTCGAGGGCGAGGGTGAGGGTGAGGGTTAGAGGGTAGAGATAGGGTTAGGGTTAGGGGTTAGGTTAGGACTAGGGTTAGGGCTAGGGCTAGGATTAGGGGTTAGGGTTAGGGATTAGGGTTAGGGTTTTAGGGTTAGGGCTAGGGCTTTAGGGTTAGGGCTAGGGTTAGGGTTCGTGTTCGGGTTCGGTTTTGGGGTTAGGTTTAGGGTTTAGGGTTAGGGTTTTAGGGTTAGGGTTAGGGATTAGGGTTAGGGGTTAGGGTTAGAGGTTAGGGTTTTAGGGTTAGGGTTAATGTTTAGGGTTAGGGTTAGGTTAGGGTTAGCGTTTTAGGGTTAGGGTTTAGGGTTAGAGTTAGGGGTTAGGGTTAGGGTAGAGTTAGGGTTAGGGTAGGGTTAAGGTGAGGCTGAGGGTTAGAGGGTTCGCTTTAGGGTTAGGTTAGGGTTAGGAGTTGGGGTTAGGGTTACGGTGAGTGTGAGGGTTAGGGGTTAGGGTCAGGGTCAGGGTTAGGGTTTTAGGGTTTTGGGGTTTTAGGGTTGGGTTAGGGTTAGTGTTTGGGTTATGGTATTAGGGTTAGGGTTATGGTTAGGGTTAGGCGTTTGGGTTAGAGTTAGGGGTTAGGGGTTAGGGTTGGGGTTGGGCTTGGGGTTGGGTTTAGGGATTGGGGTTAATATTACGGTTAAGGGTTAGGGTTAGGGATTAGGGTTAGAGGTTAGGGTTAGGGTTTTAGGGTTAGGGTTAAGGTTTAGGGTTAGGGTACGGTTAGTGTTAGGGTTTTAGGGTTTAGGGTTAGGGTTAGCTTTTAGGGGTAGGGTTAGTGGTTAGGGTTTTTGGGTTAGGGTTAGGGTAGAGTTAGGGTTAGGGTAGGGTTAAGGTGAGGGTGAGGGTTAGAGGGTTTAGGTTAGGGGTTGGGGTTAGGTTTAGGGTGAGGGTTAGGGTTAGGTTAGGGTTAGGGTTTAGGATTAGGTGTTAGGGTCAGGGTCATTGTTAGGATTTTAGGGTTTTGGTGTTTTAGCGGTAGGGTTAGGGTTAGTGTTAGGGTTATTGTTAGAGGGTTAGGGTTATTGTTAGGGTTAGGGGTTAGGTGTTAGGGTTGGGGTTGGTTTTGGGGTTAGGGGTTGAGATTAAGGTTAGGGTTAGGGTTTAGGGTTAGGGTTAGCGTTAGGGTCAGGGTGAGGGTGAGCGTGAGTGTCAGGGTGAGGGTGAGGGTGAGGTTGAGCGTGAGGGTGAGGGGTTAGTGTTAGGGGTTAGGGTTAGTGTTTTGGGGTTAGGGTTAGGGGTTGGGGTAGGGGTAGAGTTAGGGTTAGGGTTAGTGTTAGGGGGTTAGGGTTAGAGGGTTAGGGTTAGGGTGGTTAGGGTTAGGGTGGTTAGGGTTAGGGTTTAGGGTATAGGCTTAGGGTTAGCAGTTAGGTTTAGGGTTTTAGGGTTAGGGGGTTAGGGTTAGGGTTAGAGGGTTAAGTGTTAGGGTTAAGGGTTAGGGTTAAGAGTTAAAGGTTAGTTTTAGGGTTGGGGTTAGGGTTAGGATAATGTTAGGTTTAGGGGTTAGGGTTAGGGTTTCGGGGTTAGGGTCAGGGTTAGGGGCTAGGGGTTATGGTCAGGGTGAGTGTGAGGGTGCGGGTTAGGGTTTAGGTTTAGGGTCCGGGTTAGGGTTAGGGGTTAGGTTTAGGGGTTAGGGTTAGGGTTAGGTTTAGGGGTGGGACAGGGTGTCATCCCTCAGTTCACCTGAGACAAATACCTATATGATTGCTTCCTCTGCCCTGTGTAAAATGCATCTTCACTGAGCCACACTAAAGTGTAAGTCACCATTCCTCTACCCCCACTCACAAGTCAATTGTATATTTACCAAAAGGCTTATGAAAGACTCAAAACAATGCAATCCTTTGTCTCTTGTCCACCTATAACCTGGAAGGCCCCCACCTTTGTGTTTTCCTGCCTTTCCAGATGGAACTCTGTCTCCGAAAAACAAACAAACAAAATGTGGCTTTTAGATATTTGGATGTGGGAGTTTTTCTTGCAGACCAGATGTCAGACCCTTGCCTGAGACGGCGGTGGGGCCACCAAGGAGATGGTGGCCCTCATGCTGCCCCAGTCTCACTCCTACAGGCTCACCCCCAATCTTTCCCACGATGCAATGCGACTACAGAGAAGTGGGACATACTCACTTTAGGTACTGCTGATACTCATGCGCATTCTTCCCACGAACAGCATGAACGTTGACCAACTCCAGCGTAATGAGGAACAGGATCAGGCTGAGCACAGGGGACAGTAGTCTGATAATAAAAACAGATGAAAGTAAATTCAAACGTGAGGAACATTGGTATTTTCCACCTTCATCAGGAAAAAGATGTTTCACCACATCAACATCCTTAAGTTACAACTTCTCAAAAAATAATTTTCCTAATCCTCAGATCCCAATGCCTGCTTCCAGCCCCCAGGCCTGTGGCTGGCAGGAGTGCCCGGTGTAGCCCTTGCTCCCGGCCCATCCTGCACGTCCGCATTCCTTGCTCATCAGTCATCATCTGAGACTCTCAGACATCTGACGGTCTACGTCAGGGCTGCCAGGGGCTCTGCACACTCACGGAGCACCAGGCAGGCCCAGTCTGCGCCCAGCAGCCCCCCTGCTCCCTGCCCTCTGACATCTAGGGAGGGACTCTCACCAGAGGAAAACAAATGGCCTCAATACGCTCAATGCCACCAGATTAAAGAAATCCCAACTATAGTAAGATCTTATTTTTCCCATGAAACTAGTTGAGACATTTAAAAATATTCTGGTTTTGGAGAGTGTTAATAAGAGAATGACCTTGTCTTATAAACTGCTGGTAAGAGTGTAAATTGAGTAGCACCCTTCTGAAGGGGAATCCAGTGGTATATATTTAAAACTTTAAAAACACAGATACCACTCAACCCAAAAGTTCTAGAAATGTATCCAAAATGGTCATTTCTTAAGGATGTAGCACATTCTAAAATATATACTGTAAGTGAAGGAACCATAATGCTGTTAATCTGCTATTAAGTTAATCTGCTGTTATATTTTAAATCCAAATCCAGTTAATCTGCTGTTATACTTTAAATCCAAATATTCATTTAGGTAGATAGAACTCACATTTCCATAGGCCAAATTACAAACACTATTTAAAATAGTATGTACTATAACTTTCTATGAAAATCAGCATAGGGAGTCCTCACAGTCCTCAGGTAACATCATTTCATTCCACACCGTTTCATCACAACATCAATGAGAAAAGAAATCGATACACCGTGAGGGCCACGGTCTGTGTGGAGAAGCACGTTCTGCATGGGTTTTCTCCCATCCCCCAGTTTCCTCCCACATCCCAGAGCCGTGCACATTAGGTGAACTGGCACATCTCCATGGTCCCAGAGTGAGTGTGGGTGTGTGACTGGCCCTGCGAAGGAACCATGTCCTATCCAGGGTGGGTCCTGCCTTGTACCCGGAGCTGCTGGGATAGGCTCCAGCCACCCACAACTCTGAACTGGAATGAACAAGTTGGAAAATGAATGAATGAATGAATGAATACAAATTATAAGAACTTGTAAAGTCTACCATCATCATACAAGTGCTTGACAGTGCGTGTCGGTACAAAAGTGCTCAGTGACCCACAGATTTGTTCCTGTTGGTGCTGGAGCTGTGGGTGGGGGGAAGGGGGCGGGCCTGGGGAGGTCTCGCTCTGCAAACATTTACTGCCTCATTTAACCACCACAGGACTGCCGTCACTCACTGCCTCGCCAAACACTGAGTAGTTCTCACTTGTTTTTATTCATCTTTCTTAAATGTCCATAGAGCTCATATGTGCCTCAATGTTTAACACTGTAAGTGTTTTGGATCTTTCTTTAGAAGTTTGGCAATATTTTTATGACCAGAAACATGCTGTGGGAACTTAACTTTTGTTTCCACCGTGCAAGGAAAATAAATCTCAGTACCCCAAACTCACTAAGCCAAAGGGAAAAGTCAAGCTAGGAACTGCCTCAGGCAAACCTGCCTCCCATTTTATTCCTAAATAAGGTGGCTACAAGAGAAAAAAGCTACATACAGACCTCCCTCACAGTTTGTCCACAAGGAAATGCCTCGTGGGCCTCAAGATCTCTACCTGGAAAGACTTCTGCTGAATTTCACCCTGGCAATGCAGTTGCCAGCTGATCTTCCCAGGTGTGGGACAGGGCGTCATCCCTCATCTCACCTGAGACAAATACCTATATGATTGCTTCCTCTGCCCTGTGTAAAATGCAGCTTCACTGAGCCACACTAAGGTGTAAGTCACTATTCCTCTACCCCCACTCACAAGTCAATTGTGTATTCACCGAAAGGCTTTCGAAAGACTCAAAACAATGCAATCCTTTGTCTCTTGTCCACCTATAACCTGGAAGGCCCCCACCTTTGTGTTTTCCTGCCTTTCCAGATGGAACCAATGTACACCTTACACCTACTGACTGATGTCTTATGTCTAATTAAAATGTATAAAAATGTATAAAAGCAAGCTGCGTCCCAAGTACCTGGGGCACATGCTGTCAGGATCTCCTGAGGCTGTCACAGCACGTCCTTAACCCTGGGAAGGTAAACTTTCTAAAAGGATTGAGCCCTGTCTCAGATACGTTGGGTTCATACTATCCGTTGTGAACTCCAAGTATACCAACACCTGTCGATGGGTTCAGTGAGGGGCCTACTGTGTGTGTCTTCAGTAGGGACTGGAACTGCATCTGTGACAGCTTCCTGCCCCACAGTGCCCCTCCAAAACAGGAAAGTGAGCGCACACCTACTCCATATACGCAGGTAGTTCTGCCGCTGGCGAGACCGCAGCGTCCTCTCCACCCACTGCCTGTGTCTCAGCTCCGAGGCAATGGTGACCTGGCCAGACACGTGGTGACACTGCTTGCCGATGCTTTGGAGCACAAGAAGCACTTCCAGCACAATCCTGGGGCAGAAGAGGGTAGGAAAGGGTGTGCTGCAGAGCTCACGGAGCAGCTGGGGCCACCTGCAAACAGAGCCAGACTTGGAGCAGGCATTGTGATCCTCACCTGTACCTCACTCTCCTTCTGTACCTGCAAGGCTGCGGCTTTCTGGGAGCCAGGGCTAGCTGCGTATCACTGGTGGGTCTGCAGCGACAACCGTGACATGCGGCAAGTGTTAATTAAATACACTGAATTGTGGCAAACAGAATGTGACATTCACAGCCTCATCAGATGTGCCACGCTTGCACAGAGATTGTCATAACTGATCTCATAATTCCTCTTGGAGCAGTTACAGTGGGATTCTAAGACTACTTTATAAAATCTAAAACATAGAAAATGTCTAAGTTTGCTATGCTAATCTGCAGAATCAATGTTTCAACAGTTGTCAGGATGTCCTGGAACTTACGTCTCAGTAGGAAGATGATCCAAGTCCTTTAAAACACAATGATTCTCAGGCACATGATGATACAGTCCATCCGTCATTTTTGTAATTAAAGAGTGGCTGGCATTTGTTTCAGAATTATCTTCTAATCTGAAAAATAGAAAATATTTAAAGATATATGACAATTAAAATGCCCACATTAGTGCCCATGCACAATAATGGTTAATGGTTCACTGAGCAGCAACCTGACTGTGAATCTTAGTTTCCCCAAATATAAAATGTAAAAAGCCACCATCACGGGACAGTGGAGAAAGAAACGATGCCCTAAGCCATAAGCAAAGTCCAATGATGACTGATGACGAGACGACGAACCACCTGCGTATTCCTCCTGCTGAACAAGTATGTCTGCTGTTGTCTACGATTCCAGAATGCATGCCTCCATCCCCACTTCTCTCCTGAGCTTCAGACCCATCTTTCTTTCTGCCTACTCAGTAGTTCTCATGGACGCCATTGTCTACCCTCAAAACCTGCCTCTCGTTCCATGTTCAGTCTCCACCAGGGCCCCAGGCCAGCTGGAAGATCGCGTTCAGCATCACTTGCAGCTCCTCACAGCCACCAAGGCCCAGAAATTCCTCCTTCCCCTTTTATCTTCCAACAGCCTCGCTAAAGAAGAAATGCTGCTGAAACTAACAGTACCAGACAAGCTTGAGGTCAGCCAGGCCCCAGGATGCCACGTACCTGACTGCTTCCCAAGTGAGTCCTTTGGGGAAAGGCAGCAGAGCCCAAACCCTGATACTCTCCTCAAAGCTCAGCACCTGCGATGAAATGTTTTATTGATTTTGTAGATTTCACGGTAACTTCCTAGAAAATCTGTTTTTAGATTGTTATGGATGTTACATCTCTCTCTAGAAAATACGTATCTATAAAATTATTACAAATTCTAAACATTTTAAAACCAGATGGTGGGTGTCAGTTCTTCAGTACAGATGGGGGAAGGCTGGGGAAACTACCAGGGGATTGGTAGGGAGTGAACGTCTGGGGTGGCTATGACCATATCCACAGGTTCTTTCGACACCTGCCATTGAGAGGGAGGACCCCACCAAATCTGTACCAGCTCTGGTGACTGGCCTGGAACCAGGAGAACACAGCAGGTGTGAAGATGCTGCGTGTTATGTAAAGCCATGTCAGAGGCGCAGGTGCCTCTCTAGTTCAGGCCGTCCTTGGGGTGCAGCCGCTGTCACCTTGAGACTGTCCCTGCAGGACCCCCATGAGGCCTCTGGCCAACTTCCAGTCTTCTCAGACGCAACATCCACGAAGCCCTGGGGGACCACAGCTGTCCACACCCAGGCCAGGCCACAGGACAGATCCCTCGGCAGATGCTCCCCATTTCTAACCCACTAGCATATGAACAAGTCAAACGGTGGCTGCTGACACCACAGAGCGTGAGTGGTCTCAACAGCAGGAATATCCGAAAGCCCAGGATGCAAAGCTGCCTGAATACCTGTGAGATGCCAGGAGGGGGACAGGAAGTGGTAAGGACCCAAATAGCCACCGTGGGGCACGGGAGAGGATGGTCTGGAGCCTCAGCTGCTCTGGTTGGAAGACAAAGGCTGCCTTCTTGAAGCTCCTCTTCCTTCCTAAATCTTCCCTGCTCCACCTTCCTAAGGGCTTGCACTTGGAAAGCACGTCAATCCCCACTGGTAAAGCTGGTCTGCAGCGCCAACGGGGAATGGCATCCGACCAGTGCAGCCCGATGCTCTGCCTCCAAGCCACACCTCCAGGAGGCTGTTTTCCCAACCTCACTGCTGACAGCCCCCTTCTGACAGTATTTTCCTTAAGGCATTCTCAAGGAGGCCTCCGAGTTCTCAAGGCACCATTTCTTTAAAGCACCTTTGCAAATCTCTCCTGACCCGCTGTATGTTGATTTTACAGCTTCGTTTTAGAGGTAGTCTCATTCATGAATTTTCACCTGCACAGCTGTTACGATGCTTATATTCTTGGAGACTGTCTTTTTCATCCCCTTGCACTACCCTTGTATCCTCCCGTATGTAGAATAAAGCCCCTTCGCTGATTGCCAAATTGGAGCTTCCTGGCAGAAATGCTTAAAAAATTGTTTGTTTCAGTAAGTTAACAAAAGCTAGTCCGTGTAGGAGAAGAAAAACTGACATTACTCACCACTGACAAATAAAAACTGCTCCCAGCTCTGCATTACTGCCTACAGTAATAAAAGCCTGCCAGGGGATTCAGCAAAAACACTTCCCAGTGCTCATCCATTTAACACTAAAAACCTCAGTGTCATCAGCACTGCATTACTTTCAACCGTGAGACATGGAACTTGAGGCTCAGAAGACTGAGCAACCAGGCCAGGGCCACAGCAAGCACCACGCTGGCTAGAAAGCTGGATCTGCCCAACTCAAAGTCTGACTCAGCAGGCAAACTGCACCCTTCCAGCATCTCTGCAAAAGACAGGTGGTTTCAGAGACGTACACACCCCTCCCAGCACCCTGCATTCGGCATACCTGTTTTTTAGGCTGAAAAACCGGATGGCAGCGAGAACTATAGCCTTCTGCAAGACTAATCAACAATTCTACTGCTGCTTTTTCCTAGTTTAGAGAAAACAGTGGCTACTATAGTGTTTGGGTAGACTTAGTTTTCTTCTATCGAACTGTAGGCCAATTAGAGTCCCCATTTCTCATTATCTTTCTTCAAACAATTTTTTGCAGCTAGAAAAGCTGCACTAAATAGGTTCACTAAAACGCTTCACTAAAATAGGTTTCACATGGCAAGGAAATCACAGCCAATAAAATGATTTTAAATGGAGGCCATTAACAATAATAGATCACAAAGGCCACACCCACCCTCTCTGCACAAAACTGGAGATGAATAAGAAAAAAAGGATTCCAAACAATTGGAAATTTAACTAGGAAATAGTTACTTAAACACTAAAAAACAATACAACTAAAAAAAAATCACATAATCATTTAATTGCTAAGCACATACATATTTTTACAAGCATAAAAATTACATAATTTGAAGCTAATATAACCACATAACTTAAAAATCCAAGTCAGTCAACTGAAACCTATGAGAAACGAAGTCAGTGAATTGATAGTTGACAAATTAAAAAATCTGTAACTACCTACAGTTCTTTTTACTTTTCTTTTTTCTTTTTTTTTGAGACAGAGTCTTACTTTTTTTGCCCAGGCTGGAGTGCACTGGTGCGATCTCAGCTCACTGCAACCTCTGCCTCCCAGGTTCAAGCGATTCTCCAGCTTCAGCCTCCTGAGTAGCTGGGATTACAGGCACCCACCACCAAGTCTGGCTAATTTTTTTGTATTTTTATTAGAGACGGGGTTTCACCACGTTTGGCCACACTGGTCTTGAACTCCTGACCTCAGGTGAACCACCTGCCTCGGCCTTCCAAAGTGCTGGGATTACAGGTGTTAGCCACTGCACCCGGGCCGCTACCTACAATTCTTAAAAGCACAAAACAAACAACTCAAGTAGCTAGATGTTAACTACAGAAGAAATGTGCTGGCCTTCCCTTCACTCAGATGTGTGAGAGCCTGGAGTGCACCAGGGAGTGTGCTGGGCAGAACACGGGAGGCACACACATGTGCCTGCACGGGTGATGTCCCCACAGGGCAGACCCACACGCAGCATATGTGTGTCACTGCAGAGCAGCGTATGTATCCCACTGCAGAGCGGCGTATGTATCCCACTACAGAGCGGCGTATGTATTCCACTACAGAGTGGCATATGTGTGCCACTGCAGAGCAGTGTATGTATCCCACTACAGAGCGGCATATGTGTGCCACTGCAGAGCAGCGTATGTATCCCACTGCAGAGTGGCGTATGTGTGCCACTGTAGAGCAGCCTACATATGCCACTGCGAGCAGTGTATGTGTCACTGCAGAGCAGCGTACATATCCCACTGCAGAGCAGCATATGTGTGCCACTGCAGAGCAGCGTATGTATCCCACTGCAGAGTGGCGTATGTGTGCCACTGCAGAGCAGCCTACATATGCCACTGCAGAGCAGTGTATGTGTCACTGCAGAGCAGCGTATATATCCCACTGCAGAGCAGTGTATGTGTGTCACTGCAGAGCAGCGTATGTATCCCACTGCAGAGTGGCATATGTGTGACACTGTAGAGCAGCCTACATATGCCACTGCAGAGCAGTGTATGTGTGCCACTGCAGAGCAGTGTATATATCCCACTGCAGAGCGGTGTATGTGTGCCACTGCAGAGCACCTGGCTTCTGTTCCAAGACGTGAACCCACCTGAGGGCTTCTGAGGAGAGGATGACATGTTGCAGAAGGATCAGTCTGGCTGCTGTGTTATGACAAGGGGAAGGGCTCGCAGAAGTCGGTGGGCAGACCAGTCAGTGCCAGCGACATTCCAGGGAGGGACCAAGGCGGTATGGCCAGGTGGTGGCACAGGAGGGACAGGAAGAAGCAGATGTGGAACATATTTCTTTTTTTCTTCTTCTTCTTTTTTTGAGACGGAGTCTTGCTCTGTCATTCAGGCTGGAAAGCAGTGGCACAATCTCAGTTCACTATAACATCTGCCTTCCGTGTTCAAGCTATTCTCAGGACTACAGGCACCCACCACCATCCCAGCTAGTTTTTGTATTTCTATTAGAGACAGGGTTTCACCATGTTGGCCAGGCTGGACTCGAACTTCTGATCTCAGGTGATCCACCTGCCTTGACCTCCCAAAGTGCTGGGATTACAGGCATGAGCCACCGTGCCCGGACTGTGGAACATATTTCTAAAACCTATTCCAAGGACGGAGTATGAAGAGAGGAGAGGAATCTGAGGCTTCCAACCTGAGCAGCCACCTGGGAGGCTGGAGGTGCCACGTAGGTGAGAGGACTTGAGGAATGAAGATGGGGAGACACTGTGTCCCTGAATAAGCTTCAATATTGTGAAAAATGTCAATTATCCCTAACTCAATCCATGAGGTGTTCTTATTTGTTTTGGGGGTTTTATGTTTGTCCAAGTTTACACAGAATAATAACTATTAATTTTTTTTAAAGTAAAGCTAGACTCTGTACCTTACTCTCAAGATGAAATAAATTCCAGTTGGATCCAAAGACATAAATGGAAAATAAAGAAAAAATAGGTAGGGCACGTTGGCTCATGCCTGTAATCCCAGCACTTTGGGAGGCTGAGGCGGGTGGAACATAAGGTCAGGAGTTCAAGACCAGTCTGACCAACATGATGATACCCCGCCTCTATTAAAAATACAAAAAAACTAGCCGGGCGTGGTGGCAGGCACCTGTAATCCCAGCTACTCGGGAGGCTGAGGGAGAGAACTGCTCTAACCCAGGAGGCAGAGGTTGCAGTGAGCTGAGATTGTGCTACTGCACTCCAGCCTGGGTGACAGAGTGAGACTTTGTCTCAAAAAAAAAAAAAAAAAAAAAAAAAAAGAAAGAAAAAGAAAAAATAGAAGTACCAGGGAAAATGTACACCTATATTTTTAATTTTGAAAAGCAAAGATTCTTTTCAGAATGACTCCAAATGTGAAGCCAGAGGAAAAAAAAATCAAAACCTATGAACAAATAACAAAGCAATATGTACACAAATAAGGCTAATGAACCAGTGGGAAAAATGAAACTGGAATAAATGGAGAAAATACATTAATAGGCAATTAATGAAATAATTATAAACATCTAGTAAACATAAAAAAAGAATGAAAATAAAAACATAATCTTGGCTGGATATGATGGCTCGCGCCTGTGGTCCCAGCTACTCCGGAGGCTGAGGCAAGAGGATGGCTTGAGCCCAGGAGGTCGAGGCTATCATAAGCCATGACTGCACCACTGCACTCTAGCCTGGGTGACAGAGCGAGACCCTGTCTTATAAAAAATAAATAAATAAATAAAATAAAAGAATTTTAAAAACCTTATTGATATATTTTGTCTTAGAACTTTACTTTTTAAGAGTATTTACATAAGTGCCCAAATGAACAAAGATGTTCATTTCAGCATAATAATTAGGAATTTTCTACATCAGGGAATATTACAACTCATCCATCAATGAAAGACTGCTTAGGTAAATAATAACATATTGATAAAATGGAATATCAAACAGCTGACAAAAAGAATAAGGCAGAACAAAGATGCCAAAAACACACTGTTAATGAAAAATGCTAGCTATAAAACACAACGTACCTTCCTACGAACTCAGTTTGGTACACTCATAGCAAAAATGTGGTAGCAATACTACCTAATTATTAACAGTAGTTATTTCTGGGAGATGGAATTCTTGAGGGCTGTTACTTTTCACATTAGTTTTTCTATTTCTAGTAATTTTTCTTTGAACATTTAAACATTTTTAAAATAACTGTCAAATGTATAATCTGAAAAAAAGATTAAAATGTCAATAACAAACATTCTAACCTAAATTATTTACTTTGAAATAATAAAAGAATTAGTTTATTGATGATGCAAATATCCTACCCCATGGATGTAGCAAACATCTGTAAAAGTTTCCTAATATTTGGTTAATCCTGTTTTATAATTTGCTCTTTGATTTTCAATACTTAGCTGCTGCTACATACAAAAGCAAATGTGTTTTTAAGAAACAAGTTAAATTATTTTAGCTAAGATTAATATTGATTGATCTGTGATAGAGAATATAAACTTATGTGTAATCCAATCACTTTTTTTTCTGATGGAGGATACTGTAACTCAGATATACTAAAAGATGATTAATAGTTAATTACATTTGAAAAATAAACTATATCCTTTCATAGCTGAATGAGTTAATCTAATTAATGATTTTCTTCCCTGTAAATTACCTTAAAAACTGATAGTAGACCTTCATGAACAGATCTGAGTAACAGTACAACAGAAAATGCAAGCAACTGATTAGTTGTTTCTTTTGAAAATTCATGTAAGTTGATCTCCCCATGGCTTAAATGATCTCTTACGCGGGGACCCTCCTGATGGTTCAGGAAATCCCAGAGAAATTCCTTTCAGAAATTAAACAGAGAAAATGTTTTGTTAGTATCCGCAGCAGAGAGCCGTGCCTGGTGTTGCTAACAGAAGGAAAGAGTGAATCCATCAAGTCCTCTGAAGCCCTGGGTGGGACCCTGCTGCGGAGAGCTGTTCTCCTACACCCACGGGACAGAAAAGGGAGCTGGAGAGACTGTGGGGAAGGCATAGCTGCCCAGGTGGTACTGGAGTCTCATCAAATTCCAGTCTTTCTTGTTTTCACAATTCATATTGCCTCACAATATCGCAGTTGGTTGTACACCCCCTGCAGTACAAATAATAATATTCTCTTCTCTTCCTTTAGCTCTTGAGAACAATATCACATGGCGGGGGACACGCCGTGCACTATTGGAAGTAATATCACTCTCTCTTATTCTGGATAGTAGGAACAATATCTCAGGCGGGATGGACAACCCCTGTGATATTGAGAGTAATATCATCCTCTCCCAACGAAGATATTAGGAACCATATCACAGGGGGCGTGAATATTTCTTCGATATTGGTAGCGATATCATCCTCTCCTCCCTGGGTATAAGAAACAATGTGACAGGCGGGGTGGACACCCCCCACGTCTTGGGGAGTAATTTCCCTCCCTGGATATTAGGATCCACGGTGGACATACAGCGTGTTTACAATTCTGAGAGTAATATCATCTCCCCCTCTAGACATTATGAACAATATCAAAGATGGGTGTACACCCTCTGCAATATAGGGAGGAATATCATCCTCTCCCCGCCTGGGTATTAGGAACAATATCAATGGAATGTTTATGACCCCTGCGACATTGGGAGTAATATCATCCTCTCCCAGGTGGAAATTAGGAACAGCATCACCGGGGGCGTGTACAACCCTGCAATATTGAAAGTCGTATCATCCTCTCCCCTCTTGGATCATGGGAACAACATCCCTGGGGGGTGTACACTTTCTGTGATATTGAGAGTAACATCATCTTCTGTGCCTTGGAATATTCAGGATAATATCACAGGGGGAGGGGGTGTGTACATCTTCTGCAATATTGGGAATATTATCCTCTCTAGCCCTGCAAATTTGGAAAGATATCACAGAGTGGGTGTTCACCTCCTGCAGTATGGGGATTAATACCGTCTTCTCCCCTTCGGGATATCAGGAAGAGTATCACACGGGGGTGTACAGTGTCTGCGATACTGGGAGTAATATCAGCCTCTCCGCCTTGAGATATTGAGAAGAATGTCACAGGGTGGATGTACATCCCCTGCCATATTTGGAGTAATATCAACCGCTCCCCTCCATGGATATTTGGAACAGTATCCCAGGCTGGGTGTATGCCTCCTGCTCGACGGGGAGTAATATCATCCTCTCCCTCCCAGGATATTAATTACAGTATCACTGGGAGGGTGAACACAGCCTGCGAATTATTATCATCCTCTCCTCCTCCGGATACTAGGAACAATATCGCAGAAGAGCTGTACCCTCCCTGTGATATTGGGAGTAATATAATACACACTTTCCATGAATATTAGGAGCAGTATCACCGGGTGGCTGTCAATTCATTGCTATGTTTGGAGTCATGTCATACTCTACTCCCGTTTATATTAGGATCAGTGTCACGCGGTGAGTGTACACCTACTGCGATATTAAAACTAAAATCATGCTCTCCGTCCCTGGATATTAGGAACAGCATCACAGGTAGGTGTACACCCCCTGCGGTATTAGGAGTAATAATATAATTAATTATTAAACATCAATGATCAATTTTAATAATTATCAATGATACTATTAATTAATAGGAATCCATTTATTATGGATAATTATTTTAAACATATGATTATGCACACTTAAAATTAATTATTAACATTAATCACGTTTAACAATATTATTAGTTCTTAATATTAATTATTTTTTATTACCAGCATCACTTAGCATTGATTTAAGTAACATTAATTGCTGATATCATTATTTTATTATTAACAGTGATATTACTATTAATTATTAATACTAATAATTAACATTTTTAACGAGTATTAATTTTTACTATCCTTATTGTGATTATAACATCAATGATTACTCTTAATTTTTCTTATATTTATTAATTTAATAATTAATCGACTTGTTCCTGATATCCGGCGGGGAGAGGATATTACTCCCAATATCGAAGAAAGTGTACACCCCTCTATGATGTTATTCCTAATAGCCAGGGGGTAGAGGATGACATTATTGAAACTATCGCAGTGGGTGTACAACCCTTTGGTCATCTCGCTCCTTATATTCTGGGTGGGAGAGGATGATAGGACTCCAAATATCGCAGGAGGCGTAGACCTCCCCCGTGATATTGTCCCTAACATCCAAAGGTGGAAAGGATGACATTTCTTCTGATTTCGCAGGGGGTGTACACCACCCCTGTGATATGGTTCCTAATATCCAGGAGGCGAGAGGATGATATTAGTTTCAATATTGCAGGAGGTATACACTCCCTAGTGATATTGTTCTTAATATCCAGGGATGGAGAGGACTATATCACTCCCAATAGAGCAGGGGGTGTACACCCCTTCTGTGACATTGTTCCTAATAGCCAGCGGGGGAGAGGAAGATATTACCCCCAATATCACAAGGGGGTGTATACCTTATATCCTGGAAGGGAGACGATGATACTACTGGCAATATCACAGGGAGTGTACACACCCACTGTGATATTGTTCCGAATATCCAGAGAAAGAGAAAATGATATGACTCCCACTATCACAGGAGGTGTACATCCTCCTGTGATATTGTTTCTTATATTCAGGGGGAGAGGATGATATTACTCTCAATATCACAGGGGTTGTACACACCTCCTGCGATATTGTTCTTAATATCCCGAAGGGGAGAGCATAATATTACTCTCAATATGGCAGGGGGTGTACACCTCCTTTGTAATATTGTTCTGAATATCCATGATGGGAGAGGATAGGACTCCCAATATCACAAGAAGTGTACAGCCAAGGCTGGGCGCGGTGGTTCAAGACTGTAATCCTAGCACTTTGGGAGGCCGAGATGGGCGGATCACGAGGTCAGGAGATCGAGACCATCCTGGCTAACATGGTGAAACTGCGTCTCTACTAAAAAATACAAAAAACTAGCTGGGCAAGGTGACGGGTGCCTGTAGTCCCAGCTACTCGGGAGGCTGAGGCAGGAGAATGGCGTAAACCCGGGAGGCGGAGCTTGCAGTGAGCTGAGATCCGGCCACTGCACTCCAGCCTGGGTGGCAGAGCTAGACTCCGTCTCAAAAAAAAAAAGAAGTGTACAGCCGCCTGTGATATAGTTCCTAACATCTAGGTGGGGAGAGGATGATATTACTGCTCATATCACACGACCTGTAAAACCACTTCAATATTTTGCCTACAATCCTGAGGGGAGAGGATGATATTACTCCCAATATCGAAGAAGGCTTACACCCCCCTGTGACACTATGCCCAATATCCACGTTGGAAGACGAAGACATTATGCCCAATATCGCAGGGGATGTACACCCACCTTGGGATATTGTTCCTTATATCGAGAGGGGGAGAAGATGCTATTGCTCCCAATAACACAGGGGCTGTGGAGGTACACTCCTCCTGTGATATTATTCTTAATATCCTAGGGAAGAGAGGAGGATACTACACCCAATATTGCAGGGTGTACACCCACTCAGTGATAATGTTCTTAATGTACTCCACCTCCCACCACCAGGGATATCAGTCCTAATATCCAGGGGAAGAGAGGATAACATTATGCTCAATATCGCAGGAGAGTGTACACACCCTCTGTGATGTTGTTCCTAGTATCCAAAGGTAGAGACGATGATATTACTGGCCATATCGCAGGGGGTGTACACCCTTCTATGATACTGTTTTTGACATTCAGTAGGGGAGAGGACAACATTAATCCCAATATCGCAGAAGGTGTACAGACCCCTGTGATGTAGACTCTAATGTACTTGGGAAAGAGAAGAATATTGCTCTCAATATCGCAGGGCCTGTAACCACCCTGCCCCCCGTATATTGTTCCTAATATGCAGCCGGGTGGAGGCTCATAGTACTCCCAATATCCCAGAAGGTGCACACACCTGTGATATAGTTCCTAATATCCAGCGGGAAAGAGGCTGATTTTACTTTCCATATTGCAGTGGGTGTACAGCGCCCCCAAACCCGGGGTATCGTTCCTAATATCCAGGCGGGAAGAAGATGACATGGCTGACAATATCGAAGTGGGTGGACACTTCTTCAGTGATATGGTTCCTGATATCCAGGAGGTGAGTGGATATTATTCCCAATAAAGTAGGAACCGTTCAGTCACCCCGGGATTTTGTCCTTAATAACCACAAGGGAGAGGTGATATTACTACCAAAATTGCAAGGGGTGTACACCCCTCCTGTGATATTGTTTCTTATATCCAGAAAAGGAGAAGATGGTATTAGTACCAATATTGAAGGGATGGACAGCCCCCATGGGATATTGTTTTAAAGATGCAGGTTGAAAGAGGATGAGACTCCCTCCAATACAACAAGGGGTGTACACCCTGCCTGTGATATGAATCTGAAAACCTAGAAGAAGAGAGAATGACATTGCTTCCGAAAACACACGGGGTGTACACCCACCCTGTGATATTGTTCCTGTCATCTAAAGGAAGAGATGATGATACTACTCCCCGTACCAGAGAAGGTACACACCCCCCTGTGATATTGTTCCTCATAACTTGGTGGGAGAGCATGATATTACTTCCAGTATGACAGTGGCTTCACACCCAGTCAGTGATATTGCTCCTAATTTCCAGTAGGTAAAGTATGATGTTCCTGCCAAGAGATTAGTGGGTGTACAGCCACCCTGTGATATGTCTCCTAATATTCAGGGAAAAATAGGAAGACATTACCCCAAATCTCTGAAAAAGTGTACACCCATTATGTGATATGGTTCCTAATATCGGGAGGTGCAGAGGATGGTAATGTTTCTCCCATCGCAGGCTGTGTACATATAACCTGTGAAATTGTTCCTAATATCGTGAACAAAAGAGACTGCTAATAATGAACACACATTTCAGGGGGGAATAATTATTAAGATCCACATCGTAAAGGGGAGTAATAGCGATCCTCTCTCTCCCCCTCACTGTTACAATCCACATCGCAGGGAGTGAGAAACCCCCCATGATATGGGGAGTAATAGCATCCCCCTCTATCCCCCTGGCCTTATATAAGGAGGCTGGCCTTATATAAGTGCCCCCCAATGCCATCGCAGGCTTTAATGTATTCACTTTAAGTTTTTTCCTCATTTAGATCTGCCATTCTCTTAATAGTTCTAATTGCTGCCTGACATTCTGTATTAGCATTTTCATGAGCAAGCAGCTGAACGATCACTTTCTTGGCATGAGAATTGGAAATAGCCTTTTGAGCCGCATCCTGCAAAAGGGCGATAGAATCAGGATAAGGCTCCCTTGGACCCTGTTGAAATGTGTGAAAAGAAGGATAAGCAGTAGCAGGGTCGTGAATTTTTTCCCAGGCTCTTAGGCATGTAGTTCTGAGCTGATCTACAGCCTCATCACCCATTACCATCTGTTGATTTAGCATACCCCATACCTGTCCAATTCCAAGCAATTGATCAGGTGTGATATTAACGGGACATTGGGCTTGAGCATTTCTGCCTGATTTGTTGCTTCATCCGTCCACCAGGTTTTCAATTGGAGAAATTCAGAGGGGGACAGGGTGGATCGGGCTAATGCCTCCCAATCCATATGTATTCAAAGTCTGTTATAAGCCACACATTGTAACAAGGAATGAACGTAAGGGGAATTTGGCCCATATTGTCCAATTGCTTGCTTTAAGTCTTTTAATATTTTAAAAGGAAATGGCTCCCAGCATGCTTGAGTAAGTTCTCTGGCCTCCTCAGCTGGTGAAATAATTACCAGAAACTGCCAAGCATTCAAATCCCCCATTTCTTGTGCCTGGCGAATGGATGCCTGGATTGTCCCTGTGCCGTAATTTGTATTTGGACCCACTCGCAGCACTCCTCTACCATAATTAACAGGTGGGCAAGCCTAGATCATTCCCTCATCCTAATTGGCTGTTGGACAAGCCTGAAGCTTCCCTTCGCCATAGTTACTGGTGGGGCCTGCAACAATGGGAGCGGCAAGGCGCGGGTCTCAGGCTCCCCTTCCAAATATTCACAAGGCTGGCCTGGGGGTGGCCATTCCAGACCTTCCCCTAAAGGTGCAGTAGGTGGCACAGTTTCTTTTATAAGTCTTTGGAGATTAGTATACATACCTTCCCGTTTCTCACCCTTTTTTAAACGAGACTGTCATGGTTCACTTAGCTGATAATTAGACTCCTGATTATTCAACTTTCCTATGTCATCCTGAAAATCCTCCTTCTCCTTCTCAGTGTGGAAGGGCTCCAGGGCTGTTTTAATTGCAGACCACACAGACCAAGCAGAGACGGGAATATCGTGGCCCACTTGTTGTGCTCGTTTTAAGTCTGACCCCACCTTGTCCCAATCTTCTACATTCATGATTCCATATTCCAGGAACCAAGGAGAATACTTGTCTACCAGACGGAACAAAGATGTGAGATTTTGGGTGCTGACAATTACCCCTCCGAGGCGCAGTAACTGCTGCACAAGGCTTAAGTAATTAGCGAACTTACTCTCAGCTCAACCCACATTTTCCCGAGGTTTCCCTGGAATTCCCCGAGCGCCCTCCTTACCCTAGAGCTTGAAGTGAAAACCTACTCGGGAGTCCTTTGTCGGTCGTCCTCAGCTTTCCACGCTCTGGTGTTCCTTCACTGGATTATTTGTAGAGATTACGGGGAGCCCTGCGTTGGGCACCAGAGACAGCCTGGGCAACCAAGGGAGACCCCCGTTTCTACCACCAAAAAAAAAAAAAAAAAAAAAAAATTAGCTAGGTGTGGTGTCGCTCGCCTGTAATCTCAGCTACTCCATGAGAAGTCAGACAAAACCTGCCACCAGAGACTGATTTTCTTCTAAAATGCTTTCTCCAAAATATTACAAAAGGGGGAAATTGGAAAGGAAAATATTTTGGGCCCCGCAAATCACTAAGATAAAGGGAAAAATCAATCTGGGAACTGCTTAGGGCAAACCTGCCTCCCATTCTATTCAGTCATCCGCTGCTCGTTTAGAAGAATGCATATCTTATTGCCGCCTTTGGAAAGGCTCATCAGAAACTCAGAAGAATGCAACCGTTCCTCTCTCACCTACTTGTGACCTGGAAGCCCCCTCCTGGCTTCCAGTTGACTCACTTTTGCTTCAGGTTGTACCGGATCAAACCAGTGTTCATCTTACATATGTTGATTGCTGTCTCCTGTCTCCCTAAAATGTGTAAAACTGTCAGATACAGTCAGTTTCTCTTCCAAGGTTTGACAAGTTAACGTTCTTGTGTTTTGTTCTCAAACTCAACTTTCTTGCTCTCCATGCCTCCTTGCCCTTAGTTACTGTAAACAACCTTCCCCCCGTCAGTTCTAATCAATAACTCACATCTTTTCCCTTGGTTACCTGCTCTGCACCTATTTCTCCCTTCGAAACCACACGTCCCACCGTTGTAACTCACGACTCCCTTCCCCCTTCCTTATTTGGGAAAGTATTCACAAATAGCCAACGGGGTCAGTTTAGATCTTGAGGTCTGGCCCCAGCCCATGCCAGAGGTAGGGATTGCATTAGGAATAAAAACCCCTGCTTTTCTTTGTTCCGTGTGCTCTTGCGATTGTGATTGATGCGAGCAGCACGCTTCTGCAGAGGTAAACTGCGTTGCTGAGAAAACTTTTGCTTAAGTGCTGGTTTCACTTTGCGTCACCGAGCATTTATCTCCAACAAAACCCAGCTGTGCTCTGACCACCTTGGGCAACTGTCATCAGGACGTCCTGAGGCTGTGTCATGCACAAGCATCCCCAACTTTGGCAAAATAAACTTTCTAAATACTCTTATCCCCAAATGCTCAGGGAGACTGATTTGAATAATCATAAAACTAAGAGGCTGCACTCCAGCCTGGGCGACAGAGCAAGACTTTGTTTCAGAAATAATAAAATAAAATAAAATAAAATAAAATAAAATAAAATAAAATAAAAATCAAATCTCCGGTCTCCTGCACAGCCGACTCTGCGTGAATTACTCCTTCTCTATTGCTATTCCCTCCGTCTTGAGAAATCGGCTCTGTCTAGGTAGCGGGCAAGGTGAACCCACTGGGCAGTTACAGAATTGCCATTATATTGCTTGCAATTTTATATCTTATTACGTAAAATAGCTATAATCTCGTATACAAGGTTAAATGCGAATGTGCTCCTTGCCTGGTCAGATCCCAGCGCAGGAAGGACGCACACCCCCTATAAACCGCTAGGCCAAAACGGTCATTCTGGCCACATCCAGCCTCACGTGAGATCGCAATCTCCTGTCACTCAGGGCCTGAGGGGGCGGGGCCTGAAGCCCCATACAATCACGGGCGCTGGGGTGGCGACCCGTCAATCAGGCACGCCGCCGGAAAGGAGAGGGCGGCTTCCGGGATCCGGCTGGCGGGCGCTTTGTCTCGCCTTCGCCACCGTAGGCTCTTCCTGTGAGTCTCCGCTGCTACTTCCTGGCTCTGGGAGGCCCGGTGCCTCTGCAGCAGCCTCGGCCACCCTGTGACCTGCGGGTGTTGGGACATCCTTAGCTGACGCCGGGACACCCGGGAAGCCGAGGAACGGTGAGTGGACTGCGCCTGGCTTCCCGAAGTGGGGAAGAGGGCTGGGTGAAACCTGCTGGAACCAGCCATGGGCTGCGGAACCTCCGGACTGAGTCTCCGCGGCGCAGCCGGGCCTCAGTCCCCTTCTGTGCAGGGCCGGGCGGGGCGGGCAGCGGGACCCCTGCGTCCTGTCTGTACCTGCGGGCGCCACTTCCGCCGGCCGGAGCCCTCTCGGGAACCCCGCGCCTCCCCCACCCAGGTAGTGCGGTGACCACGGGAGGGTGATCCGGGAGAGCCCCGACTCGGTGTGCGGGGTTCCAGCGTGGGAGGAGCTGTGGTTCACGGAGCTTCCAGTCCCACCTTTCTCCCCCTAAAATTAACCTGAGGCTTTGTTAAAACGTTAAAGGGCGTGCTTGAGCAAACGCGATTCATAAACGGGTACTGCAGTCATGGTTTGTGGTTTGGGGTCCACGGGAGGGGCGTAAATGAGAGTCTTTGATAAGGTGAATGAGGAAGCAAACCATACATATATATACACACACATATATATACATATATACACACACACACACATATATATATATATATATATTTTTTTTTTTTCTTCTTTTTTTTTGAGACGGAGTCTCACCCTGTCGCCAGGCTGGAGTGCAATGATGCAGTCTCAGCTCACTGCAACCTCTGACTCCCGGGTTCAAGCGATTCTCCTGCCTCAGCCTCCCAAGTAGCTGGGCTTATAGGCGCCACCACCACGTCCAGCTAATTTTTGTATGTTTAGTAGAGACAGGGTTTTGCCATGTTGGCTAGGTTGGTTTCGAACTCCTGACCTTAATTGATCACCCTCCTCGGCCTCCTAAAGCGCCGGGATTACAGGCGTGAGGCACCTTGGCCAAAATATTTTTCTGTTTCCAAACATTTTACATGAGAGAAAAGCGGAGAATAAATCATCTGACACTCTACTGTAAAAAAAATCTTTGTACCTCTCTTCTTTTCATCTTTCCTAAGTGTACATATTACCAAAATGTCTTTAGGTTGAGGTCCCCCCGTGAAAACTTGACAGGGTGTTGTGTCCTCAGCCACTCTCCTGTCTTTTCCTAGTCCTGGCATTTTAGAACTGTCTGGGGATGACCCAGGATACCCACTGTGGCCATGTCTATTGGAGGGTCTAGTGAGTATCAGCCCCCGGGGTCATCTCATCCCCAAGGACAGCCTGAGGTATGGGGTAGAGTCTCTCAGGGGAGCAGCTGGATGCTCTTGGCCTTAGAGGAATCTCCTGGTATAGTTTCATCTAAAATGGTGACCCCTTAGGGTCATTAAAATTTTAGGACATTAAAATTAATGGACAATACAATGTAATGTCATGAAAGTTAGGTCATTAAAATTATTCCTCCGGCCCGAGTTTTTATTCCTCGAAGACACATTGATGGTTTGCCAATTGGATGCTGATATTGAGAGGAAAAGGCAGAAATGATTTCTGCTCTCTAGCTTGTCTCAGACCTGTGAAGAGAGAAAAACCGTCCCAAAGGACAAGGAAAACCCACCCCAGAGAGGATGTGCAAGAACCTGAATATTAAAATGCACTTAAGGCACACAGGAGGACAAAGAGCAGTGTCAGTGCCTCGTAGGTGGTCATTGAGTACTTTACTGAACAGGATGGGTGTCCTAAGGGATAGAATGGCCTGCCGTGACACTTAGAAAGGTCTGCGTTGGAGTCAGTACTGCCTCTCCCTGAGTTTGTTACCTTGAAAAGGCTTGTCCTCTTATTTGAGTTTCAGGTTTTCACTGACTGTAAGATACATTTTGTCAGTACAGCTTGAAAGATAAAAATACTATTTCCAAAGAGGTAGGGTAAAATGATGTATTTCATTTGCTAAAAATTCGTATTTATTTCTTCCCCAGAGTGAGTGTAGTAAGTTTTAAAGTTCTGTTCTTTTTAAGGGTAATTTCAAATGGAATTGTAGGACTTAGCTTTGTAAATGCTACTGGTGAAATAAAAGTGTGTTAGATAAATTGATGATTTATAAAGATTCACCAAAATGTCAGTTCCCCTCTTATAGCTTGGTGAAGAATTTATGACAGTGGACACATGTGTATCCTCTTATCTGGGTGTCTGAGTGTTGTTTTTTGTTTTTTGGAGATGCTGTCTTGCTCTGTAGCCTGGCTAGAGTGCAGTGGCGCCATCTCTGCTTACTGCAACCTCCGCCTCCCGAGTTCAAGTGATTCTCCTGTGTCAGCCTCCCGAGGAACTGGGATTATAGGCACCCACCACCACACCCAGCTAATTTTCATATTTTTAGTAAACACAGGGTTTTAGGCCTGGCACGGTGGCTTATGCCTGTAATCCCAGTCCTTTGGGAGGCCAAGGTGGTTGGATCACGAGGTCAGGAGTTCCAGAGCAGCCTGGCCAACATGGTGAAACCCTGTCTCCACTAAAAATACGAAAAAATTAGCTGAGCGTGGTGGCAGGCACCTGTAATCCCAGCTACTCGGGAGGCTGAGGCAAGAGAATTGCTTGAACCCAGGAGATGGAGGTTGCAGTGAGCCAAGATCTTGCCACTGCACCCCAGCCCAAGGGACAATGCGAGACTCCGTCTCAAAAACAAATAAACAAACAAACAACAAAAAGACGGGATTTTTGCCATGTTGGCCAGACTGGTCTCAACCTCCTAACCTCAGGTGATCCCCTGCCTCAGCCTCCCAAGGTGCTGGGATTACAGGCGTGAGCCACGACACCTGGCCCACTCTATTTTCCTTTTATCCCCTAAATTTTAATATGTTTGAGTTTGTCTGTTCCTTTATCACTTTTTTCTTACATAAAAAAAATTCTGCCTAATCCTTCATTAAAAAAAAATCTTCCTGTGACTTCTGAAAGTATTCTGGTTTTATCTTTTGTATTTGAATATATAATAAGATGATTATTGTTCATGGAATAGAGAAGAATGCAATGCATTTTCCCAAGTAGATGCCAGCCTGGTTTGCCTCATATTTTAAAGTGCATGTAATTTCTTTTTCTATTCTATAGTGCCTACTCTATCATTCTTCAACTTTCCATATAGATGCTGGGTCATTAAGACTTTTTTTTTCCTTTGGTCTGCTTGCTCATCTCTTTGCTAACACTGTGCTGTCCTGAATATTTTTGCTTGAAAATCTTAGAAGTATGTTAGACAAGCCATCACTCTTTTTTTAGATGACTAAAAATGATTAGACATTGGTCATTTTTACTGCATATGAAAGAGTAGCTTTTCTTGCCTAAAACCACCTGATTTGGGAATTTATGTGGTTTCATAGGAATAGCATCTGGAAGTGGTGACATTAATGTCATTTTAAAAAGCATGTGTCCTATTTCCTCTTATTCCTTTCTGCCTTGATATTGTGCAATAGAAATTTGAAAAATTGTTGTATTAGTATTGTTAAATATCAATTATTGGTTTTATTTACTACTCAATTAAATTTAATAAGCCTATTCTCTCTTGGTGTAATCACGTGGAATGGGTTCACTTCCACAGTTAACAAGTGACAGCACATGTAAAATATTGTCTACCAGGGAAATTCATTGAACACTTAGTGTTCAGACTGTGTTTTTGTGTCTGGTTCCCTAAGCACCACTGCAGTGACACAAAATAATAGACTTTCAGCAGAAGAAGTTTTGGAAAATATACTGCATAAGCCATTTAGATGCAGTGAGTCATTCTTATTACTTGGGTTGGTGGAATCCCTCTCAAAATGTAAGTTCCTAATACAAACAAAGATTGAACTTTGCGAGCAGGTATTTTTAAGAATAAGTAGTCTCAGGACTGATAATATTAACTCACTTATGCACATCAGGTAGGACTTTAGTATGACAGGTACTAGAAATGTACAAAGTGAAGTTAAAAGGTAACTCCTAGCAGCATATCGTAATCTCACTCCCTGGATTCTCTAATGAGATGGGTGTTTCTACTTTGCTGTTGCATTTTTGAATAGTTCAATTCTAGCATTAGTACTGCTGTGTGGGAGGGAGTATGTGTGAACAGAGTAAGAGTTGTGACAATCAAGTCATAGAATAAATGCTTGGAAATTTTAGAATCATGTAAACAGCTTATGAATTGAGTATACATTCCCAGTGCTCTCAGTCTCACTCATCCTTCTATCCACATATGTGGAATGTTTTAGGACTCCATGGCTTTTGAGGATGTGGCTGTGAACTTTACCCAGCAGGAATGGGCTTTGCTAGATTCTTCTCAGAAGAATCTCTACAGAGAAGTGATGCAGGAAACCTGCAGGAACCTGGCTTCTGTAGCTAAGAATGACAACACATTTCACTTAATTACAGAAGTATTTCCCTATCATCAGTGCTATTTGTGATTTGGAATGGGGCAAGGGAATGATTTGGTGAATAAATCAGGCATGGGCACTGTGTACAATGAACATGAAATCTAGTAATGTTTCTATAGTTTGAAATAATTCATGATAATTTTGTGCATCTGCATTTTAGGAAAAAACGGAAAGACCAGAATATTGAAGATCACTTCAAAAAACGGGAAAGATAGAAGATAATTTGCACCGAGAAGAGGAAATAAAGTCCTCTGAAGGAATCTTAGCATGTCATGAATTTAAAAACAAGCAATCAAAGCAAATAAGAGTCACTTGAAATTCATTTCCTTTTAGAAAAATTTCACCCAAAATGTAACATACATCAGTGTAGCAGTCAGTGTTTGGAAAACAGTTTACTTGAAAATAGTACTACAAAATTGTATATATGAATGTTACTATTTTGGTCATAGCCATGTAGGTGGTAGCTGTGTTTTCAGTAGTAGCCCATTTACTTTCAAATAATTCAGTCATGGCACAAAAACAAAAACTAAACAAAACAAAAATGCATTTTCCCTAGTATTGGTAGCAGTGTAAGTCGAAGACCTATGAATGAGTAGAAAGTTATTAAACCAACCAATAGTAATGTGCTTGTCATTTTTTTACAGAAATCATATGGTACAGAGACTGTGTGAAAGCAAAGAAGGCAGTCAGTATGGACAAGCTGTCAGCCACATTCCAAATCTTGATCTGAATGAGAACATTTCTACTGGATTAAAACAATGTGAATGCAGTATTTGTGGAAAAGTCTTTGTACATCATTCCCTCCTTAATAGGCACATCCTAGCTCACTCAGGATACAAACCATATGGAGAGAAGCAATATAAATGTGAACAGTGTGGGAAACTCTTTGTTTCTTTTCCAGGTGTTAGAAGACACAGGATAATGCACAGTGGAAATCCAGCTTATAAATGTACGATATGTGGGAAAGCTTTTCATTTTCTCAATTCAGTTGAAAGACATCAGAGAACTCACACAGGAGAAAAACCCTATAAATGTAAACAATGTGGTAAAGCGTTCACTGTTTCCGGTTCTTGTCTAATACATGGACGAACTCACACTGGAGAGAAACCCTACGAATGTAAGGAATGTGGGAAAACACTCAGATTTTCTTGTTTTAAGATGCATGAAAGGACTCACACTGGAGAGAGATGTACCAAATGTGATAAAGCCTTCAGCTGTTCCACTTCCCTTCATGACCATGGAAGCATTCATACTGGAGAGAGACCCTATGAATGTAAACAATGTGGCAAAGCCTTTAGTTGTTTGAGTTCCCTTTGTAACCATAGAAGTACTCATACTGGAGAGAAACCCTATGAATGTAAACAATGTGACCAAGCCTTCAGTCGCCTCAGTTCCCTTCACCTCCACGAAAGAATTCATACTGGAGAAAAACCCTATGACTGTAAGAGATGCGGTAAAGCCTACACTCGTTCCAGTTACCTTATGCGCCACTAAAGAAGTCATGATATAGAGGTTGGGTGTAGTGACTCAGCCTATAATCCCAGCACTTTGGGAGGCCAAGGTGTGTGTATTGCTTGAGCCCAGGAGTTCATAACCAGCCTGGATTAAAACAATGTGAAACAACCTGGGCATCGTGATGAAACCCTGTCTCTACAAAAAATAAAATAAAGCCGGGCCCAGTGGCTCATGCCAGCTACTCGGGAGGCTGAGGCAGGAGAATGGCGTGAACCTGGGAGGCGGAGCTTGCAGTGAGCCGAGATCGCACCACTGCGCTCCAGCTTGGGCGACAGAAGCAAACTCCGTCTCAAAACAAAAACAAAGAAAATAATTAGCTGGGCATGGTGGCACATTTCAGTTGCCTTAGTTCTTTTTCAAGGACATAAAAGGCCACAGGGGCTTGGGGGGAAGCCCTGTGCATGCGGATCACGAGGTCAGGAGATCGAGACCATCCTGGCCAACATGGTGAAACCTCGTCTCTACTAAAAATACAAAAATAGCTGGGTGTGGTAGCATATGCTTGTAATCCCAGCTACTCAGGAGGCTGAGGCAGGAGAATCACTTGAACCCAGGAGGCGGAGGTTGCAGGGAGCTGAGATTGTGCCACTGCACTCCAGCCTGGCGACAGAGTGAGACTCCATCTCAAAAATAAATAAATAAATAAATAAAGCCCCTTGAATGTAAGAAATGTGGTAAAACATTTACTCTTTCCCATTCCCTCATAAACATGAAAGAGCTCACACTGCAGAGAAACCTTAAGAATGTAGGAAATGTGGTCAAGACTTCAGATTTTCCTGAAGATTTGGGAGGGGTCAGAGTGGAGAAAAGGTTTTGAATTTAAATTTATGGTAAGGCCTTCGGTTGTATTAGTTCCATTTGAAGACATCAGCTCATTCCTGAGAAAAACCCTATGAATGTCCAGAATGTTTGAGTGTTTCATTTCTCTCATACCCACTCAAGGACATATGAAAATGCACGCTGTAGCTGGCTGGACCTTGTAAATACAAGAACGTACACAGGATTAAAACTCTAATAGTTTAGAAACTGCAAGAATATTTTCAGTTTTAACATTTACTTGAAAAGCCGTGTGAAAACTCCCACGGGAAAGAAGTTCTATAAGTGAAGCTTTTCTAATTTGGAAAGCCTGATGCAAATTAATTATCGTGCAGTGCTTGAAAAAAATCTATGAAATGTTACACAAGTTACAAGTATATTGTTTTTATCAGTGGCCCATTCTTAAAGAGTCTTGAGTATGCATTTCACCTTATTTTGCGGGGAAACCTTGAGGTGAGAGTTCTGTAAATGTTCTTTAAGCAGTAGTACTTGAATTTCATAGATGATATTTTCTTCAGTTTGTTGGTAGAATTTTTGTCTATTCATTTGATAATGTGCTGGATTCATGGTTGAATTTGGATGTTTTTCTAATATGTAGGTAAGTTTAATTTTTTTATTTCATTATTATTTCTTTTTGAGATGGAGCCTCACTCTGTTGCCCAGGCTAGAGTGCAGTGGTTTGATCTCGGCTCACTGCAACCTCCGCCCCCTGGGTTTAAGCGATTCTCCTGCCTTAGCCTTCCGAGTAGCTGGGACTACAGGTGAATGCCACTACATCCAGCTAATTCTTTTTATTTTTAGTAGAGACAAGGTTTCACCATGTTGGCTAGGCTGGTCTTGAACTCCTGACCTCATGATTTGCCCGCCTCGGCCTCCCAAAGTGCTGGGATTACAGGCATGAGCCACTGCGCCCGGTCAGGTAAGTTTCATTTGTATGTATTGTCCTGTGATTAATGGACCAGTGAGTAATGATTGTGAATTCTTGGGATTGTCTTACTAGCCTCATTTGGCAAATTTTGATTATCCCTTGTCCATTATACACATCCCACCTATTTTTATTAAATGAAAAACTACTCTTGATGTAAAGATACTTATTTTTTGCTAATAATGAGTTGGTATTAATTCCTAAGTACATACAGTTTACCCAGGAGACGGAGCTTGCAGTGCGCCGAGATCACACCACCGCATTCCAGCAAGGGTGACAGAAAGAGATTCTGTGTCAAAAAAAAAAAAAAAAAAAAAAAAAAAAAAAAGGAATATCCTCACTTTTTAAATGCTATACCACTCTCTACACTCAAGTTAATCCCTGTTTGGGCCTGTGAGAGCTTACACCATCCTCCTGTATGTAATTAATAACTGATATCTGGCTTATCTGTTTAGTAATAGATGTTATATGTTCAACGGTGCCAGTAAACGTAGGGTGCTAATTCCTTCCTCACCAGTGGGGTGCATGAGACGCTATTGAAACAATTGGCAACACGAATGGAATGGACCAGCCCTCATGCAGGACACCAGCTCAACTTGACCTACCTGCTGTGGGCTGACTGTTCCGTAACACATCAGCAGTCACCTGGGTCAGAACCGTGAGCGGACGATGGGCGTTCCCTTTGGTCTGCACAGTGTTTTGTGGTCTTCAGGTGTTGTCATCTTCTTCCACACAAAAATGCTCTCATCTCCTAGACATCAATGTTTAACTGCACCCCAGCATGACCTTTGGCCTGTGCTTAGCAGGCAGTTTTGAGGCCCTGGCTTATGAATGCAGAAAAGCACAGCACGTAAGCCAACACATAAGTCCTAATTAGCAAGAATCAGGCTGTATGTCTGTAGTCCCTGCATCTGCTCTGGTCACCATCTCTGTGTGCTTAGGGCAGCCATGTGAACATTATTAATTATTTTACACTCCAAGACAATAGTTATTATGTAAGCAGAAGTAGTGGCCTCGTTTGTTTCTTGTGCTGCTGCTCCCCTTGCTGCTGTACCATACACCCTCCTGATGAGGTGTACATCTATGGTGCCTCATGGTTCAGGCACTGCTGAGTAAAGAAAATGGGAAGAAATAGTTTGATATTAGCCCCTACCGAAGCATATGAAGAAGCGTCTCAGCTGCTTTCATTGAAAAATTCCTGACCAGTGTGTGGGCTTTTCTTATCACTGCTGCTTATCAGCATGTCAAAAGTCTCATCTTCGGACTGCAAGTCTTGACGGCCTTAGTTATAGTGGCCTTACTGCATGTGGAGCTAACCCCAGGAAGATGGAGTGACACTCTCTGGAGGATTAGGTGGTCTCCTCCAATGTGGGTTGATGGGCTTCTGAACTCTTTCCTTTAACCATGCAGAGAGTCTACACTGCCAGTGATCATGTGCCACAACTCTATAGATGTAGAAATTCAAAATATTCTGAAATAGTTTCCATTGAAAGGAAATAGAAAAGCAGTCTGGTGCCACGCTCCGGTTAAGAGAACTAGTAGATGGCTCACAAGAACACTCTGTCGCTACTGTCTGTGCCTCTGTCACAGCAAATATCCTGATCCTTCAGTTTTAAGAGTGCAGGGCCATTTTCTTCCCTTTCTTACTGGTAGTTCTCAAGATAACTGTATGGTATGCTGGGAAGGCAATATCCTGATAATCAAGTGACATTGGTCAGAACAGCCCAGCCTCTGTTATAGGCCCTGCTCGAAACGGAATTGCCTTTAACGCTTGTGTCCAGCAAACCACATCCTGGGAGAAAACCCAATGTGGGCTTATTTCTGGGGTCCCTCAGTTGTAGTGCAAGTGAAGCATTTATAGTCAAAACTCCATCCGTCTGCTCTGGGTAGCCTTCCTGATCTTGTGGTAGTGGTTCATATTGAATCCTAGACTTCTGTTGTCTTTTGTTTGCTATTTGTAAGTAATAAATTCACTTCATGGAATTTATCTATGAATGTATTTGGCCTCATTGTACTCAGAAAAGTTGGTAGCCATTGCACAGTGAACCCGCTTCATAATTGGTGAAAACACCTGTGGCCCCCTTGTGCCACAGCAAGGAGGTTCATTCAGCCAAACATAAACTTCACGTTTATAAAACCCTATAGCACAATTATTACCATGTGGGCGGCCTTTAACAATGGTGATGCTGATTTGAAAAACTCTGAAGGAAGAAATTTACCCAAATGGGTTGGGTACATGGGAGTTCCTCCTAATTCCAAGAAACCCTTACTCCCCTCCACCTGAAAAGATTGGAGAGGCCGGGTGCGGTGGCTCAGGCCTGTAATCCGAGCACTTTGGGAGGCCGAGGTGGGCAGATCACAAGGTCAGGGGTTCAAGACCAGCCTGACTAACATGGGGAAGGGCCATCTCTACTAAAAATACAAAAATTAGCTGGGCGTGGTGGCAGGCACCTGTAATCCCAGCTACTCGGGAGGCTGAGGCAGGAGAATCGCTTGAACCTGGGAGGCGGAGGTTACAGTGAGTCGAGACAATGCCACTGCACTCCAGCCTAGGTGACAGGGCAAGACTCCGTCTCGGGGTGGGGGGGGGAAGTGGATAAGAACTGAAACAGGTTAAAAATTTCAACTAATTGGAAATGCAAGTTTACAAAAATAATATTTAAAATAAAAGGTTAAATGAGTGCTCATTGAATTTTATGCCTCCACAAAATAGGTTGTGAGTTAACTTCCACATTTATTGAAAGCCACCAAAGTTCGGAAGCCTCCGTGTCTGAAATTCACAGGTGGCTCAAATAAGAATTATACCTCGGGATACCCCAAAGTTTAAATATGGTATCCCCTATGATATTATGAGGAATTACTGTACATAAATCAGGTTGTCTTCCTTTAACTCTGAAAATCATATTATCTTGCCTAAATTCTCCATAACGCATTGCTCCGCAGTATCCTATAATGGACATGGCTTTTCTGACCAATGAGCACTAAAATTAAGTGTGTGAGACTCACCTATGTTCTTATCAAAATGGAAATCCCTGAATCCCACCAGTTAGAATAACATGATAGAATGTCAGATTTATGGAATATATAAGTTTTCTGTAAGGTTATTAGGTATTGATTCCATTTTATTAGTAGATATCAATATATATAGATTACCTATTTCTCCTGTGTTTTAGTATTAATAGATTGTGTCTTTTAATTCATCCAGTTGGTCTAAGTTACCAAGTTTGTGGGTTATGGAGATTGTAATATTCTTTATGATTTTATCATCCATGGGCTCTCTAATATAAAGGCTTCTTTTAATTCTTAAACTATTAGGTTGGTGCAAAAGTAATTATGGTTTTGGACCATGAATTTTAAATTTGTATAACTAGGCTGCAACACATCTTTATTAATCAAAATAGAACCCATTACAATGGGCTGGGCACAGGGGCTCACGCCTGTAATCCCAGCACTTTGGGAGGCTGAGGCAGGCGGATCAGGAGGTCAGGAGTTTGAGACCAGCCTGACCAACATGGTGAAATCCCGTCTCTACTAAAAAGACAAAAAGTAGCCGGGAGTGGTGGCATGTGTCTGTAATCCCAGCTACTCAAGAGGCTGAGGCAGGAGAATCTCTTGAACCCAGGAGGCAGAGGTTGCGGTGAGCCGAGATTGCACCTTTGCACTCTGGCCTGGGTGACAGAGTGAGACTCTGTGGAAAAAAAAAAAAAAAAAAAAAGGAAAAAGAAAAGAAACCATTACAATGAATACATTTTTGCCAATGAGAAATAAACTTGTTTATTCTGTGCTTTCAGGGTTGGATGAACTCTTGAAAAGCATTTTCTGCATCCTGCTGGTTGTGTACTTGTTTTCCCTGCAAAAAGTTGTCAAGATGCTTAAAGAAGTGGTAGTTGGTTGGCGGTAGTGGGAGTAGTATCATCATCTCTTCCTTTAGATGACAGGAACAATATCACAGGGTGGGTGTACACCCTGTGTGTTTTTGGAAGCAATGTCATTCTCTCTTCTTTTAGGTTTTAGGATTCATATCACAGGCGGGGTATACACCCCTTGTTATATTGGATGGAATCTCATTTTCTTTCAACCTGTATCTTTAGAACAATATCCCATGGCAGCTGTCCATCCCTTCAATATTGGTACTAACACCATCTTCTCCTTTCCTGGATATAAGAAACAGTATCACAGGAGGGGTGTACACCCCTTGCAATACTGGTAGTAATATCACCTCTCCCCTGTGGTTATTAAGGACAAAATCCCAAGGTGGCTGTATGGTTCCTACTTTATTGGGAGTAGTATCATCCACACACCCTCTGAATAAGAGGAACCATATCACTGAAGAAGTGTCCACCCACTTCGATATTGTCAGCCATGTCATCTTCTTCCCGCCTGGATATTAGGAACGATATCCTAGGGTTGGGGGCTGTGTACACCCACTGCGATATCGAAAGTAAAATCAGCCTCTTTCCCGCTGGATATTAGGAACTCTATCACAGGTGGGTATGCACCTTCTCGTATATTGGGAGTACTATGAGCCTCCACCCCTCTGCATATTAGGAACAATATACAGGGGGCAGGGTGGTTACAGCCCCTGTGATATTGAAAGCAATAGTCTTCTCTTTCCCCTGTACCTTAGGGTCTACATCACAGTGGTCTGTACACCTTCTGTGATATTAGGATTAATGTTGTCCTCTCCCCTACTGAATGTCAAAAACAGTATCACAGAAGGGTGTACACACCCTGCGATATGGCCAGTAATATCATCGTCTCTACCTTTGGATACTAGGAACAACATCACAGAGGGTGTGTACACTCCCCTGTGATATAGGGCATAATATTATCCTCTCTTCCCCTGGATATTAGGACCGATATCCCTGGTGGTGGGAGGTGGAGTACATTAAGAATAATATCACTGGGTGGGTGTATACCCCCTGCAATACTGGGTGTAGTATCATCCTCTCTTCCCTAGGATATTAAGAACAATATCACAGGAGGGGTGTACCGCCACAGCCCCTGCGTTTTTGGGAGCAATAGCATCTTCTCCCCCTCTCAATATAAGGAACAATATCCCAGGGTGGGTGTACATGCCCTGCGATATTGGGCGTAATGTCTTCGTCTTCCAACGTGGATATTGGGTGTAGTGTCACAGGGGGGTGTACGCCTTCTTCGATATTGGGAGCAATATCACCCTCTCCCCTCAGGATTGTAGGCAAAATATCAAAGGAGTTTTACAACACATGCGATATGAGCAGTAATGTCATCCTCTCCCCACCTAGACGTTAGGAACTGTATCACAGGCTACTGTACACTTCTTGTGATATTGGGAGTCATATCATCCTCTCCCATCATGGATATTAAGAACAATATTACAAAGGAGGTGTACACCCCCTGCCATATTGAGAGAAATATGTTGCTCTCCCTTTCGGGATATTAGGAACAATATCGCAGGAGGTGTGTATAACCACTGCGATATTGGGAGTAATATCATCCTCTCTCCCTGAATATAAGAAACAATATCACAGGAGGATGTACACACCCTGTGATATTGGGAGTCACATCATTTTCTCTCCCTCTGGATATTCGGAACAATATCACAGTGGATATGTACACCCCCTGCGATATTGCCACGAGTATCATCGTCTCCCTCCCAGGATATAACAATATCACAAGGGGGTGTGCATCCCCTGCAATACTGGGAGTAATATCTTCCTCTCCCCCGCTGGCTATTAGGAGCAATGTCACAGAAGGGGTGTACACTCCCTGCTCTATTGGGAGTGATATCTTCCTCTACTTCCCTGGATATTAGGAACAATGTCACTAGGGAGTGTACACCTCCTGCAATATTGAGACTAATATCATCCTCTCGCCCCATGGATGTTAGGAACCATATTGCAGGGGTGGTGTACATCCCCTGCGAAATCGGAAGAAATATCATCCTCTCCACCTTTGGAACACTTTTTAACATAGCTTCGTATGTGGGGAGGACTCGAGTGATTAATCGAATGTTTCATCAGGTGCGGTTCTTCTGTTTCCCAGTTTTGACACAACATTTGGTGAAATTTCCAGGGACTCCTGTGGTCAGCTTCACGGTTTCACTGTGTCACTTTCTAATGCAGTATTCTTTGGGAGTCTTTCAAATTAAGTGCCATCATTTAAAAATAAGTTTTATAATATGCAGTTTCAGGTGAATTCTTTACCTTCGTGTCTCAGGCAGTAGCTACCTACCTGTGAGTTGTCAGAAAGGTTCACGCAGTTTTCCAGGGCGGCCTTTGCATTTACTGGAACTATTAAGAGCTCATTCCTGCTTCGGCCGTGATTGACACGCAGTGCACGTGAGGCCGTGTGTGGCTTAGTGTCTTCTGCAGGCTTAGAGGTCACTTTCTGTTCTTCCCCAAGCCTGCTCTGCTGTGCCGAGTGTTCACTGCGGGCGACGGTCACACTGTCTGGCACATGCCACCGATGCCACAGGGCAGGCTCCATGTATTGGAGCCTGCAGAATGGCAGAGTCCGGCCTCCTCGCCGCCCTTCAGGGGGAGCAAAAAGCGCAAGCCTGTTATCAGAGCTGTGCTAGCCCAGAAAGCCTCCGAACAGGTTTAATTTAGGAATCAGCTCCTACCAACTGCCCATGTTTAGGATGTGTTTGAGTTTTTGTGATTTTTCCTGCACTGAAGCTACTGGGCTGGCTCTGAGTCACTGTCATGGGACTTCAGGTTGCCCCGACGGGAAGCGGAGGGGGAGGAGGGCCGCAAAGAGGCTTGCGGCCGTGATAATGAAGGGCTTGTTGCCTCTTGGGACAGCGAGTTCAAACTCTTTGTAATTGTCAGCGTAAATAGTGACCCGCTGAGGACATGGCTGTAATTCAGGGTGGCATGGTGGATTGTCATCCTTGATATCAGGTACCTGCCTCTAAAATGACGGTACCCGTAGTGTGGCTCCAGGAGGGCAGCTCCTGCCAAACACACGTGCTCCTGGGCCCGCGCCTGAAGCCACGGTCATGCTGCCAGCCAGGCCTGCAGCTGTGGGTGCAGCGGGGTCTTCATGGCACTGAGCGCCTCCCTCGTTTGCTTGTGGGGCCCAGCCCTCCGTCCCTCCCTGTCCCCAGTGCGGCTTCTCCCAGGTTTCTCCCAGCCCCGTGCACACCTCCGTCTTCACAGCTTCCCTAGTTTTCTCGTGGGCGGCCCAGGTGGGCGCCTGGGCAGGGATCGTGTGTTAGTCGAGTTCTTTCCAGCCTTCCCTGGCTAGTGGCTCAACAGGTCCCTTCAGATGAGTCAGCCAGCTGTGTGCCCGCGTGTTCAGGATACTTGTCAGGGTCCTTCCTCAGAGCAAGACCGACACTCACCTCCTCCATAGGACTTTGGAGCCCGCCCTGGAGAGACGCCAGCCACATCCAGAGGGGCCGCCCGGGTCCCCGCGGGCTAGTGAGAGTGACTTCTGAGCCACTCGAGGCCCCACTTTGTGTTCCTACACCCCACAAAGCCACTTAAAGCACCATGTTCTGGTGCCGTGTGCCTCTCGAGTGTGGCACACAAGCCTGGACGGGGATCTGAGCGGGCGCTGCCTTCCTCAGGCTGCGCTTGTGTTTTAGGGCCCCAGGAACACTCGTGGCTGTGATTCTAGCCACTGTCTCGGCTTCCCTAGAGGGTTTCACCCGCAGCCTGAGGGCAACATCGGCAGCCACCGAGGAGCCAGCAGGTCCGACGTTGGTCTCACTCAGTCCTTCTCGACTTTGGTGACAGAGGAGACAGCAAAACTTCAGCTGGGAGCCCCAGGCCTTCTCTGCTTGGGGCGCTGGGACTGACATAGCACAGATCCTGCCATCCACGTGCTGGGGGCCCCGCCGTGCGGCTCCCTCCTCTGGTCAGGGGCCGCTCCCTTGGGCTGGGCAGCTCCGGGTCCTCGCACTCAGGGGCTCAGGGCGGGTCCTGGATGCAGAGAGAAGGAGAAGGGCGGCGGTTTGAGCCCAACTGTGTTGGCTTCATCTTCTGCCTCTTGTCGCTAAATACATTTGCAAAGTTTTCCAGATGAAAACTCAGAAGGGATTTTTAATGACTGGAATCTGTGAATTCCATGGAAGCCAAGTCTGTCCACCTCTTTCACCCATTTCACTTCTCCCCGTTGGGGCTGATTTTGGCAGCGATCATAGAGGCAGGGACGCAAGGGATGGTGGCCAGCCCTTGGCCCTGTGTCCCTCCTCTCCTTCCCTCAGCGCCACAGCATTTCGGTGTCATCCCCTTCCCTGTATGTGTCCTCTTGAAAACCAAGTGCGGCTGGAGGGAGATGCCTGTGCCCACTCCTGTGACCTTCCCGCTGGCTGCAGCGGCCCCTCGGCAGGCATCTTTGTGGTGCTGCCTCCGTGCCCCTCCCATCACCTGACGCTCGTGCTCCTGAATCTTCACGCGTGTGCTCTGTGCAGCCACCTCACGGGCTCCCTGGGAACGGAGACAGTGTCTCACACTGGTCAGAATGCTCTTCTCTGTCCACTGAATAGTCCAACACAGAATCATTCCTCTGTGATTATTTACGCTTTGTTATGTAGAACTGGAATAAAGAAAAAGTGAATTTAGACATTACAGCCATCAGGTTGAAGCTTAGTAATTGCATTAGGGAATTAAATGGAAGCATTTGAGCTGCTCGAGTTCTAATTCCACATCTTCGTATCCCCATCACCCCATACCCAGTGTCTAACAGAGCTCTTGGTCTAGGAGTTTCTTGATAAATGCTTACTGAATTGAACTGGACTGAGCTTAACATTCCCACCCAGAGTTAGAAGCCAGTCCCTGAACAAATTGCATTTAGAACATGAGTTTGACGTTACTGTGGTAAGGGGTATCCTACACGTCATAATTCCTAGTCAATATCGGGTATTTAGTCAAATAGACTCAAGTATAGAGAAGCATAGGCCCATCTGGCAAAAGGGCAAGGCACGCTGCTTTAGGTCCAGGTCCCCAATATCAACTATGAAAATAAAACGTCAACTCCAATGACAGCCCTGTCCTCAGCTGGTCACTGTTTACGCTAACAATTATAAACAGCTTGAACTTGCTGTCCTGAGAGGCAACACACCCTCCATTCTCTCTGCAGTGTAGCTGCCTTGGTGGATGGAACATGCCCCTCCTCCCTCCCTCCCCCATCCCTCCCTCCCCCCTCCTCTCTCCCTCCTTCCCCCTTCCTCTCTCCCTCCTTCCCCCCTCCTTCTTCCTATCTTCTCTCACTTTTCTCCCCCCACCTTCTCTCCTGGACAAGGGGCAGAAGAGAGGAGACCTCCGGAATCTTCTGCTTCATCCAAGCAGCTTGGGGGCAGCATCAACAGCTGCAATTTGGCTGCCCCAGCAGGTGCCTCAGGGCAGCCTTTCTAATGGGAATCCTGGAATCATGTCTTTCCTTAATGTGTCCTAAAGGCTGGAGGACATGAAGTGAAACAATGCTCCATGCTCAGTCCTGTGATTTTGTGTATTTATTGGACTTACTTTGAAATTTAACTAAATGATACCCAAGGTAGAGCATGAAAAAAAAAAAGAAAAAACAGGCTATGGTGTTTGAAAAACAAACAAAACCGTTTGGTTTGTTGGTTTGTTCTTAGACTTTCACAGGCTCCTAGGTCACACGTTTCAGTTCTCAGCAAGTGACATTCTCTGCAGAAGCTGTGTCAGTCTCTTGTTTGATGATGTCAGCCACAGCAGAAAGAAGCACTCCGTAGGCCCCGTGCTCAGCACCTTGGCGTGAGCTCCTGCCATCTTCTGTTCATGCTCATCACAGCTCTGTGCAGTGGGCATCCTCCTGATCCCTGTGGGAGGATGGAGGATGGAGGCGGAAGGGTGAGTGATGGCAGGATCACATGAGGGGTCTCTCTGGAGGTAGGGAGGGGAACCAGCCCAGGACCTTAGTGCCCATCGCATCCTTCTTCCTCCTCCTCTGCCTCTCTGTGACTGTTTGACTCAGGCTGCAGGGACAGACACGAGTACGTGCAGAGCCTGTGTGCACCCCTGGGAATGTGTGCTCATATTGGCAGGGAGGGATGTGAGTGTGTACAGAGCGTGTGTGCACACCTTGGCGGTGTATGCTGGCGTTGGCAGGGACAGATGTGAGCGTGTATGGAATGTGTGTGCACACCTTGGGGATGTGTGATGGCATTGGCAGGGACAGATGTGTACAGAGCGTGTGTGCACACCTCGGGGTGTATGCTGTTGTTGGCATGGACAGACGTGAGCGTGTACAGAGCGTGTGTGCACACCTGGGGGTGTGTGCTGGTGTTGATAGGGACAGATGTGTACAGAGCGTGTGTGCACACCTGGGGGTGTGTGCTTATGTTGTTTTGTAACCGGCAAATACGTGGCCCGTTGCGTCGGGCGGCCCTGCGCCCATGCTGAGTCCGTCAGTGGCCCTCGGGTTGGGGTCTCCATCTGCCCAGACAGCACTCGAGTGGCTTGAGGTTTCAGATTCTTCCTCTACGGATACTTGGGCCTCCTCAGGACCAAACATCAGAACCAGCCAACTGCAAACTACAAGAACGTTCAAATGCATCTTCAGTAGGAAAAACAAAAGCAATTGGAAAAATTTTCCAACGTGACCCCGTGGTTAAGCCGTTAGATACTCCAGCCAACAGATTGAGTCACTTTAAAATTCACACCAATTAAAATGGTTGTGAGAGTCGCAGAGCTTTACCGCTAAACCTTGAAATAATTGAAGCATTCTGCTCCACTTGCTTACAAACTAGAGTTGGGGATACCTTTCAGTCCAAAGTAGCAACCTTCTAAATCCAGCTTAGATGCGAGGCTCCCACTGACACAGGAAGAGACAGTGGCCCTTGATTATTCTCCTGTGTTCAAATACTGTGTCATTTCTTTTTTTTTTTTTTTTTGTATCCTGATCATCACTTCTGCTTTTCCAATTCAAACTAAAGGGAGTTTAGTTCTGTTTTGGAGAAGCTGTGGTTAGTGGTTTCTTTTCATGGTTTGCTTAATCTCTTAAGTCTGGTGCTTACTTTACCCAAATAGATTTTTCTTTAGTACGACAGTGCCTTAACCCAGGGCTTCTCCCTCCATATCTGCTCCCCAGGAGGCTCCCTAGGAATGGGTGCTGGAGATCCAGCCCCTCTCCATGTGCCGTTTTCTTTGAGTCCAAGGTAGCTTTGGCTCAGAGAAGAAAAGAGGCCTCCGGGTTAGGTGCCTGACTGCTTGCTTGTGAAATGTTTAATGATAAGGCGACTTCCAAACTAATTTACACATTGATAGTTGTAGCTTGAAGTATCACCGCAGTCATAAGAACAAGAAACACTCCCATAAGGTAGATAAGCAGAAAAAAGCCATAGAAGTTTAATAAAGCGCAAATAAAATGGTGTTGTAAGGATGTCCAGTGGGAAATGCTCTCAGTCCAGCCCGATCCAGCTGTGGCGTCAGTCCAGCTGTGGCATCCTCCTGTAAAAACATTCAGCCACGTGTGGCCCTGATCGCAATCACTACTCTGAATTGTGATCCAGAATGTTGTGGGGGCCGATGCCGGGACTGTTCCAGCAGTTGAGTCTGATTGGGCGTCACGGTGGTGATGTGCTTAGCGCGGCCAGCTGGGCTGAGTGGTGGCCACCCGTGCACTCGCCACGTGCAGCCGTTATTCTGGTGATGGGGTTGCATGCGGAGCGGCTTGTCCACCTGGGCAATTAAAGTACTGAGAACCCAACCGCGGGCGGGTGCCTCCCGACATGGGAGCTGTCTTTTTTATCCAGGGCCCTGTGGCGCTGCAGACCCCTGCCGCCAGTCTGAGCTCACAAGGAGGTACCGGAGGGCTCTGCTGGGGCATGGAGGTCCCTGAGCAGGTGGTCACTTATTGCTTGTGGAGTGGTCCATGGCCTGTGAGTTTATTCTCGGGGTTTGTGTGGGCGAGGTTAACCAGTTCACAGCTGGGCACTTACCCCTTACACAGGTGACACTAGTTAAAGTGGAATCTATATTAGCTCACACGGGAGTGTGTGAGGAGCTGGGAGGGTAGGGGAGGCTTGGCCCTAGCACTAGATCCCGGTCTCCTGATGTTTCTGCGTCTTCCAGTTGAGGGGCCGTCAGAGCCGCTGTGGGTCCTGAAGACAGTGGGTGCCATATGGACCAGGGGATGCGGAAGCCTCTAGAGGCTGCGGGAGGCAAGGAGACGGTCGCTTCCCCAGAGCCAGCCCTGCCGCCACTTCGACGTTAGATGGTGGGACCTGTTTTGGACTCCAGCTTCCAGAAATGTGAGAAAATAAGTCAGTGTTTAGGGCGCTAAATTTGGGGTGATTTAGTGGAGAAATAGAAAACTAGCCCACAAAGGTGCACGCATTGAAATGTGCTCTGTCCAGGTGTTCACAGTGGTGTGAGGGGGATGGCATCGGGGTTCTGGGAACTGTGCAGTTTTACTGAAGGAAGGGGGCTCGCCACGCCTTTCCTCATATAACTGAAGGTATGTATGCCTGCCACACTGCCCAGGAGACAGGGACTAGAATTCTGACTTTATTTCTTATGGGAACCAAGCCACAGTCAGAACACGGTGAGGGCCAAGACGAGCTTCCTACAGCCTGAACTGGGAAGAGGAATCGCAAGTAGTTTGTGTTTTTCTACACAGACCTGTCCTTTTCAGGTTTTGTTAAGTTTTGGAAAAAGGGAGAAGCCAGGCACACCTCGGCGAGGGACAGTGTTTCTGGAGGTGGTACGGCTTCAGCCTGAACGTGGCCGTGTGGTTGGGAGGCTCAGAAACTGCCTCCAAGGGCACTCACCTATTCCTTATTGCAGTAATACCTCGTTTACAGAAATCCACAGAAATTACAGTGCGGGAGGCTTCTGGTCTGGATGGGTTTGTGTGGACCGAGGTCACGGGGTGTTGTCCCAAGTGCTAATCCTGATCTGGCAGAGGCTCTGTTCCCAAATAATTATTCCACAGTTTCAGAGCCTATATCTGAGTGATAGTCTTTTAACTTGGTTGCATAAAAGGAAACAAAGTATGTCTTGAGGGTCCAAAAATCCATGTGGTAATCATGGCTGTAAACTCATACCTGGGGCTTTGGGATGGAGTGAAAACCACCCTCACCTGGCGTGGACGCTGCGTGGTATTTTTAGCGTGGTGGCCTGCTCGTGCCTTGAACTCTATCTGCAGTGTGAGCAACAGCTGTGCATTTGAGAAATGTGGACAGGTCAGCTTGCTCCTCCAGGGGCCTGCAGGCATCCGGGTGAGGGGCCTGGGATGAGGCCACATCAATGGGAAGGAGCTTGGTGTCAGCAGATATGTCTGCCTCTATAGGCCCGCAAGCCAGCCAGAACCCAGTTTTCCTTTGGTCATCTAATGCCAGAAAAAACCTGTTTCTTAGAGATTCTCATAATTTATATTAATGAACCATTTCACCGTACATAAAATGTTATAAATGCATGAGGCTTTACAACTTGGCAGATGTGTAACTCACATGTCGTTGTATCAAACTGTTGAAGATATTTGTTTCACTTGAAGGTTTTTGGCATTTTATGTGCAAAGCAAATGCCAGTAGCATTTTGCAGGAGTATTTTGGAATTTTAAACACAGTGGGATAGTGCTGGGTCTCTGGGATACTGGTGAGGTGGACGTGACCTCAAGCTCTTGTAGCTTGCAAGCAGGATTGCTAAATTGTCACAACTGCAGTGCTGGAAAGTCAAAGTGGATTTCTGTAAATGAGGTATTAGTGCAATAAGGAACAGATGAGTGCCCTTGGAGGGCAGTTTCTGAGCCTCCCAGACACCCCAGGAGGAAGCGGGGGACGGGGGCAGTTACCCACCAGAACCTGGACGGTGAAGCTGGGTTTGCTGGTGGCCCTGCTTGGCAGGTCATTAAGTGCAATAAGAAACAGGTGAGTGCCCTTAAGAGCGGTTTCTCGGCCCCCTTCAGAACCGCAAGTGGAAGACGCTCCAAGGTGGGGGGTGGGGGTTCGGTTATCCACAGGAGCCTGGATGGTGGAGCTGGGTTTGCTGGTGGTCCTGCGTGGCAGGTCATTACATGCACTAAGGAACAGGTGACTGCCCTTGAGGGCAGTTTCTTGGCCTGCTTCGGAACTGCAAGTGGAAGACGCCCCAAAGTGAGGGGGAGCTGGTGGTTGGTTATCCAGTGGGGCCGGATTTGCTGGTGGCCGCTGCGTGGTAGGTCACTGCGTGGAGCGATGGGAGTGGAGTGGGAATAGAGGATGCACCCTCCACAGCTACTGCTGGGAGTTGGCTCTGGTAGCAGAAGGGGCATAGATAGAGGGATTCCCATCAGGGGCAACACGACTGGGGTCCCACGTGTGGTGGATGCCGAGGTGTGGCTATATGTAATCTCAGTCTGCACAGCCGTCCTGGTGAGTGGGTTCAGTTACCTTCCCATCTCACATTTGAGAAATCTCGGGGGCTCACATCACAGCTAGGTGGGTTGGAACTAATGTCTCAGGCAGGACGTTGGCCCCAGAGCCCAGATCTTACCCGCCCCCGCTCTTTTCAGTCCACCAAGCTTGTAGAGAGGGTTGTGTGGTGGTGGGTGGCGGCTGAGAAACCAACACAGTAGAAGGGGGGGAGGAACTAAACCAGGCAGGAGACACAGGCAGTGCTTGGGAGGTCTGCACGGGGTGTGGGTGTGGGAGACACCTCTGGGCCTGTGAACCCCGTTCTGTGCTCCTGGCTTGCCCAACCTTGGCCCTCAGCCACATGCTGCGTGCTTTAGGTGAAATCTCAGTCGCTCGTGTGGTGCGGGCATCTTTTCTCCCTGGCTTTGCCTCTCTTTAAATCACGGAGTCTCAGTGGGGATGGCGGGGCGGTTGGTGGTCCATGGAATTTGCCCTCCACCTCCCCATCCTTGTCCTGCCCTGTCTGGCCTGTTACCTGAATCTGCCTCTTCAGAGCCTGCAAATGAGTGGAGGCCACGACAGCCTCTCGCTGACCGACCTCTCAAACTTTTATTCATCAGAATAGTGTTAAATGCTGATTCCTAGGCACCCCATTGGACTCTACGCCTGCCTGGCATGGGTACTTTGGGGAAGGTACAGAGGGATGCTGGGCTGTTCCAGGGGGGAATTTGCATTGTTGAATGTCTATTGTGTTCCTTCCAGCACTCTACTTTCCACGCACACGTGGCATTAAACTTGGAAGACCTCTGGGTGCTGTGCTGGTGAGGAAGCCCCGGCTGGACGAGGGGCTGCTGGGGCTCGGACTTGATTCCCGGGCTGGGGGCTGGGGGCTGCGGGCTTATTCTCTTCAGTGGGCCTGCTGATGGGATGCCCTGAGAAGTCCTGCTGTGCACTCAGGGGAAGGTGCAGAGACAGGCTCAGAAAAGACAGACCATGGATTTAAAAATTCCTACTGGAAAATCTTTTATGAGCAAAGTAATTTGCATCTAACTGAAGACAATCATTGCTTGAATAATTGGTTTGTTTACAAAGTTGGTCCTATGAACATTAAAGTTTTCATTCATGCCTTACCTATAATGTAAATAGGAGCTATTACCGCAACTTAAATTAGCTTTAAATTTCGTATCAGATTGCAGTCCAGATTACAAATGGCTGCTTGATAATCTAATTGATAAAATGGAGGAATTTAGTGCTTGGAACCCAGAGTGAAGGGAACAGAATTGCTTTGGTTTCTCAAAAGCGTGTTGACTGAGTGGTGACCTGGGGTGAAGAGAAGTGGCTAGAGTCATTACACTCGAGGAGATGATCTGCCCCTGCCTTTCTCAGCTGTCTTCTGGACAAAACAAAGGGTGATAAATGGAAAAAATTCAGCACTGAGTTCGTCTATGCCCTGAGCTTCTCATACAGTCATTAATGGGCTGTATCTGTGAAGCCTCCATACAGGCACAAAGGAATTAGGCTAGAGTAAGGCGGCCGGTGACCTCTGGCGTCTGGACCGCGTGTCATTTCCTAAAACGCTTTTGGGTGAAATGACAGTCGCAATGTCTTGTTCAGAGGAGTGTAATCTCACGTATGAGATACAGATTTTAAACGATGGAGATTTTAAACACCAAAGCCAGGAAGCTTGGTGGGAGTGGCTGTCTTCCAAGTGGTTTTCTGTGCTGCCATGGATGAGGTGTGGATGTGTCATCTGTTGGTGAGATCCACTGGTGAAGGGGCTAAGCAAACCATGGAGGTCGGGGGTGTGAAGCTGCATCTCTTCTGGCATGCCAAGTAAATACATCTTGTAAAACTTGTGAATTTGACCCTGACCCTAACCCTAACCCTGAGTGTTGAAGTCTGGTGCAGTGTCTTGAGCCCTCTTCTGCATTGAGGGTGAGTGACTGTAAATGACCGATTCCTCAGTGGTGAAAGTTCAAATTTAGCTTCCCTGAGGAAGCCAGAGCTCAGTCACCCTTATCTCCATTGTAAACACTGCGGCCCCTACGCGGGTGGCTGCAAATTTCCAGGCCTTCCTTGGAGAAGCAGCCGTGAGGTGCTTGATTATTTGATAACATCAGCCACCTTCTGTCTTCTGTCTAATCACGGTACAAATGATTCTCCTACAAGGAAATGGATCTGGTTTCTTCCTGATCGTTGGAAGAAGCAGCCCACCTAGGGACACCACTGTCCTCTGCACTTTCACAGCGAAGCCTGTGCCTGTCTCCAAGGAGTGTCACGTGTGTCGTGGGAATCGCTTCCTTAATTCTTCCTGCTTTTGATAGCTCGGGTAGCTCTGCCTGTTTCACCCGGGATGAGCAGCGGGTGGTCTCTGGCTGCTGTGGGACTAGGGCTTGGGGGTGCATCATCACATCCGGTGGCCTGTCTAGGTGGACATCATTGTCTTTTGCCTGTTGCCTGAGGCAGCTGTGATGCCATGGGGGTCATGCTTGTCAGGGCCAACCCAGTTCTTCCCGTGTACACCTCTCCTGCTGGAGTGCCTTTCCTTATGATGACTTGTTGAGTTAACGTGGAGAATGCAGAGAGGCTCTGGGCCTCTCTCTCTCCCATTCTTACTCCCTGGAGCTGTGAAGCCCGAGAAGGGAACCCATAGCCAGAGGCTCCTTTAAATTTAATTAGAATAAAGATTTGATTACATAGCTAAACACATTTGAAAAGAACTTCACAGATTAAATTCCAGATTCAACCCTTCAGGCCCAGTGGCCACGTTTCGGGGCTCAGCAGCTGTAGGTGGCTGTTGTCTTTCTGTGTTGGCTGAGCAGATTGGGGCGTTTGCAGTTCAGCAGGCAACTCTCTTGCATGGCTCTGCCTGTGGTGAGGGCACCTAGGCTGGAGAGCCTCGTGGGGATCCCTTAGGCCTCCGGCTGCAGCCAGGCTGCACGGTTCCTGTGCCCCGGGTCCTCTGCAGGCCCAGATGGATCCCACCACAGAGCCAGCACTGCTAGACTTGGGTACTGTGTGCAGACAGCAGAGGGTCATGTCCGGGCCTTGCAGGGGATGGGGTGACTGGCCTCCTTGGCCAGGCTCCTGTTTCCGAGTCTTCAGGGGAAATGCATCCACCATCCACCATCCACCATCCACACCGTGCACCAGAGGAAAACTGCAGGCTTCTCTGTGGATGGTGAATTGAGATCATGCAGAGTGACTAGGTTTGGGCTCCTGACCAGCGTGGAACCTGATACCTTTAGGTGGAACCTGACATGCCTCCATGTGTACATGGCAAAGAGAATGCAGCATTGTCAGCTTGAATCCAGATGTGCTCCCGTTTTGAGGTGGAAGGTTCTGGGAGTATTGGCCATTGGTGATTGTGCTGCCGTGGAGGACTTTGAATGCAGGCACTGGTTTGGGATAACCCTGGTGTCCTGGTCCTGTATGTGGGCATCCCTGAATATCCCGGACTGGAGGAAGGCAGGGCAGATGGGAGGGTGACAAGAGGTGTCAGGTGTTTCCAGCTTTGGGGACTGATGCCATCAGATGGCCGAGATCAGGATGGTGGTGGCCAGGGACCAAAGCAGGGGTGCGTGGAAATGCCATGTTCCTCGGAGCATGGGGAGGACCTCTTGAACTCTATTCCTGGGCAACAGTTCTTCCATTCTCAGGAATCTGTGCCATTGTAATTGAGTAGCAAATTCTGTAATTGCTCTAATTACTTACTGTTAAGTCCCCATGCCAATTACCATAAATTAGCAACAGTGATAACAGTTTGCCTGGTCAAACCTTACCAAGAAAAACCAGTGGACCTAGTTTTAGTTGCCTCCAGTTCCCTCCAAATCAGATTCCTTAGCGGCTTGTGTCCCCACACTTGCTGCAGTTCCTCCTGGGCCTGGCAGGCACATTCCAGACATTCACATCTCAGCTCAGATGCAGGCGTGCACATTATTTATAGAAAATCGCACTGCGCTGTGATCGGCTTGAGCTGACGTTCTCTAGGTGGGAGGTGGAGGTTCAAAAGTTCTAATGGGATGAAATTAGAAATATGAATTTTAAAAATTCACGTGTTATGAACTCTGTTCAGTGATTTTCTCTGAAATGAGAGACTATTTGCAGATGAGGCAGTCAGCCTGCAGCTCTCCTTAAATCTGTCCTAGACCTCGATGCCATCCTTCAGCCTCTTCCTGGGTGTGGGGTGCTCTGCTTGAAGCAAAACCAAAGGAAAGAACGTGGTCTGCATCACTACTGCAGCCAGCTCAACGCGCACACCCACTAGGAGGGGCGTTTGATCACTTAACATTTTAAATGCATTTAACATTAAACCAGCAAGTCAGCCAGTGCTTTCTGTAAGCAAGTTGCCTGGCTCATGGGAACATGACACTTGACTTTTTGGAAGAGAGTACTTGCTTCTGTGGAGTCTCAATATTTGTCTCATTTCTTGAGACTCTGCTCAAAGTGATGAACGTGAGTAAATTAGGACTATTTTTTTTTTTTTTTTTTTTTTTTTTTTGTAAATTGGGCCACAGAGCTCTCTAGGCACAGTCAGGGGAGTAAACGGCTGTGAAAGATGCTGCCTGATGTGAGCCATGGCCAGGCACTTTGGAACCTGGGATCCCATCTCCAGCCTTTCAAAGGACACAGACGAATATAAAATGCAGATGGGAGAGTTCATAATTTGGGCATCTCTGTTCTTTTGAAATCAAAGTGTAAAGAAAAAGTTTTGCCTTGAGGTCTTAACCCATATTTGTTTTTCTCCTGAGGTTTTAAAATTTTCTTAACTGCTTTTTTCTCCCCCGATCCTTGGGGAACTTCTATCTTCATATCTTCTTAAAAGATATGGTTAAATTCAACACTGAAATATAAAAACATGCTTTCATATTTTTCTTTAAACTGATGTATCTGACATTGGTGAAGAACTGGGAGTATTGGTTTATTTTTATTTTTTTGAGACAGTCTTGCTGTGTTGCCCAGGCTGGAATGCAGTGGCACGATCTTGGCTCACTGCAGCCTCACCTCTTGGTTCACGCCATTCTCCTGCCTCAGCCTCCTGAGTAGCTGGGATTATAAGTGCCTGCCACCATGGCCGGTTCATTTTTGTATTAGTAGAGACGGGGTTTCAACATGTTGGCCAGGCTGGTCTTGAACTCCTGACCTCAGGTGATTCGCTCACCTTGGCCTCCCAAAGTGCTGGGATTACAGGCACGAGCCACCACACTCGGCCTGGGATATTCTTGATTATAATTGTAACATATCCCTTTAATAAAAACAAAACAGAACAACAACAACAACAAAACAGCTGTCTGAAAAGTCTCGAAATTAAAGAGCTCACTTGGTCGGGGATTTGGACACCAGTTGAATGGCCCAGCACACCATAGTTACATGGGCCACTCGGCCTGTTAGGTCCTTAGGGTATTTGAAGTCATATGGATATTTGCATTTCTGCCTCTGGATATAGTGTTAGTATTCGCCTAGTGTTTGAGGGCCAGGCTCAGATCCGGGAAAACAAGAGCCCCTGCCCTCACGGCACTTCTCTTCCATGTGTGTGTGTTAGGAAAATAGCATAAGATATTTTTTTCAATGAGCTGGGAAGATGGAAAAACAAGCTTAAGATGTTTACTTGTTCAGAAGAAGGGAAGTGCAAGGAACACTCAGCTTTGCTGCTGCTGAAGGAGGCCCCTGGTGGAGGCTGTTTCAGAGGTGGGGTTTCTCTGAGAAAGGTGGTAAGAGGCAAATAGGATGCCCCATCTGGTTTGCCAGAGATGGGGAAAGTTAGTATCCCCAAAACAGCTTCAGCATTCTGGCAAAGCTTTGGAAAACCAGCTACGGTGTAGGACCTTGTTGGCCGCTGGGTAGAAGGAAAACATTGCTGGTCCTGAGGACTGTACTGTTGTTCCACTGCTATAAAGAACTATCTGAGGCTGGGTAATAAGGGAAAAAATATTTAATCGGCATACAGTTCTGTGGGTTGTACAGGCTTCTACATCTGGGGAAACTTACAATCAAAATGGAAGGTGAAGGGGAGGCCGGCATGTCTTCACATGGCTGGAAGGGGAGAGAGAGTGAAGGGGAAGGTGCCATGCACCTCCAAACAACCAGATCTCAGGAGAACTATCATGAGGACAGCACTTGGGGGATTGTGCTAAACCATTAGAAACCACCCCCATGAGTCAATCACCTCCCACCAGGGCTCACCTCCAACATAGGGTTAGAGTTCAGCATGAGATTTGGGTGGGGACACACAGCCACACCATGTCAGGCTTCCCATTCTTCTCCTCCACGTGCTTCGCAAATGGTTCTGTCATTGGTTTTTGTTTCTGTTGATACATAATATATGTACATATTTTCAGAGTGCATGTGATACCTCGATTCACCCCTATATTGATGAAATCTGTGTACTTGGGATGTCTTTCACTTTAAATAGTTTCTTTTCCTTGTGCTGGTTGTGTTAAGTTATTCTCTCCTAGCTGTTTTGAAATACACGGTAGATGACCCACTGCCATCCCCCTGCTGATTTATCAGTAGTAGGTCTCGTGTTCCCATTAGGCTGTGTGTTTGTGCCCGTTACCAGCCTCTGCCCATCCTGCTTATGAGTGGGCTCTGCTGGGCCCTGTTGACCACCTACTTTTGGCCTCCACGAGATCTGCTCTCAGCTCCTGCTTATGAGTGAGAACATGCGCCGTTTCGTTGCTTGACTCGTTTGCTTAACGTAATGTCTTCCAACTCCATCCATGCTGCCGCGGATGATAGGGCTCTCCGCTGTGTGATGGAGTATTGTTCCTGTGTGTGTTCGGGCCACGTTCCCTTCATCCCCTGTTGACGGGCACTCAGGTGATTCCAGACCTTGGCTACTGTGGATGGAAGCTGAGAGCAGTCACTGGCTTTATACTCGGGGGACGTGAGCCACTTTGATGTTCTCAAGCAGCCTATCCCCAAAGCCCTCCGTAGAATGCCGCATTCGTTTGTACTAATGGCTTCTTCCACTAGGATGAACAGCTAGGAAGGGGCTTTGAGTGAATGCTCGGGTTTCTGTCTTTAATTGGTACCCAGCTACACTGGCCAAGCAGGGGTCCCAGTGACCCTGGACACTACCTCACATAAGGTCCAAAGATGCAGTTAGGTTCTTTTTTTAACTTAAAAAAAAAATGCTTTTGACCTGGGTAAGCTATGGCATTATCAGTTAGAGTTTTTCATATTGGAAAGGTGTATATTTTATTTTCTAAGAGGGAAAGAAATCCTGTTAAATACTCTAACCACAGATTAAATCATGTCAAGGAAAGAGGTACTATTTTGGGGGAAAATTACCCCTTCATGTCAAAGATCAAGGAGATGACTTACATTGTTTAATTGAGTTAATTATGAAACCTTAAGTGGTTTTAAGAAGATGATCTGTGGATCCTGCAAGACATGAGACTGATACTGATTTAATGTTAGCCCTGACAGAATGTGGCTAATATTTAAAACTTGCTCCAGTATTGCTTGATAGATTGTAAGTTAATGTAAAGATCTGTTTGACGCTTTTATTTTACAAAATATTATTGAGAAAAAGTTTGACAGCCAAGGAACCGCCTTCAACCAATTTCTTCCTAATTTCTATCACCAGAAAATTTTGTCCTGTTAATTCCAGAATTTACTTTTGGAAAGTTCCCGTAAGTTGAGCAGAGGTATTGGTGGTTGAATGGTGACTTGAATTTAGGTGAAGATCGTTAAATATTTCATAGTCATGTTTGTCTTGGTGGTTTTAGCAATTTTATATTAAACTTAGAACTGCGAGTCAAACCAAATGTGTTCTTTTGCTTTTGTGATACTCCTTTGTATGACTATACTGGTAAAGAATGATAAAATGTGTATTGGGTATTTTTTCTGTGTAGATATTAGGATTTTTAGGGGAACAAATTAATCATTCTTCTAATATACACTGTGCTGTGTGTTGGGTCCTTTGTATATTAGTTGAATCACTATAATGAGGACCACTTGAAAGTCTGTTTCTATAGCAGATCTTTTATATGTTGACTTGTGTTATGCAAAATCCTTCATCTTCTAAGAAGACTAAGCAATGGGTTGGAGGAGAGATTTAATCACCCATTAGGTCTATTCCGAATGCCCAGAATTGAATGCAAGTACTAATTATGTTTTTGAAGTGGTGTGTGTGTGTATGGGTGTGTGTGGTGGACTCCTTTTTAGGTCATGGGAGGGAGGTAAAGCGAAGATGAGATTTGCTGATGAACATTTGTGCATATGCTAGTGGAGAAGTCATATGACTTGACTGCACCTGCGTACTCTGATTTTGGTTTCGTTAGTGTCCGTAGCCACAAGCCTCAACCGCCTCTGGGACCGACCCACCCTGAGGGGCTGTGGTGAGGGTTATTACAGAGTCGTGCGTCTTAGTGAATGACACAAACGGCCTTGTGTGCCTACTTTGGCTTTGTTTGAACCTCTACATTGTTAAACTAAGTTTAACATTTTGAGGATTATAAATTGTGATTCTTGTCTAAGAAGAGGTTTCTGTTGTCTCTGAAGACAGGAGCCCCAATACAGATGGTCCCTGGCTCCCAATGGTTACATTTCTGATTTTTTTTTTTCAACCTTGTGATGGTGTGAACTAGTCACACTCAGTGCATTGTTTGGCCCAAGATGGGCTGCCTCTGGATGAACCCGTTGTAAGTTGAAACTATGATGTCAAATGCACTTTCTATTTAGGATATTTTCAGCTTATGTTGGTTTATTGGAACAGTTTCATCCCATTGTAAGTCAGAGAGCATATGTGCTCATAAAAGTAGAGACGATCTCATAGATACCGTGAGATATAATGTCTCTGATGTTACAGAGATACGATGAAAACAATCAAGTGGGACTTGGAAGCCTTGGGAGGGACTCACATGGGCGGCTCCTGGAATGCAATCTTGAGCGCCACTGGCTTCTGGATGTGACATCTGTACCTTCTGCTTAGCCCAGTGTGTTATCAGCTGCTCTCGAGGGCAGAGAGGTCCAGCGTTCCTGTGTTTAGGTATTTGAGCTGCCTTAAGAGGCTAGGTCAATTCTCACTGGTGTCTTCAGGGCTTTAGGCCTTCTGAACAAGCAGGAGGAAGCACGACTTTGTAGAGCTTTGGAAATCTCAACGGACTTCAGGGCCATCCCCCTTGGCAGGAGAGAACCCCACTGGAGGCGAGCAGGGTTCCCTGCGTGCCTGTGCTGGGCCCAGGCATGTACGGACGTTGTGAGGGCCACAGGACACAGATCGGTCTTGGTTCACAACTGGTGTCGATGGCCACGCAGCATTTCTGCCAGGTACATGAGTGCGGGGACTTGGGTTTTGGGGTGTGCGTCCTGGTTGCCTAGTTGCTTGGAAGACCCCTATTCAGACCCCAGCCTGAGTCACCGTGACAGGCCTCCTGCTTCACACGCCACACGGAAGCCGTGGCGTCGGTCACTGACGTCCACCAGGTGTCAGATGTGCGTGTGTATCTTCCTTGGTCTCGGGATGTGTCTTGTTTTGAGGTTATAGTAAACGTTCTTTACAAGGGGTTTTGGATTTTTTATGTTGTTTGCAAGGAGGCAGCAGGGAGTGCTTGAGCAATGAGATCCCCTTTCCTACCAATACAATTTCAGATCCCAGCAGGTAATTAAGGCAGCGGAGCTGTGGGATCACCTTTCCAACCAATGAGAATTCAGATCCCAGGAGGTAATGACGGCAGCGGGGCGGGTGGCAGAACCCTGAACTGTGGCTGTTTCTGGTGTCTTGCCCCGCGGACAGAGCGTGCTGGGGCCTCCGTGGTCCTCTGTGGGGTGAGTGGAGCGCATGAGCTGGGTGCTGCTGGGCCCTGGCTGGCTCCCCAGCCCGGGGTTTATGCAGGACTCGTTAGACAACTTGGAACCCAGAAAGCAGCACGAGGAGAACGGGATTGTGCCTTTCTGGATCCTTGGTGCTTCCCAGTCTCAGACACTGAGTAGGCTCTGAGGGGTCTCGCCGGGAAGACTTGCACAGTCGGCCCCCAGGATGGAGTGAGGCTGCAGCGGGTCTTGCAGGAGCTGGAAGTGGGGGTGAGTGTCTCGCAAGCGGGACCTTTCAAGTGGGCCCAGCAGGATGCATCTGTGGAAATGGTGCCACCTAACGCAGGGCTGCGGCCAGCAGGACCTGAAAGGCTACAGCGGGCTGTGTTTCTGCTCTCTCTCTCGAGTCTCTGCACGGTTTTCCTTGGTTTTTGTCTGTTTGGAGGACGCTTCCCCCTTTCTTGCGCTTACCTAGCCTTCTGAGCTTCTTTGTTGAGTATGACAAAGCCCTGAGAAGGCATTTTTATCGCATAATTGTGTTATCCTGGTGGCTGGATAAATGACCTGCAAATGTGGGTGACTCAGTAGCTCTGAGGGTGTTCAATATCCAAGCCAGAGGTGGGAAGGAAATGTTCAGGCAGGCATCAGAGGATCTGTTCTCTGCTTTACACTGGGGCCTTGGTTCGCTGACAGTCTTCACACTCGATCCAAAATGGGGATAATGAAGTCTCACGGATTCGGCTTCAGCTGAGAGCTGCCTCCAGCACAGTCTTGTGTGAGTAACAGTTTCTATGTTTGGTGCGAAGGGCGGGCGTCAGTTGATCTTATTTGTGGTGGTGCTTATGGTGGGTTTTCCTTAAGGAATGTAGACTTCATTAGCTTTGGCAAGGGAATCCTGAGTGATAAATTGGAAGAATGTCTCAGGAAATTCTGGAACCTGCAGTGAATCTGGAATCTGTATGAAATTGAGATTTGGATTCTCACGATTTCCTAATGCTACCCCGAAACCCAGTAGTTGAGACAGTCGTAGAGCTTCGGTTGTGCGGCCCCGGTTCCTCATTTTCAAAGGAACACGTTGCTTTCCTCTAGAATGTTCTGAGCTCTGAGTGCTGCTGGCAGAGTGACCAGCTCTCTGCATCAGAGGGGAAGCCAGGGCTGCGTTCACGGCGTCGCGGCAGCTGGGAGCTGACCCTGGACCTCAGGCAAGTGTGATGCTGACCATTTTCTGTAAACTCCAAGGGTGTAGTGGTCTCCTTGGCCGTTTACAGTCTTCTGAAGCTTTTGATGTGTCTGCACTTTGTAGATTTTTCAGAAGTAGACAGCCTTTTCCCACACCCTTGGGCTGAGTTTCGTCAGAGGCTGGTGTGTGGGAAGCACCACACCCACATTCTGACAGGGAAGACTCTGGTGCCCAACTGAGGTCAGAGTGGAAATTTGTTCTTCCTTCCCTCCAGTCTGGTCCAGCTGCTCCCTGCTTGGCCAGAAGAAAATCATGCTTATCCAAGTCGTAGGCAAATCCCCGAAGTCAAACATTTGTCTTTTTTCTTTAATATGCCCATTTAGTTTATATAGAATGATAGCTAGAGAACTGCCTTTTAGGGGAAAATTAATTTCCTTAATTACAGAGAACTTTTTGGATAAAAACTGCAATCAGGAGGCTATTTTGTAATAAGATCTAGTTAAATACTACAGTGGAAAGCTCCTTATATTTGATCTTAAACTTGGGCCCTGTGTGCGTTTCCGCATGCTCGTGCTCATGACGCCAGGCGCAGATGTGAACTACAGGCACAGTACATACTTTCTGGTTGCTTTTTTGAACGTCTTATTGCTTGACCTCTCCGACTCAAATGTTGAGTTATGTTGATTCTGTTCAGAATGTTTATCCCTCCGTCTAGGGTCCAGTCGTCTTTCAGGGAGGAACCGTCTTCCTCATCTCTGTCTCCTACAGTATTGTATATTTAATAGTCAAATATTTATAGGTTACATGGGTGACTGATCTGTTCATTAGGAGGAAAACAATGCCAAATTTCACATCATTAGAATGGACTTGTTAAATGATTGTTAGTATAATGAAGTTTCCATGGCAAAAGAGGCTTTCAGATGTGAGTGTAACGGACAGTGAGATGGGGGAGGACCCTGGGTTGTCCAGGTGGGTCCAGTGTCTTCACATGTGCCTTTTGAGAAGGCAGTACGAGGGTCTGCCTCAGAGGAGGAGACCTGAGGACGAGATAGAGGCCAGAGGGCTGTGGGGGTGAGGACGAGTGTGGGGCAGGGGCAGGGTCCGGAGGAGGTGCAGGGCTGAGGCCAGGGCAGTGGTAGGAGGGGTGTGGGGCTGTGAGTCAAGCTGCATGGTGGCTTCTATGAATTGGGAGACTCCAGGCAGGAATACAAGCTACTGACCCCTTGACTTCAGCCCTGGGACTCCTGACTTCCAGGGCTGAGAGGAGGTTTGCATTTGTGGTAATTTGTTGCAGCAGCAATAGGAAGCTAATGCATTGTATCTGTTCTTCACCTCCAAACCTTTGAAAAGTAACCCTGTTGTATTGGCCTTTTGTGTGCCCTAAATTCTAATGAGATGGTTTGTAGGAAATAATGGACACAAACGATGGCAGAACACAAAGTTGGACAGAAGCAGTGTCTTCTGTGGTTCTGTAGTTTGGGTCTGGGAAGTTAGATTTCGGTCAGAGTGTGTGGTCTTGTTCAGCGTATACCTGGAGTACTTGTTCAGAGCTCCTGGGGGAGTGGTCTTTAACACTGTTAGGATTAAAACTCCAAGCACATGAGGGCCAGAGTTCCTGAGTCAGTGTTAGGCGACCTTTGAATAAGCGTTGGCATGTAGAGTCTGCCCACTTTACTAGTATGAAGCAGCAAAATCTTTTTTTTTTTTTAATTTTTTGAGATGGAGTCTCGTTCTGTCACCCAGACTGGAGTACAGTGGCGAGGCCTCGGCTCACTGCAACCTCCGCCGCCTGTGCTCAAGTGATTCTCCTGCTTCAGCCTCCAAATTGCATGATTTATTTTCCTGTTTTATATACTTAGTATGTGAAAACTCTGCAAACTTTATTAATACAAATGGCATGCCAGAACTTAGGAGAATCTGGTATTTTCCCATGCAAATTAGTAGTGATGTGGAATTCCTGGGCTGATTTGGTTTTATAAGTCATGGGGCAGATTCTTTGCCTTATTTCTGTGGAACTAACAATTGTTAATCACCCAGCACTCTTACCTCCCCCAACAGCTCAGGTGAGGGGGGTGTTACCCCCACTGTCGTGATGAGAGGCAGGAGACTGAGGCTTAGATGAGCAGGTGACACATTACTGTCCAGCCCCACCTACCCTGTAGTTTCCTGCCATGGCTCAGCTGTCTTCCTGCAAGAAAGGACAGACACCCTGGTGCTGGGTAGAATTCCTTGTGAACCCCTTTCCATCCTCCAGGGAGTTCTTGCTTTACAGTGGTGGCTCATGGGGAGTCCTCTGGCCCACTGAGAAAGTTGTGACATTACTCATGTTGTGACATTACTGCCTCTGTCCAGCTGCTGTCGATTAGGTGATTTGTAAAGAGACATTTATTGCTCACAGCTCTGGAAGCTGGAAAGTCCAAGGTCAGGGCAGTCCAAGGTCAAGGCACCTGCACATCTGGTGCCCCAGGGCCTGTGGCTCACAGACAGCAGCATCTCAACAGGTCTTGCGTGGCAGCGGTCGTCTCGTCAGAACTCACGTGGTGGAGGAGCAGGAGGGCTCCTCTAGGCCTCCCAACAAGGACACCAACCCCAGTCCTGAGAGCAGGACCTCCCGAAGGCCCCACCTCTTAATGTATCTCTTTGGAGATGGTTTCAGCATGAGGTTTTGGGGACATTCAGGCCAGAGCCATTGCTCTGCTGTGGTGTTAGGGCTGCATGGCATCATTACTGCAGCAGAGCCACAGCTTCTTATCTGCATTTGCTGCAGGAGGAAGACGCAGGTGCCTGTGTAAGTTGGGGTTCGGTGCAAGAAGTGGAGACTCTCTGGGAATCTTAGCAGGAGGAACTTAAGGGCTTTGAGAACAGACACCTTAGGACTGTAGTTTTCTTCAGACTGTAAAAACCTTGGTGTGTGACAATACTGAACATTGCCTGAGCCCTGTGATCCTGTAAAACAGTGATGGTTAAGACATTCCCCCTCCCCACAACTGCGCCCCCACTTTTACTGCAAGAAGCCCCTTCCCATGTGGCTTAGACTGACTGGCGGATGACCATTTACCGAGGACAAGACCAGATACAGGCCTTCAAACCCCCCTTCTCTGCCTTATAACTGATTAGCTAAACTGCCTGTTCCCACTGATCAATCACTTCCCACCTTGAAATGGTTCTTCGTGGTGCAGTTGTGCCTAGGGGGGTGGACTTGTCTTTGACTGTTGCCTTCCACAGAGAACGGTTAGGGTGGGCAGGAAAGAATTCTCTGCTACACGTCTGCATTCCTGGCTGTTTCCAGAAGTGGGAATTCTGGTGCCGTGGAGTCTGCGAATGGATTTCTAGTGTCCCAGCTTCAGGTGGAGTTGAAATTGAGTGAGGCAACCCACCACACCCATCTGGAGCCAGGAACTAGAGCCATTTTTAAAGTGGCAGTTTCTCCATAAGATTACCCAAAAAATGCGCTCAGCACGTTTCTTTCTTTCTCATATGCATTTGGCCATCTAAAATGAGAATGGTGGTTTTTTGAAGCATGGATGTAGTTTTAAATTTTGAGTATCGTAAACCTTAATGTAGCTTCTTAAAATGTTTGCCTGATTATCTGGAGATTTACTAAACCTTTGGAGTGGTAATAATGAGTTGATCTATATGACTTTGCTTTCTATGATGCAATGAAAGTACTCTAATTAAAACCTCTGCAGTTGGGTCAGCAGGCGATTGGCCAAAACAAATTCTGCTTTTTGGGTTTCTTTAACCAAACAAGGGAGTAGAGTGTAGGCTGAAGTGGCAAATTCATTTCAGAGCACGCCAGAGCCCTCAATGATTCAGCAGCCTTCTCAGGTGAACGTGTAACGTGTCGTGAGTCTTGGCAAGCCTGGCTACTGATGTGTGCACGTGACACCACAGAGCCACACCTAGGAAGATGTGGTTTCTGTAACAAGCTTTGGAAAACCAAAGTTCAACTTAATTATCCAACTTTGTTACAGAAAAAGCTTAGACCAGATGGCCAAAGACCTGATTGTTTCATGGTTGAGACATGGTTATAAAATTGCCCTTACTTGGTGCCAATCAGTGTTGGTCCACAGTGATACTCCTCCAACCTCACTGAATAGTTTGGAGACTGATATGAGACTGTGAAAATCTCCTTAAGGTGAAAAGGGCTCTGGGGCACCCGGGAATATCCGCACACCCGTGGCCATTCCCCTATAAGGTGGAGAGGACGGCTGGGTCACGCGGGAGCATCAGCACACCCGTGGCCGTCCTCTTTAAGACGGAAAGGGCTGCTGGGGTGCCCCGCAATATCTGCACACGCGCGGCCATTGTGGCTGTCCCCCTTTCTGCTCAGTCACCTCTGTGTTCCCGCATTCAGGCTTTGGGACACTCATGAACAGCTCATCCCCTGGGCTGGTGAGGAAGGAGTGGGAGGTTGTTCTGAGGCTCTGTCACTGTCTGCACTGTCATGAGCTGGGCAAGGCAGTGGCAGTGACCCTGGAGGAGTCTGGTCAGTGAGGGCTCCGGCAGGAAGTGCTGAGGCTTGAGGTGACTCTGCCAGTCGTAACCAAATGTCTTCCCTCTTATTTCCATGATTCCTTCTAGTTCTGCACCTTGCACTTCAGAGTCTCTGTGTATCTATAAATACACATGAGTTATGATACAGGTGTCTCTTTCCCCTCTGTCTGGGGCTGGGCCCAGGGAGTGAAGTGCAAGACCCCCTTACTGCTGCATGCCCACCAGCACGAGGTACTGCCTGCCCTGCTGACGAATGCCTACAGCGAGTCCTGGAAGCCTCCTTCTGAGCACCTGGCCTGTTGACGGTGTATACGGGAGACAACGGAGCTCCCCTTGCCCCACCCTGAGTAGAGACTGGGGAGGCGGCGGCAGCACTGCCCCCATGGTGCATCCTTGGTGCATGGAGGAAAGTCTGTTCATGCTTAAAACACAGCCCATCCTCTCAAAAGCAGGGTGACAACCACATTTACTTCTGAAATCTTAAAAAAGGGCCCGTCTCTTTGAGAGAAGAATGTGGCATGTATGTGTGTACCTCCTTTTTTTTTTTTTTTTTTTTTTTTTTTTTTTTTTTTTTTTTTTTTTTTTTTTTTTTGAGACAGTTTCCCTCTGTCACCCAGGCTGGAGTGCGGTGGTGAGATCTCAGCTCACTGCAAGCTCTGCCTCCCGGGATCATGCAATTCTCCAGCCTCAGCCTCCCAAGTAGCTGGGACTACAGGCACCCGCCACCACGCCTGGCTAATTGTTTGTATTTTTAGTAAAGACGGGGTTTCACCGTGTTAGCCAGGATGGTCTCGGTTTCCTGACCTCGTGATCTGCCCACCTCGGCCTCCCAAAGTGCTGGGATTATAGGTGTGAGCCACCACGCCGGGCCGTATGTGTGTACCTCTTTACAAGTCTTGCCCGACCTTTGCATTTAAAAATTATTGAAAAAATTAAGGATGTAACTGACAAGAACTTTATAGGTTTCTCCAAGTAAAAATTTGGAAAAGTTAAGTGAACCCATAATGTGTTTTATTTCTTTGAGTCCCACACTTGGATTTTTAAATGTGGGCAAAACATCTATATGTTCTTTAGCCTGATTTCCGTGGAATCGTGAATGAAACGTGCTGAAGTTGCCGTGCGGATTTTGTTATGTGGCGGTGACAAGTGGGGCTGGTCATTAAACAACTGGAGGGATCTCTGTCCTTTCTGTGCTCCTGTTGGACACTAGGCACGTGCTTGGGTGTTTTCTGTGTGTGTGGACAAGATGAGGACAGAATTTCCAGATTCACACGGTGGTATCTTCTCCCTTTTCTGTTAAAACGTGTCTTCTGCTGCTTCTACATAGACCAAGTGTTTCTTTCTCTCGCCTGTCTACATAAACGCTGTTTAACAAAAACCGTATTGTAGACATGTGAAGCTGAATTCCACATGATCAAGCAGATAGAGATGACTGAGTATACTGTTTTGTGGAAGGAAGGTTTAAAATGATTTTTAGCTTTTTCCCTGAAATAGGGAATACTTTTAACTTTTTCCCTGAGATAGGGAATAATGAAATGGGAAAATAATTAAATTTTCCCATGTAATTGTTAGATTATATTTAATTATTAGATTATTCATGTATTGCAAGGGAAAAAGGAACTAGATCACCCCATGTACCCAAATGAAAATTTAAAGGGTATGGGCGAGTTCATTTGAACTCCTTTAATTTGTTTTTGTTTGTTTGTTTTTGACAGTCTCACTCTGTTTCTCAGGCTGGGTGCAGTAGTGCAATGACAGCTCACTGCAACCCCAACTTTCTAGGCTCAAGTGATTCTCCTGTGTCAGCCTCCCCAACTGCTGGGATTTACAGGCGTTAACCACCACACACAGCTTATCACCTCTTGGAGACTAGCTTTGAGTTTGGGCATTCACTGAACTATATTTTAGTTAATTCTCAAAGTTTGTCACTGTTTATCTTTAATTTGCTAAAAATCTACATGTATTGTAAAATGCGTTACATTTCCTTAGCATTCACGGATTCCCTGTTAGTGGGGCCGAGACACAGAAGGGCAGAAGGCGTTCAGACATCATCAGGGTTGCAGTTGAGTCCTTGCCCCGAACACACTGGAGCTCTGGGCTCTGTGGTCCCACGGGGGTCCTCTGTCCACTGAGGGGGCCGGGTTACCTGGAAGGTCCCTCCAGCCTCTGCAATTTTGCCCTTTTCAGGTTAACATCTCATCATTGTCCTGGACAGCACTGCCTTTCGTTCACTGATCCACGAGTGAACAGCTGGTCAGTGGCCAGTGCTACTTCCTTCAGCTGGGAGGTGGTGATGTGATAACACTTCCGTGGAATTTGGTTCTCGGTGTATTAAGGGTTCAGTTGTATGTTGATTTTTAATCTGCACCTCTGAATTGGTCTTTTGATTGCAAAGAGATTGCTTACTGGATTTGTTTCTGAATATTTCGTGGATAACAGGAGAACCTTGCTTATCTGTGTGTTCATTTAATGTGTTTTTGCCAGGCATTTATATGGTTGTGTTAGCCCTCAGCCCACTTTCTGTGTGTGGTGGAGTCATTGAAATCATTTATGTGAAGTCTCTCCTCTTTTAAGGCCAGAGGACGTGGGGTGGTGTCTCCCTAAACTAGGGGGAAATGGCATTGTTCTGCCCTCCTCCCTGGGAATGCTGGTGTTTCCAGGTCTCTGAACTTGGCTCCCACACTGGGAGAGTAGCTGTGGCTTCTGGAGCCCGTTTTGTGCGGGACTGACTCCTTCACTTGCTTTATTCCCCACCGTCTTTGCTGCTTTATGACGCAGGGATGAGGGAGTTGGGCCCAGGGGCCTTGCCTCTGCCTGAAGGGCCCGATGCAGAAAACTCTTCATGGGAAGGATGTTCCTTGAGGGCAGCTTTTGGAGTCTTTTCCTACTTTTAACTGAGAAGCAGCTATTCACATGGTTCTATTCTGCTGGTGTGTTTCAAAATAACTGATGTAGAGTTGTGAAGATGTCCGAGACACCCATGATCCACTCCGGGCTAGTGCCGGGCATTGTGCTCAGAATCCTTCAGACCACATTCAGATGCCAAAGATTCTTGCTTGGTTATTCTCAAACTTATGAGAATCTAAAACGCGAGCCACGGTATGGATTTTCTCTTGAGCCCCCATGACTTTGCCTTGTATTTTGGGCATGAATGACTTCATCAAGGGGAAAGAATTTGAGGAAGGAGCCTCTGAGGCTAGAAGGGGCTGGGAAGGGGTCGGGGGGAAGAGGAGGGAAAAGGAGCTATAGAGGGAGGAGCCAGGCTGGGGCTGGGGCGTCTCCCCATGATGCTCCCCCACCCCTGGCGCGAGGCCCCAGAGACTGACTGATTTTCCCACAGGAAATGTGTATGATTGCGTGTCTGTTTTGTGGGCTGGCCATTTGGATTGAGGGAATGTCTGTGTTGTGATTCCTTATTGATTCGAAGGTTGGAAAGGTTTGTGCTCAATACAGGGGTCTCTTGGTGCGATGGGAAATGTGATCGCAGCCGCCTTCGGGATGGGGAGAGCCCTCGAGGCCCTCAGTGGTGGCCGGTGTTGGCCTTTGCTTCCCTGGGTGAGCTGCCCTCAGGGTGGGAAGGGAGGTCCTCGGTGGTGGCCGCTGTTGGCCTTCGCCTCTCTGGGTGAGGGCTGCTCCATCCCCGGCTCTCCGACTCCTTGCCTGGCACCTTCCTCGTTGGAGGCCGTGATCCATCAACTTTGTCCACGTGTGTCCTGCAGACTAATGCTGACTGGAGGTTCAGGAGTGGTCAGAAGAGGCCAGAGGAGGCCCTCGTGATGCGAAGCTAAACGTTTAATGATGGCGCTGTTGAGTGCATGAGCCGCGTCAGCCCAAGAGTCTGGGTAAGAGGGAACCGCGGGCTGGAGGAAAGACTGGACAGATGGGTGCTTTCCTCGGCCCCTGGGAGCACGGCCAGGTCCACGCTCAGACCTCCTGGTTTCTCCCATATTTCCATCAATAGCAAGGGAAGGACTCGGGGCAGAAGTAGTTCAAGGGCCTCTAAAGACTTACGTAATTGTTAATAGGCCTAATTTTATGCTTTCTTATGTATTAAGAGCAAATCATGAAACAAACTCATTTCTGTTTGAAGAAATCTTTACTGCTCTCATTTTTGTGGCAACCAACATTGATTCTTTGCTTAGTGAGCGTTAGTGCCCTCCTGCCCAGTGCTGCTGCCTGGCGTGTCCTCGCACACACCTCTGTCCATTGGTCTCCGTTCACCTTTCCGCCTAGAATTGTAGGAGGGGCGCTGGGATCTTAGGGCTAGAAAGAAATTCTGAAGACCACTTTTAGGGGCGGCTTTTAGTCAGGGCTTCCAGAGAGACAGCCAGCCGGGTGTGCGTGTGTCTCCAGGGCGAGGCTTGCTGCAGGGGCTACAGAGTCCAAGAAGCCCCAGGACCCACAGGCTGCAAGCTAGAGTCCTGGGAGGGTGTGGCTTGAAGACTTGAGAAGCGGAGGGTGCAGATCCCACCGGGGTCTGAGGAGCTGAGACCCAGAAGCACGGGCTGCAGAAGACAGATGTCACTGGCCCATCAGCCAGACAGGTGGAGTGAACCCAGTTTTCCCCGCCTTGCTGTTTTACTCGGGCCCTGGGGGTATAGGGTGGTGCCCCCCCACACCGGCGAGGATGGGTCTCCACTCAGTCCAGAGGCAAACATGCATCTCACACAGAAATAATGCAGAACCAGCCATCTGGGCACCCTGGGCACGCTCAGGTTGATGCACAAAACCAACACCGCGCGTGGCCCTGACATCTGCGTGTTCGCATCACTCCACACACATTGCTCAGTCATCGCCTCGGTGAGTTTGTAAGCTCGTTGTGTGGTTCTGGGGCTTTTTGTCCTTGGTGATGACAGGCTCCCCACTGCCCCAGCTCAAGTATGGAAGGTGATGGCACCAAAGGCTCCTTGTTTCTCAGACACTTGAGTGGGTGCTCTGTGCAGCCAGTTCCACATGCAGCAGCATCTGTTCCCTATGCCGATTCCATTCGGAGTATGTGCCTCCCTTCTGTTGAGGGTGCAGCCTTCTTTCAGGGAAGAACTGTGTCCTGTTCGCCTATATCGCCTGTGGTGTATCTCATGGCTGAATAAGTAGCTATAGGATACCTCGGTGGCTGAATGATAGGTTCATTGGAAGGAAAACTTAATATTTTTTTTTCTTTTTGGGATGGAGTTTCACACTCAACGCCCAGGCTGACGTGCAATGGCACGATCTTGGCTCATTGCAAACTCTCCCTCCCGGGTTCAAGTGATTCTCCTCCCTCAGCCTCCCAAGTAACTGGGGCTACAGGCTTCCGCCACCATGCCTGGCTAATTTTCGTATTTTCGTTAGAGAAGGGATTTCACCATGTTGGCCAGGCTGGTCTTAAACTCTTGACTTCAGGTGATGCACCCACCTCGGCCACCCAAAGTGCTGGGATTACGGCCATGAGCCCCTGCACCCAGGAACTTAATACCGTTTTTTTTTTTCCTTTAAATCGTAATTGGCTTGTTAAATGCTTACGTTAATGTTTATTTTTAAAAATGTTATCTGTGACCTTTCAGCTTTTCATAGCACTTCTCGTGTGAATATTTTAAAAAGGCCCTTTAACCGTGGGGGAGAAGCGGTTATCCCTTTCAGCAGAGGGAGATGGAGGAACAGGCCCTGGTGGGTCTGAGCACAGGCAGTCACCCCAGCCTTGGTGCTTGCTTAGGTCTGTTCTCCGTTCACTGTAGCCGCATCCACTCTCATTGTCAGCTTAAAAATAAGCTTTTTCCTCTTTCTAATCGGAACAGTTAGTTTGTTAACCGTCACATTAAGGTATCGAGAATGATGGCTTTCAGGCCTCAGATATGACACAAGTAATAAATGCAGCTGACCCTGAACAACATGGGTTTTGAGCTTCGAAGGATCACTTGTGTTAATTTTTTTTCCAACCAAACCCTTACTGAAAAAGCCTGGCTTTGTGGAGGGCCGACGTTTCCTACATGTGGTTCCATAGGGTGGCCGTGGGGTCCTGTGGATACGTAGATTTGGGTAAACTCGGGGCATGTTCTGGAATCCATGTCCCTGTGTATACAGAGGGAGAATTGCAGCTTTTTAGAAGTTTGTGTCCTGCCTTGTCCTAAAAAGGCTCCAAGGTGGATGCAAAATTATTTCATTCCTTTGGTTTTCTTGGTGGGATATTGATGTTTATTCTTCAGTGTCTAATATCCTGAGTGAACAGAGTTACCGCTTCAGGAACAAAACCAGTCTGGAAACACATATTGAGATATCCACCTTTTCTTCATGGTTTCACAAAAGGCCATGATCATATTTTATTCAGTTGAACTGTAGGAAACTGCCGATATTTGCTGTTTTTGGCCTACAAAATGGCAAGTTCGTACGATATTAAAAACAAAGGCTTCCTGGATGGGGAAAATAGGAATCGGTGAGAACCTGAAGTTGTCTGTCATGGCCTCTGAGTCACAGGTAAATAAACCTGCGTGAGGGGAAGTTGGCTGTACAGTATTTTCCTTCTGTTTTGAGACTGTCAGAAAAAGGTCAGTTCCAACGTGTTGGGTCCCTTTGCCTCAGCTTTGCTGCATAGGGGACTTGCCATTATACCTCTTGTTCCCAGTGCCCAGGAGGCTGATGCCACATAGAAGACCTGCAGGTCGGTGGATGTGAAACAGGCATCGGACACGCTGTGCACCTTGGGACGCATCTGAGAAGTGTGTGCTTGCAGCAGATCTGAGGTGAGGGCGTGTTCCATCTCCTCTCCCTTCTCTAGCTTTGCAGGCCTTTGAAGTTGGTCCTGGAAAGTGAAATTAGTTAATGCTAATTTAAGCTCCAGGTCAAAGCCTGGGGGCCGAAGAGACCTGCCCTTCACTAGGGGTGTGAAGCATTGGGCCCTCCCATCAGGAGGCAGCAGGGACTCGAGAAAGCCCCACATGCCCTCCAGTTCCCTTATGTTGAAATTTTTTGTACTCGGCCATGCCGGGTCATTTTGGGAGGTGAGTAGGGGATTCACTCGGGGGTGTGCAGTATTCTTAGGTGTCAGGTGCGAGAGTTGAATTTGTAGAAGCTGTGCAGATAGGAAAGGGCCTGGCAGGGAGTGCTGTTTACACGGAGCCGATTTAACGCGAGGTCTGTGCTCTACCTGGGTCCGTGTCTGACTGGTGTCTCCCAGTCTGCAACAGGACGTTGACGTGACTTGGCGCCATCGTCCCACTCTGTGTAGATGTCTGAGGATCTGTGCGCAGCTGCTCTGTGAGAATGAGTTGTGATAATGAACTGAGAAACAGTGAACAAACCCTGAATTGGTTAGCACTGGTTCCACGGCCACTTCTGCCGTGGTTGGAGTCATTCATAATAAAGTGTGCTGGACTCCTATGCAGAGCTCTGAATTTCAGAGGCCCTTCAACTCGGCAGCTAACCAGCTGCTTCCTTCAGAAGACATTTGAGTCCCCTTTACCTACCAGGGTGACCCTGGGAGTTTGAAGATGAGTGAGACAAGCCCTCCGTGTCTTGTGGATTTTACTGTCCAGTGGGGAGACAGATGTGGATGGTGAAGGAGGCCCTATCAGAGGTCATCGCATGTCAGTTTTATTTCTTCAGCACTTGCTGTGTTCAGGCGGTGCCCCGGGCCATGTGCAGAGCATCTGTGGACCCTGCCCTTGGCATCCCAGGCACAGCTAGCATCTGCGCCATCTTCATACTTGGCCTGAGTTTTGAGGAAGTTACCGAGGACGGCTTCTGCCTTTGCTGGAGAGAGTTGGAAGTCAGGGCAGCCCTCCACAAGGAGATGATCGCCAGCTGATTCCTCAAGAAAGAGAGGTGGTCCCCACATGGGTAGAGCAGGGCAGCATGTACAGACCTGGGTGTTGGGTCTGGGGCATGTGCATCTGAGTGGGGTCTGCTGGAAGACAGCAAGGGTGAGGTGTGAAGGCAGTTGGAATTTACAGGATAAATTATCACTAAGGCGATGCCTGGAAAACATAAAATGGGGACTCTCTGGGGTAAACGTGGACTTAGGGTGACCCTGGGCGTGGGTGTTTTCAGGCTCTGAAGGCAGAGATTTAGGAAATTGGGGCAGAGCTGAGCCCCAGACGAGGATGAAGACCACCCTTGGGATGTTGAATGAGACGGGGTGGAAACCCAGTGAATGTCCTGGGGGGCCAGTCCAGCAGGCAGGCAGCAGAGGAGACCGGTGTCCTCAAAGGCCCCTTGGGCCTGCCTCTCAAAGTGCTGGGATGACAGGCATGAGCCACTGCTCCCTGCTGATACTTTTAAAATTTCTAAGCTACTCTCTCTCATACCCACTCCCGTATTTTTTTAAAAAAATCAGGTTTATGGCTATATTTTTTCCAAGGGAACCAAACAGTTACCTGTTTGAAGTACAAATAACACCGTGTTTAAAAACCGAAAATGCCACTTTGCATAGAAGTTTCCAAATACCCAGTTGGTTTGAGCCTTGCATTGCAGTGTCACTACCTGCTCTTAAATTTCTACACGATGTATAGATAGCGAGGCAGGGACGGCTCGTACATCTTCAGGTTTCAATTCTACTACCTTGGGTTATATTTTCATTTATTTTGGCACAACTGTGGGTGTGGCAAGCAATGCCAGGGTATTTATTTTGAAGCGTGTCCAATAACAGTTGGGAAGATTTTCACATTTTTAGAATTTTCATAGTAATAGTTATAATTTACAAAGAATTTAAAATTGTGTAGTCATTATTTTGCTTTTTTCTAGATGTGCCCCGAAACAGGGTTGCTAACTATCATTCTACATCACAGGATTAATAACAGTACCCTTTTGGAGCAGATGCCTGTAATCAAGGAATTCTGCCTAGTCAGTTCACTTTAAGCGTGTTTAAAAGGTTTTCTTTATCCTAGTTGGCACCTGTGGCTATAGTTTGTTTTCACTGCTGAAGAATATTCCACGATGGAAGCCGTAATTCATCTGTTTTTCATATCGGTGGACATTTGGATTATTTTGGGAGGGTGTGTATGTCTATTCAGCCTTCATTTTTTTCAGGATTTTTTGTAGAAGATAATGTAACAGTGTAACATCCTCTGCTAGGGAACCAACACGAACCCTGATTACAGCCACACTGACTCTCACACAGACTCTCAGGCCTTGTTACCAACACACAGAACCATTTTCTTAAGTTGAAACCCAGTAGCAGAACCTGAAGCCATGTGAACGGTTCCTCCGATCTTACACTTGGAATTCACTTTTTATTACTATGTCTGCTAATTAGGAAGCATATCAATTATACAGAAATCTGAGAATGTAAAATTATACGTTTATAACAGAAAAAACCTTATTTAATAGCCCAGAACACATGGCTATGTTTTTCCCTCATGCCCCACCACTGTTTTCTTTGCTTGAAATGGGAAATGACACTTGAATGTCGTTTTCTAGCGACTGTTAGACTGGCATAGTTCTTCAGAGACAGAGGATGTAAAGCACATGGAGAATTTCTGTTTGTGGAATGTGATTTCCCGGTCGCCTCATTCAGGCTGCCGCCGCCTTCCCCTCTGGCCGCCTGCACCGTGGGACGTCTGAGAAGGTCCCTGTTTCATCCTCTGGAAATTCTGAAAAGGAAGGAGAGGAGGGTGTGCAGGGTGTGGTGCATTTGTGTTGGTCCTTCCAGCTTTTATTTGGAGTCTCGGCTACCTTGGTGGTTCCTGCCTTTATGTCCCCAGCTCGTGGCTTCGTCCTTGTGTCTAACTCACAGGCAGACAGATGGAAAGGGAAGTTGTATTCAGCCAACAGCTTGATCTTATTCTCAATCGACTGGGTATTTGGAGACTTCTGTGCAAATGGGCATTTTTGGTTTTTAAACACCATGTCTTATTTGTACTTGAAATGGGGTAACTGGTTCTCTTGGAAAAAATATAGGCATAAAGCTGGTTCTTTAAAAAAAAAAAAAAAAAAAAAAAAAAAAAAGGAGTGGGTGTGAGAGAGAGTGGCTTAGAAATTACACCAGTAATGGTCGGGAGTGGTGGCTTATGCCTGTAATTCCAGCACTTTGAGAGAAGGAGGCAGGTGGATCCCCTGAGGTTAGGAGTTCGAGACCAGCCTGGTCAACATGGTGAAACCCCGTCTGTACTGAAAATATGAAAATTAGCCGGGCATGGTGGCAGGCACCTGAAATCCCAGCTATTTGGGAGGCTGAGGCAGGAGAATCACTTGTACCCGGGAGGCAGAGGTTGCAGTGAGCCAAGATCGCACCACTGCACTCCACCCTGGGCGACAGAGCAGAAACTCCATCTCAAAATAGAAAAAAAACAAAAAACTAAACAAAACAAAAACCCGGTAATGAAAACCTGATTGCATCATCTGTGATGGAGATGGCGGATTATTTCATTTTTAGTGACAGGATGAATTGGATATGTTTGCAGTATTGATTTGACAAGGGAAATGGTGAGAACCAAATGTGCCGCCCAGCTTGGGCCTCACCGTTGGCAGAAGACCGTGGCGGGCAACAGACTGGAGACTCGGAGACCGAGGGGAGAATTCTCACGCTGTGACGCTGGTGCAGTGTGTGCTTCTGGACTCCTGCTGGAGGGAGCTGCCCCTTTGCCTTGCAGGCTTTGGTGCAGTGGAGACCTTAGGACCTGCCCCTCCTGGAACACCTGGTGGGTGTGGCGAGCAGTGCCAGGGCTGAGGCACAGGTGCTGAGCCCGGAACGTGGGACAGGAGAGGCTGCACACGCCGGCAGGTGTCTGCTCCAGCAGCCGGGGGTTTCCGCAAGGGGGCGGGGCGTTGGTTTTCCTCCTTGAATTTGGGTGGAGAGGGTGTCCTGGGGTGCTATGTCTGCACTTGTGTTGCTCTGAGGTCAAGTTGTGGGCCGAGTCCCTGTCCCTCTGCCAAAGTGAGGGTTTGCCCATTTTCAGGTCAGATTTCCCTTGGGTCCGGGTCTCTAGGAGTGGGGCGCATTCCAAGGGGTCGTGAGCACGGTGGACGCGCGTGGGCCTCTTCCTCTCCCCTCAGCTCCTGGGCTGTGTGTGAAGAGCTGCCCAGCGGAATCACCCTCCTGCCTGGTGTTTCATTCACCAGAAATCGTTCTCACTGTGGACTCTTGAGTCAAATGTAATCCAGGAATGGAACGTGCTGTTGCTAGATGCCACACACAGCATCAGGAGCTTAGTTGGGGATTATATGATCTTACCCCACACCTTAAAAGTAAAGACTATCGTTGTCAGGCCTCTGAGCCCAAGCCAAGCCATTGCGTCGCCTGTGACTTGCACGTATATACGCCCAGATGGCCTGAAGTAACTGAAGAATCACAAAAGTGCAAATGCCCTGCCTGGACTTAACTGATAACATTCTACCAGAAATAAGTGAAAATGGCCGGTCCTTGCCTTAAGCGATGATTTTGTGTGTGTGTGTGAAATTCCTTTTCCTGGCTCATCCTGGCTCAAAAAGCTCCCCCACTGAGCACCTTGTGACCCCCACTCCTGCCCGCCAGAGAACAACCCCCATTTGACTGTAATATTCCTTTACCTAACCAAATCCTATAAAACGGCCCCACACTTAGCTCCCTTCGCTGACTCTTTGGACTCAGCCCGCCTGCACCCAGGTGAAATAAACAGCCATGTTGCGCTCACAAACCCTGTTTGGTGGTCTCTTCACATGGATGTGCATGACAATAGTTAAGGGGATATTGAAGTCTTTGGCAGCTCCAAGAGCTTTTTCAGTTTGTGTCGGGCCATTTTAGGCAGAAGGAAATGCTTGCTTAGAGAATCTTACAGAAATGTTCGGTGCAGTGCCATTAACTCGTAGAATAAATGTGTAACTTTCCATGGCGGCCCTCTGGAAAGAGATGCACTTTGAGTGCACCCTGGCCTGCTTGCTACAAGAATCGGCCGTGTCACCCCGCTTTCCGTGGGTCTGCAGGTGTGCGTGGTCTATTGCCCTGCACTGTGGCCATGGAAGGGAAGATGATCTGGAATGCTGGCGACAGTTATCAGTGCGTGTTGATGTGTGCTGTGTGCTGCTTTCTATAGGGGAGAACATTTCCGTTTAATAAACATCTCATCACGATGATGACTGCAAGATATTTGAGTCTCATTCAATAGTGTTTCTGGGTTCCTTCTGTTTTTAATCTGCTTTCTAGCACTAGGCAAGTGAAGACATGGAAAGTAAAAACCCATGGAACTTGTAGAGACATGGTGTTGTGTAGGAGCAGACTGTAGCCTCTGGCTCTGTTTAAAGATTGTAGTAAACCTCTTACCTGGCATGGTCAGGGTGTAAATTATCTTGTTTAATCGAAATGTGTATGAGTCAAAGCTGGCGCCTGCATTGTTGATGAAATACCAGATTTTAAGGGAACATGTCAATGTGCTGTAAGATACCAACAAAGTTCCTCACTGAGGTTCGGCGCGGGTTCGGAGGAGCTGGGCCTTAGGTCACCAGGGTCGTCTCTGGGAGCAGATGCTCAGTGTGGGCATTAGTCACTTAGCCTTTCCAGAGCCGAGGAACAGCTCTCTGTGGTGGTTTTTGGAACCTGTATTTTGAGTCAGTTTGTCCCACTTGACTCGAAGTTGCTGCGCGATTTCAGACCTTTGCCTCCACCGTGCGCTCGTTTTCTTGTCCCCTGATAACTGCCTCGGTTGCCCCCGCCTGACATTTGAGCCTCATCGTTCATGGACACAGGCTCCGTGGTGGGGCAAAGGCCGCGACTCCGGCTTGCACAGTTCTGTGACTCTCACCATGGCTTATCACATCACTCCCGGGATCTCCCGTTTAGAGGAAGAGTGTCCCTTTCCTGCAGGCCCTGTGTGGTGTGGAAACCACCCTTACCTACCTTTCTCCTGTTTGAACTGTACCGTGAAGCTATATCTGTTCTAGTCAACCGTCAGAATTTAAGGAACAGTGATTTATGTAACTTATCACACGCTTCTCAGCAATTCTTTATGAATTTCATTCTGTTGTGAAATTATTGCAGTTTTCATGGCTATGCTGGTCTCATGTTGTGGCCCTTGAAATGAATTCCCTTCCCCATTGTGTGTTAAGGTTGTGCCTGGGAGCTGTTGAGGCCTCACCTCTGCTTAGGGCAGTGGCTTTGCTCTCCTGACAACAGGAAGAATCTTATTTAGAGCGCTTCTAATGTAGTTTTTGCTTCCAGACAGAGTTACTTTTTTTCACAGAGACAGCCACTAAAGTCATAAATTATGCTCAGGATGCACACACACGGGTCAGCTGACAGAGTGGAGTCCAGAACAGATCCAAAGATGCAAAAGCAGTTCAGTGGAATTTGAGTCTTTTCAACAAATGGTGCTGGAATTATGGGACAGCCGTATGCAAAAGAGTGAAAACAGGGAGAAATTTCTGTATGAAAATTAAGGTGGACCATAGCCCTGAATGTAAAATACCAAACTACAAAACCTGCAGAAGAAAGGGAAATTGTGGAGACCTAGGGTGAGAGCTCTTAGCCATACCATGATCCATAATCAAGGAAGAAAAAAGTAGGTAAGACTCATCAAAATTAAACTTCTAATATAAAAGACACCCCTAGGGAATTGAAGAGACACATTTTCGATAGATGGGGAGAAGATGTCTACGAACCATGCAGCCGGCCAAGGACTCGTATCCAGAATGCACAGGACTCCCACGGCTCATGACAGAGAACAAACCACCTGACTTAAAAGCGGAAGAGACCTGAACAGATGCTTCGCTGAGAAGGACGGGAGGATGGCCCGAAAGCATCTGAAATGACCTTCAGCATGACTGGTTGCACCGAGATGTGCACCGAAGCCGCAGTGAATTTGTTCACACCCCTGCTGGAGCGCCTGACTAAGGTCTTCCGACAGCCCCAGGTGCTGGTGAGGACAGGCAGTCGGGACTCCTGTGCGATGCTGGGGTTCAGCACGGTGCAGACAGCTTGGCGGTTTCTTACAAAACTGAACTCACACAAACGTGGGGCCCGGTGACCCCAATCCTAGGTATTTACCCTAGAGAAACAGAATCTGATGTTTAAGAAAAACTGTGCCCAGATGTTAATAGCACTGTCTATAGTTGCCCAAAACAGGTTACAATGTGCCACAGCCATATGTGGAATAATAAATACCCAGCAGCCCCGAGGCCTGGCTGTTGATCACAGGACACCCCGGGTGCACCTCCAAGCACAATGCCCAGGAAATCGTGATTTTGCGAGTGTTTTGCGACAACACTCGCAAAAGATAGACCTGGGGGATGGGAGGACACGGAGAGGGTGGTTGCTGAGAATGGGAGGGTATGGTTATGAGGCCCCGTGAGTGGGTTTGGGGCTGTTGGACTGTTCTGCTTGTGTGATGACGATTATGGGAATATTTGTGCCGAAATTCACAGAACTGAACACTGTCCACTTTACAGTAATTTTTTAAAAGTGGTAATATGCTCATTTTCGGTACTGTTTTTAGTGGAAGATGGAGTTTGCAGATGATTTGTCAGGGCAAGCCTGTCTCAAGAGTTTGTAGACGATTCGTTAGGGGCCTGTCTCAGAGCGGTTGGGTTGGGTTGGGTTGGAAAAGCCTTCCCTGTTGGGGGCAGTAGCATGGGGCATGGAAAGGATATTGCCAAGAAAACACGTAGAATCCTTTGAGGAAACATGTGTATTTCTAACTTGCTATAAGATAGAATTGGAAATTGTAATGGTTTTGTTTTCTAGAGTCTTGGTAGAATAGGGAAGACAGTGTAATAAAAGCTAATTTTGAAATGAAGAATTTTAAAGATTTTCAACAGCAATTGCTCTAGGAAGTCATCCTGGAAATGTTTTTAAAGATGTTCAGTAGCAATGGCTCTAGGAAGAGTCACCCTGGAGTTCCTTCTTGAGCATTGGTTTCCTGGCTGTATCTTCCGACTTTCATTTTTAAGTTTTGCTGTGAGTTGGGGATGTGTGGGAATAGCCATCCCCAGGTGTTGGGTAGGAGTCGCCCTGCAGGGGGGTGCATGTGCCCCGAGGCCTGAGGCACTGTTTCAACCTAGCTTGGAACATGGGGACTCTTGTCAGAGTAAGAGTACCAGCCTGGCAGGCTGGGGGGAGCCCCGGGGTGGTCTGGGCACTGTCCTCCCTGCCTGCAGGATGGCAACTGGAGGAGCTCGAAGGCTGCCTGCCTGGTGGCTGTCAGCGCAGCAGCCCCTTCTGGCCCTGGAGCAATCTTTGGGTCCATGAGTCTCTGTGCCGGGACTTGCCTCCTGGGACCTCCGCCACTGTCCTGAGGGCCCTGGTGCCACTTTCCCGGTGGGACCCAAGCCTCAGGCAGCTGCGACCCCAGATTCGGTTGCTTTCCCTGCCGTCTCATTGCAGCACGAGTGCTCACCTCACTCAATGTAGAGCCTCAGGTTCCTTCAAGATCCCCAGAGATGGAATCTCCCAATTTAACAAGATAGTTGGTGACAAGATTTGAGCGGCACTGATTTAACTCAGCTTCCAGAGTTTAAGTTCCCAAGACACAGTCCTGCTCCTTCCTCGGCCTCATCCTGTGTGGCTGGTGTGGATGCGGGGTTTCCAGAGGGTGGGGCTGAGGCAGGTCAGCAGCAGGGGAATGGCTCATTATTGGTCGCTCAATGCCTTGAGGATAACTAGGATTAATGACCTTTATAGGGCTGTAGTTTTGGAGTATATATATGTGCGTGTGTGTATATGTATGTATATATATATATATGTGTGTGTGTGTGTATATATATATTTAAACGAGGTGGACACGGTTATCACTGCATTTTTCTGACATGAAACTTGAAGAGCAGAGGATTTAGGAAACTCCTAAAGCCACACTGTCAGTGGGACCCGGGCGGTCTGGCCTCAGACCCTGCACTGTTTGCCCCTCACCACGCTGTCAGCAGACCCAGGTGGTCTGGCCTTAGAACTCACGCTGGTCGCCCCTCCCTGCCACGTTGTGAGGTTTTTCCTGCTTCTGGGCAGCATTTGATAGCTTGTGAAACAAGACCAAGACTTACTATGAGTGGATACGCCATTATGTGAGATCCAGAACGTTTCCTGGACCTGGCGTTGCCGATGTCACGTAAGGGAAGGTAAAAACATTTTCATTGTGGTCACTGGGGCTCCTGAAATGGTATTTTTCCTAGTGAAAGTTTACTCATAATAATCTTTTAACTCAATACTATGTGAACAGGAAGAAATGTGTTGGGCTCTAGTTAAATGTCTCAGAGCCACAGAAGTAAATGAGGGCACCTTCCGAGCACAGCCTCCCGGAGGAGGCCAAGGACGTTTGTCTGGAGGGTTTGCCATGAAGCAGACTTGGGCAGGGCTGGTCTGCCTAGGGAGGCCTCTGCCATGATGTAGGTTAGTTGAAGTAGTTGACGGGTGGTGGCGTGAGGTCAGTGGTCCCCGAGGAAGCCCCTAGCAAGGCTGGTTTCCGTGGGATGGAAAACTGCCGTTCAGTGGCTGTAATCCTGGCTTCACGGGTCTGACATACAATCCTGCACTTGGATACTTGGATCCCGGCCAGGTCAGATGGTCCTGAAAGGACATTCGGACTGTGATGGCTGCACCCATTCTCAGCATCCGTAGGGTCTCCTGTGTTTGTGTGTGTTTCCATTTTCTTTCAGCACAATTTCTCCCAGTGAAGTCGTGAGAAATAGAAGGAAAGGTGGAATGAAGATGTGATTGAGGAAAGTGTAGTGTGGTCTTCGACCTTATTTTGCCTTGGTTGGTGCTCAAGAACTCCACCTGACCTCAGAGCTGAGCGTTTCTGCCAGGAAGTCCTGCCTTTTATGCTACCTCGAGGCCTGTTGAGACACTCCAAGAAGCTTCGTTAACAAATTGCCTTTTCCTTTTACAGCAGTTGGATATATTTGCAGCAAAACAAAGGAATAACCCCCCAATATGGTGATGAAATGCATTTAAGTATAGATAACATTCAGTCTTGAAGGGCCTGGGATTTTAATCATCTTTGGGTCATGTAACAAGTGGTGTTGGTGATTAAAATCTCCTGACAGCTTTGTTCTGCCACGTTCCTCAGTTTTGAATGATGATCTTCCTGGTTGTACCTTGGAGGGGCGTTTCTGTCAGTAGAGAGCAGAGTGGTGGTTCCCAGAGGCTGCGAAAGGACAGAGGTGAGGCCCCTGAAGGACACTGGTCTTCCTGGTTTAGGGGTTTGGGGCTCAGCCACCTTCCTGTGTCCGTGTAAATTATACCCAGGATCATTTTCACTCGCGCCACTTTAGTTGAGCATTGGAGCTTCAGGATATGTGTGTGCCCACGTCACCTGGGCCGTGATCCTGGAGTTGGGTGAGACTGATTCCCGGGTTTATAGAATTACTCTGGGATTATTGAAAACAGAAGCACTTGAGGCATTCATAATGCTATTTCCTGAACGTAATTTATGTTCAGTTCTTCAGAAACATTTATCTGAGGAAGCATCTATAATTTTTGTTTTCTGCCACTCAGTGCTAGAAAGAATTGTGCAACACTCAAGTGAGTGGCATTATTCCTCTCCCTCCACCATGCAAGCAAGATTAAAGGTACCTCTGGCTCCCCTCAATCTTCTCATCTGCAGGGTGCCTGGCGTGGCAGTGTGCTGCCTTCCGTCTTCTTTTTGGGGAGAATCAGTCGTGTTTGTGTGTACTGCTCAGCTCAGCCTCGTGCAGTTGTGTGGGTGAGGAGCTTGGATGCTAGGTGACCCTCCCAGGCCTGCCTCCCACCTCCCTAGGCCTTGTTCTAAACTGACAGATAAACAGTGTGTTTTGGAAGAGGACAGCAGCAGGGCAGGAGAGCGTTTGTTCAGACTTTCTCCTTGCACTGACGTTTGAGCCTTCATCCAGCCTGGGCACTTCTACAGAGCTGCGTTTGTGTGTTGCAAACCATTCCCTCCCAGTAACCGTGCTTTCAGAGGTTTGGAAATGTGACTTAACTCATCTTCAATTTAAAGCGTACTATCAAATTTTAGTGTTGAAACTGATGTATTTTATGGCCTTTATTTGATTTCTCTTGATTTTTTTTTTCCCATATGAGACAGGGCATCTTAAGGGAGACAGCCTGGTGTTGGCCCCCTTTCCTAAGGATGGAAGTGAATTCTGAAAGCCCTTTATGTAGGCAGCGAAGGCCTCTTTTATTTTGGCCTAGTCAGGTATATAATTCTTTTTCTCTTTGGTTTTTTTGAGACAGGCAAAAAAACCTTTTTGTTACCCAGGCAGTGGTGTGAGCACAGCTTACTACAGCCTCAACCTCCCAGGCTCAAGTGATCTTCCTGCCTCAGTCTCCTGAGTAGCCAGGACCCACAGGCACATGTTCCACGTGTCCCCATGCCTGACTTAGTTTTGTATTTTTTGTAGAGATGGAGTTTTGCAATGTTGCCCAGGCTGGACTTGAACTCCTGGACTTAAGCAGTCCAGCTGTCTCAGCCACCCAAAGTACTGAGATCACAGGCATGAGCCACCATGCCTGGCCAAGTGTGTTTCTAATTTCAAAATTAAGAGGACACCCATCCAGTTAATTACATCTCTATTGGAACATGCTGCTTATAGTGCATTAGGAAAAATCATCCAGAACTTGGAAAAGGAGCTGGACAGACACAGCCCTTCGAGGTTGTCTGATGAACCCCTGGGGCCTTTAACTATCTGGAGGGATGTACCATGTCAGACTCACTGTTGTCGACCGGCTGAAGCCTAGGTTTCATGAGGTTATGTGTCAGCTTGTAGTACTTTCTCTGGCAGAGATACGAGTGACTTCTGCTCAGTGAGAGGCTCATCTCAGGGACTTCATGGCCTGAGGGACGGCAGCCTGTTTGAGCTGATCGCGCAATCTCGCACTACCCTTATTTTCTGAAACGCCTATGAGTGACTTCTCACACGGTCTTTGAAGCGGCTTCATGCCCGCGCTCCTTGGTAATGATCGAATGCTTTTTTTGACCCCTCGTCCCTTTCTTTGGGGTGTTCCAGTCTCAGTTCTCATGATGTGTTCTGCTTCTGCAGGAATTTCTGAAGCTGCTGAGTGTAGAAAGCACTGAGGAGGCTGTGCTCCCACCCCTGTGAGCCTTCCAGGCATCATCCTCTCCCCTTGGCGAGGCAGCGTCCATGACACACCGAGGAGGCTGTGCTCCTGTCCCCCGTGAGCTTTCCAGGCATCCTCGTCTCCCCTCCAGGAGGACAGGAGGAACCTTTCAAACCCTTCTTAAACTTGTTTTCATGTCTTTGTTTTAACAGTTTTCTTTGCATCATCTCCCTTATCCAGAAGTGAGGGTGAACGCTGAGTTATTCACGGGAGTCAAGAAACCACACGCAGCCCAAAGTGACGTTTGTTTCCCTGAAATGATTTGTGTGTGTTCACCTTAAAATGCAACTCAGTAAAACAGGTGTGTTTTGAGGAATGACTTTAAATTACCTAGGTAAAAATGTGACAGTTAAATTTCATCATCTGTGTGGGTGTCCACAACCCCCTTCTGTGATTGCGTGTGAGTTTGTGACTTGTGGTTATTTTTGAAGAAAGAAAATCTGTTGCTGAGGACTTCAGATGGTGTGCTGGGATTGTGTAGGGTGGACATCAGGGGCTTCAGTGTGTGGCTTCCTTGAAGGGGTTCAAATTAAGGCTGAGAGTCCCTACTCCAAAATGCTCCAAAACCTGAAACATTCTGAGCTTCCTCATGACACTCGAAGGAAATGCTCTTTAGAGCACTTTGGATTTCAGGCTGGGGATGGTCAACTGGAAAGTGAAATATTGCAAGACCCTTCTGGCCCCAGGAGCTTGGATAAGGACATGGAGGGGGCCTGTGCCAGATATCCCTGGAGTGTGAGGCAGCCTGGGCTCACTGCACTGGTTTTTTGTAGGAGCCACAGAAGGGAAAGAGGGTCAAAGTGGCCACGCCTGGCTCCTGAGAAGGCTGGACCAGAAGGAGGTGGATGCGGAGGACAGCAGTTGAGTCCCCAGCGTCCGGGACTCCTGTCCCTGGTGGAGTTGAGAGCCTCCTCTAGTTGTGGCCTCTCCGCTGTCAGCAGCCACTGAGGCCTGAAGGGAGAGGGGGCTGAGGAGAGGAGGAAGGATAGGCCTGCTTCTGGAGAGGGCCAGCATCGGCCTGTGCTAGCCTCGTTTGTTACTCCTGCGTCCAGTGTGCACGGCCGTGCCTCGTGGTGTAGCGGTTCCCGGGATGCACAGCGCTCTTCTCTGCAGTAACGTCTTTGTCTCCGACCCTTGGAGGCAAGTTACCTTTTTCCCCAGTGAAAAGAGGTAGAAAATCTTACAGAAATGCATTTGCTCTAATGTCTGTTTTCCGATAAGACATGGTCGCTTAGGCTAAATCTTTGTGAGGTCAAGACAGGAGGATCACTTGAGGCCAAGGGGTTGAAGACCAGCCTGGACATCATAGCAAGACCCCATCTGTATAACAGAAGTTAGCTGAGTGTGGTGGTGCGTGCCTGTGGTCCCTGGTACTCTGGAGGCTGAGGTGGGAAGATCACTTAAGGCTACAGTGAGCTGCTATTGCTCCACTGTACTCCAATCTTGGCGACAGAGCCAAGACCCTGTCTCAGAAAGAAAAGTTAAAAAAAATCCAGAAATGTCATTTTCTTTTAAAATCATCCCAAAAGAAAAATCGTTTTTTCTAAGAATGTAAAGGGTAACTGATACGATTCTTTCCTTGCATTGTTTCTCCTTTTCGAATATTTACAGTAGTCCGTCCACATCGTCTCTCATCTCATTACAAAGCAGCAGGTGTCTTTGAGGTTAGTGGTGTTTCTCTGTGTCGCACCTTGGAGAACAGCCAGCATGAAACCTCTTACCACGATCGTGCACATCGTTTGTAGTCCCAATTAAAATCCTCTCCAGAGATGCCTGTGCTGCTTATTATAGCAGAACTTTGGTTGTGCTGAAATGTGCATTCAGCTAATGGTTTTAAGTTCACATCTGAGATGATGCTGTATAATTCCTGAAGCATATGGGATCAGTAATGATTGAAGATAATTCTGGCTGATGTCATTTGGAGGATATTTTTCACTTCAAGTTAAAACTTCCTTCGCGATAGTCATTTTGGGATTCATTTAACTATGTGCTTTATTTCATAGCTCAAATTTTCATTAGTCATTTCATACCATAGGATTTTGAAAGCAGATTTGGCAAAACCTTTCTAACAAAATGTTTGCTTATGATGTCCCAAGGAACAGCACTCAGAATTCCTGGTAACTGTGGTACATTTTAAGGCTGATGATAGAAGTCACTTGAATGGTAAGGGTTGCTTTGTGAGGCAGATGGGGTTTGAATCCCGACCCTCCTGATATGCAAGCCCTGACCGTGGCCTTCTCTCCTCTCCCCTGGGAGATGGGAAGGTGCCAGCATCCACCTCACAGGCCATCCTGAGAACCTGGGACTAAGGGCTTGTGTTCCTCTTGCAGGTGGCACAGACGTGGGGGCTTGACGATACACACACTGCAGGCTGCCAGTGTCAGGGTAATCCAGTTTTAGTCATAAAGGTGGCATTTGCTTTGCTCCCCTGCGGACCAGGTGCGGTGCTGCTGTTGTAGCAGGTGTGTGGATCCTCTTGGGTGGTCCTCAGGTGGACAAGGAGTCACCGATTCTGATTCCCAGTGTTAGATGTGAGGGGACCATGGACCTCATGTGTTCAGAGGGGAGGAGTAAAATCTTCCCTTGTATTTCCAGAACTGTCTATCCCAGGAATGCCAAACCACCGGCTTTCACCTGACGCTGTCGTAGGTGACACTGTCTGGAAATGAGGACTCATGTTCCGCATACTTGAGCCAGTACCCGTCTCCCTCCAGGGCCGTGGCCCAGCCCTCCTCATTTCGCTGGGTTGCCAGCCTGGGGATCTGTAAGCCCAGTGACGTCTCCGGTCTCGGCCCCCGCTCCCCGTGGGGACAGGAGGTGGCTTCAGGAGGCTGGTGATGAATGCCTGAATGAAGCCGACTTGTGACTGCAGTTCTGTCTAAGGGTCTCCCCGGGTGTTATATGTCAGTAAATGACACCTGTGTGTGGATCTCATGTGATGAGAGAAACAGTGGGGGAAACCAAAGCTTGTGGAGTCTACAGGTTCTGAACTTGGAGGTGTGTGCACCTGTGTACTTGGTGAGGGGTGTGACATCCGGAATGAGTGTGCACGTGTGTCACGTTTGTGCATGTGTGGTTGAGTGTATTTAGCAGGTGTGGGTGGAGTGAGCATGTTCATGTGTGTCGTATGTATTTGAGGGTGTGTGTGGAGTGTGTACACGCATCATATTTGGTGAGTGTATTTGAGGGTGTGTATGGAGTACTTACATGCGTTTGCGTGTATACTATTGGGTGAAGGGGTGGCATGTGTGGAGTAAGCATGCACACGTGTATGCTGTGTGTGGGGTTTCTAAGTGGTCCTCCCCTGAGCCTGCTCCTGGGCCCTGCTGTCCTGGCAGCTTTACAGTTTGGTGCGTCTTTGATTCTGGAAGATTCTGGAACCAAATTCTGAAGCTGTGATCACAAACTTGCAGCCCTGGAGGACGCTGGCCTGTGGAGCCGGCACGAGGGTCTCTGTGCTGGCCTCTCCCTGGGCTCTGTCCACAGAAGAGCATGTCCGATGATTGAGCTGTGCGGGTCTGTGGCTCCCCAGCCTCGAGTCAGCCCTCGGTTCTGTCCCACCTGTTTTTCTTGCTGAGGGGCTCCGGGAAGTGGTGCCTGGGATGGCGTTTTCACCCTGGGGTTGCTTCACCAGCTGCCCAGGTGCTGGCTGCCTGAGCCCTGCTGCCGTCCTGGGTGGACGGGGCTGTCGTGGGGACATCCCTGAGCACCCGCGGGAAGGCAGGTTTAGGAAGTGGCAGAGGTGAGTGGCTTCCTCCCACACTTGATTTTCTGGAAAGTTCTGGGTCTCATATTTTTCCCTAAGGGAAGTTAGAAACTGAGTTTCTCTTGAGGGGAACGTCTTTGCAGAGTCTGCTGTTTGAATGTTCCCCAGGTGTGGAATACTCGGGGCCATATGTGTTTGGGAACATCCGTGTCCTGAGCGAATTCAGTAAGGAATGGAGAGAGGCCTCCTGTCAGCTTGGCCTCTGTTTCCAGCTTGTTGAGGGTTGACGGCTGCTGGTATCCCAGGGAGAGTTAAACACTGGGCGGTATGGGATGGGAATGTTTGCTCTGACAAGGACAGTGGGAAAGCATCTAAACAAACGTCGCTGTTCTCCGGGCTCCTCCGGGTCGAGCTTGTTTTGTGGTGTTGAGGGAAAGCTACCCTTGTTCCTGTTCCTCACCATTTGAAAGGTGTCCAGGACACGTTCCTCTGGAGAGGTGATGTGCGTGAGTGGGGGTCAGGTCGCAGGCTCCGAGGTTATTTGGGACCTGTCAACTGATTTCCTGAACACACAAGTGCTTGGTAAAGATGTTCCTGATTAGCTAAAACATTTCAACAGGACGTGATAGCTGGTGGTTGTTTAAAGACTATCACAATTTTCCTGTTACTTTTTAAATGCCTGTTGAATAAGGGAGGATTCACGTATTTTTATTTTCCTGTCTGCATACTTGATATTTTGTTTTTTGTTTTTCATGTGGGTGTGCAGTTAACAGGATTTAGAAGCAGTCTCAGCCCTGGGGAGACTTCAGGGCCGCCTCAGTCAGTGCTGAAGGGAGGCAGGGATTTGGGGGCTACCTCCTCCACAGGAAGGACACCAAGGGCCAGAGGTCAGCAATCTCAGTGAGGTCACAAAGACGGGCACACCCAGCACCCTGGCCCATGTGCCTCTCCTTCACCTTTGTCTCTGCTCAAAGCTGCTCTCCTGGGTCATCACTGGTGATCTCTAGGTGCGTGCTTGCTTCTTGCAGAAGTGGTGTCTGGCTGTGGTCAGTGTGGGCCCTCAGGACTTCCCTGTTTTTGGCTCACATCAATATTGGGCAGTGGTGTATGTTTGCTTTGGAGTGGTAGATCCGGTGGATTTTGGCTTTGCCAACTCATTTAATACCTGTTCTCCTAGGTGCTGGGACCCTCTCCTAAGCCGCCTGTTCTCCTAGGTGCTGGAGCCCTATCATAAGCCGCATGTTCTCCTAGGTGTTGTGACCCTATCATTAGCTGTGTGTTCTGCTAGGCGCTGGGACCCTATCGTAAACTGCTTGTGAGAGATCTCGGAGGTGCTCCTTATGAGGATCCGCTGCCTGACCTGAGGTGGAACAGTTGCAATTCAAAACCACCCCCCAGAAAAATTGTCTTCCATGAAACCCATCCCTGGTGCCAAAAAGGCTGGGGGACAGCTGGCCTAACGCGGGCTAAGATGTCAGTAGATTTTTGGACTTGGGCCTCAGTTGAAGAGGATTAGATTTTGAAAGGTGGGGTTTGAAGGCTTCTAAAGGGCAGGTTTTCATCTCCAGTGGGGCCTGGCCAGAACTGGGTAGAACTGACCCAGAAGCTGACAACTAGTCAGGCTGGCTCACTGCCTGTGTCCTGTGTGTGCAGCCTTGCTGTTTATTCAATTGTCTGGTGGTGGTGTGGATTCCATCCACAGCCTCAGAGTAGTGGAACCCATTACTTCAAGGCTGACCTTATTTAACTTTATCAAAAAGACATGAAAATCATTTAGTATAAATCTTCCAGATACCTGTATCCTTTCTTTTCCCAGAGGCTTTTAAGTATTGCAACTTAAAAATCTTCAAAAATATCTTTAAAGGAAAACCTCTAAATATATTTTTGATGAGCACCCTTGAGAGCTTTAATATGTGAAGTAAATTCCCTTGACTTTTGTATTCCTAGAAACTCGTTCATGTTTGCAGATGACTTTGTATTTTGTCAACAGTGGCCACTGGTTGGTGACCATCACACCTGCCGTGTATCATTTAGAAAGTTGGATGTGGATGTATTAACTTTTCAGACACACAAACACATGGGCTGTTTGTTTTTGGTTTTGATTTTTTTGGTTTTTTTTCTCCCCCCAGCTGAATTCAAGAAAGGGAAACAAGCAGACAGAGTAAGTACCAGAAAGCGTCTAAGTGGCTGGGTGGGGGATCCTCCTATGGTGTTGGATTGTGTTCTGCCAGATATCGCTCCTCGAAAAGCTGACCCTGAAACGGCTGGCATTGTCCTCACCCTGGGACATTCGTCTGTCTCACCAGAAAATGAAGAATCTGCCAGAGTACTGTGAGTCAAATTCAGTCAGAACTCGATTAACTAAGAGGGTTTGTCTCAAAGGCCAAAACATGAGGACACATTTTTAATTTTTAAGGAGTGCTTCATTGTGAGTCAGTTCTGACGTGTACTGCATTAGGAAACCTCTGAACTTCCACGGTCAGGCCCAGAACTCTGAGGGAAAGTGGTTGTGCCCTTCCCACTGTTTTTGTCACTAGCTGTATTGATTTCCTTAAAACCCTTTTTATATGAGTTCTATTATAGTTTGAAAAAAATTCACTTAGGTAGAACTGGAAGCGTTTGCGCCGTGTTAATACTCATGACCCGTTCTGGGTCTCGGTATATGTGTACTGTATAAATGTACATGTGTGTATGTGGTGTACACATACTACGTGTATTTCCACTGTGCATGTATTTACAATGTATAGGTATGTACACTACATTTGTGTCCTACACACGTGCATGCTGTAGGCATGCATGTACAGGTGTATATGTGTGTATCTACGGGGATGATTATATGCACACTAGTTGGACACCTATCTGTTCTACATGTGTACATACATGCATGTATTTAATGTCATATACATACCTGTGTACGTGCACCATGTGGGTATGTGCACATTATTTCTGCAGATGTATATATACATATGTGCACACAAGCATGCATGTACACTATGCACACTGAATAAACTTCTGGATATGTACACAATAATACGTATACATGCTGCATATGTATGTACACTATTGCATATGTGTATACGTTTTATATGTTAGTGTACTGATGTACATTGTATACATGTGCATATGTGTACACTGCACATGTGTATGCATGTTGTAGTGCACTTACGTACATTGGATAAGAATGTATGTTATATGCATGTGTATACATATAGCAAATAGCATACCTGTGTACATACGGATGTGCATGTGTATGCCATATGCATGTACATACAGGTTATAGTATACCTGTGTACACTGTATGCATATAGACGTGTGTACATGCTCTGCATGTACATACATGTTAGCATACCTATGTACATTTGCTATATGGATGTGTGTATGCTCTATGCTTGTACACACGTAGTGAACTTGTTTTTACACTATATATATTTGGATGTGTGTACACTCTATGCATGTACCCTACATGGATCTGGATGTGTGTGCACTCTGTACGCACATAGTGCACTTATGTACACTCTACGTATTCGGATGTGTGTACGCTCTATGCAGGTACACGTGTTACAGTGTGCCATATACGTACACTATGTGGATGTAAATGTGTGTGTGCTCTATGGCACCAGGAATAGGGCTCCCGCAGGGATCCAAGAACGCACCATCTCACTGGCACCGGAGAGTGTAGGATGAAAACAGTTGTTTGTTACAACCTAGTTGAAATTTGGCAGGTTACTCTACCCTTTGCAACGATTTAGGAACAGTCACTTCATTGATGTGTGTGTTCCTGAAATCATAAACAGCTCTGTGAGGTGTGTCTCATCCCCAGACGAGAGAGGGAACCGAAACAACAATGACTCGGTCACTTAAGTGAGGTAGAACTAACAGAGCAGCTGTCTAGCTTTCTGTATTATAACTTTGTCAGCAGCTCAATGAGAAATCGGCACTCATCAGGAAATGTGTCCACTTTCTACTGTTCTTTATTCGTGGCGTATTAACTGCCTCGTGTTATTCCTCACGATGTAGCAAAATCCCTCCTAGAGTTGTGAATATAAACAGTTCATGACAAATGTAGTATCTTCTTTGTAACATTGAAAACGATATGTAAGTTCATCTTCAGATATTGTTTGGAAGGATGAGAAGGAAGATGTTTAGGACGAAAGAATAGAGAGCTTTCAAGTAAACAGGGAAAATAAGGACTTTGTGCAAAATATTTCCAAATTTGGAATTTAAGAATACTAAATCTCACATCTAAGATCATAGGTAGTTTTTCTTTGGGGGGGGGGGGTTAAAATGAGTACTTGGTGTTCCATGCCTTTGGGAATTTCAGTCCTGATGGAGGATTGCAAGAATAATCTGATTTTTCAGAACAGAAGGACAGTCTGTCTCAAAGGTAAATTCCAGGTTCTACCATAGAGAAATAGAAATTGCTGTCAACGACTTTCTGTAAGGTTCTTCAGTTCTTTCCTCTTCTGTGGTTAAAAAACCATCTCTGGGTTTAGTCTCAGCCAAGTTCCTCTTATGAGGTTGCCTTACATTTCACACAGCTGTTGAGAGTCTTCATCATTCGTAGTTAACTTGTTAAAAGCAAAACCTTGTACTAGTTAGATCTGGGCACCTTGAAGGCAGGGGTTTGTTTTATATTTTTAATAAGCAGCAGGGTGATGGCAGGGCTAGGGCCCTTCATCCCATCATGCATTCCTCTGAGCTTTCAGAGCTCTCACTGCATGTTGAGTGGTGTTGGCTGTTTAGGGTTTAAATAGGAAGACGAGGCTCTGCGACTTGGGACGCTCTTACCACCTTCATAGAGAGCTTGGTGACAGTTTAGCATGACAGTTTGTGCCCCTGCTGTGTATACTTTGTTACGGCCTCACAGAAAGGGTATTGATTTAAACGTGACTAATTTCTTCATGTTTATTTTTGCCTTTATTCCTAGTTACAGTCCTGATAATTTTTCTTCCTTTAAAATCTTGCTAATGGCTAGTGAATTAGTGATAAACTATATTTACGTGTTCTCTAAATCTAGCGATTTAATTGGAGGTCATTCTTCTTGTACCATGTGTCAGTGCTATGTCAGGATGGCTCAGTTTTACATTGTCAAAGGATTAACTAGAGCAGGATGCAGCCTTACTGGAAATTGCTCGTTTATGAAATACAGGCACTTTATGTTTTGTTATACTCGAGGTGTGTTCAAATGTCAACATTTTGAGCCGTGTTAGAAGGATATACAAGATTGTAATGAAGAAAGCAGCAACTTGATCAAGTACTAGCTAATGAATTTTATGTTTTAAGTATATGGACTGTGGACCTTGGCAATCAGTTCTCATCTTGACCTTTTATTGTTTTTTTAGAATCTTGCTCTGTCACCCAGGCTGGAAGGGTGGAGCCCAGGAGTACGATCTCCATTCACTGCAACCTCTACATCACAAGTTCAAGCGATTCTTACGCCTCAGCCTCCCTAGTAGCTGGGGTTACAGGGTGTGTGCCACCATGTCTGGATAAATTATTGTTAGTAGAGATGGGGTTTTGCCATGTTGGCCAGGCTGGTCTGCAACTCCTGACCTCAAGTGATCCACCCACCTCAGCTTCCCAAAGTGCTGGGATTACAGGTCTGAGCCACCATCGCTGGCCTGACCTTCTGTTCTAATATTGGTTATTCAGTCTCGATGATAGCACCTGGTTGTATTAACTTGGGGTAGAAAGCACAATTGCAATGAATCTGGTTGTGTATATACGTGCTGACTTAGCGTTCATGGCAGCACTGTGAGGTGGGCATTGTTCCTGAAGGAAGGCCGATGGGCAAGTCGGGGCTTAGATACGGGACTTGTGGGCAATCACTGCTGTCCCGTGGCTGAGATCAGGCCTGTCTGTCGCCTGTACCCTGAACTCTGAACACACAAACGAGCAACTGTCAAGAGTCGGTGCTCAAGTGTGATGTGGCCTGTGGTGTTTGCCTCGCAGTGCTGCTTTGGCTCGGGGTAACAGGGCAACAGCTCCCTCCCTCGTGCGGCTGCCTGGGAGTCCCAGGAAAACCCACTGATACCGTTTATAAATGCCGGACATCGAGCGTTCTCCTTGGTACCAGCACATCTGGAATTGGACAGCTCGGTTAGATTCTCGGCCAGCAAACCTGTACAAGAGTGTGTGAACTCTGCGTTTGCTTCGCCCGGACAAAGGTGAATTCGTGGTCACTACTGGATGGCAACAGGTGTGGCCTCAGGAGCAGCACGGAGACAGGCACCCGGGTGCAGGAAGAGCATCTGCAAGAGGGGGTGGGGAAGGTGACAGACGCACGTGCGAGTTTAGCTGTTACCGTGGGTGGGGGGTGGTTGGGTAAGACCAGATTTTCTCATTGTTGCCCCTTTCTGAAAAGGACCCTGAATTGACTTCTCTGTGGCTCCTCGCGCCTCCTTGTCAGGTTGGAGGAGACTGCTCTCCTGGCTCAGGCCCTGCTTACGGCATCACGGAAGCTGCTGTTGCTTGCCCTGCCCTCCCTGTGACGTCCTCTCTGCTGTTGTCCGGGAACAGTTCTGCCGAGCAAGCTTGGACTCTGCTCCCTTCTGCTCTTGGATTTCGTGTCTGGAAGGCTTGTGTTCTTTCCTGATTTTTGATGATGCTGAGCTATGTTTTTGCAAGGATCACGCGTGCCTATAGCAGGGAGAAGCCCCTTTGCAATTTTAACATCTTGACGCTCTCAAGCAGAGCTTGCTATCGAAGTTGACAGCCTCCTGTGTTTTTGTTTTGGCAGAAACTGAATTTCAGTCCTAGGACAGCTTCAGCACACTTGATCCTAGCTCTTCTCTCTCACTGCTCCCCTTGTGTGTGGCAGAAATCATATGTCCTGAAGTTTACCAGTCCCTTCATTTGAAAATCAGTTAGTGTATGCGATCCTCATGAGAATTTTACTTTTTATAAAAGCAATCGCAAAGACTGGGTTTTGCGAAACCAGTGTTTTATGTGTATATTAATTGCACTCACAATAAGCTTTGTCTTCTAAATATTTCATGTTTCAGATTAGCCCTGGAATCATGCCCTGGAGTAGTTTTGCTATTCCGCTTTTATTTTTCGCTAAGGTAAAGTTGAGAACATTGTGATATTATATGTAGTGAGTCCTTTTAGTTTCTTCTTTGTCTGTTTTCCTTTAAGCCAGAACCAGCAGACTGATACCAGTTTGTGAGCACCTGGCATCTCCCAGGCCTTTCCTGGGTCTTCCCTCCGCTGTCTTGTGGACAGAACAGTCATTGGTGGAAGATGAACTTGAGAATCTGTGTGTGGAATTAAGTAAATGTCATAGCTCTCTTCTGTGACAAACTGAATGACATTAAGCCCAGTAAATTGTAACAGCAGACTTTGCACATACAAAGCACTGAACACCAGGAGGGTAACCAGGCTGCGATGTTTCTGGTCCTGCACAAGACCTCCGGTATCACAGCGCATTTAACATACTGGCAGCATTGAGTGTTTGAAAATGTTGTGTACGTACCATGTCCTTGATTTTCGAGGGCCTGGATAAACACCTCTGTGGTTATCGCAATCTTTATCAATGGGAGCTTAAGGTTAGTACTGGGGCAGACTGTGTTTTAAAGAATTAAGGTGTCTCGAGTATGTTTCAGTTTTCCCATGAAGAAGAAACATGTCAGCTGTTCTTTCCTGGACTGTGGCTATCACAGTGCCCCACCACGGTCGGTCACATGTTTACTTCCCCTCCATTTAACCGGGCTGGGCTTGGGCCAGAGTACTTCGGTTGTCAAATGTCATATGAGGCTGAGGAACTGTCTTCTGCTTCATCATTAGCTTATGGAAACACTGTTTTCCAAAGCATACTCTCCTTTATCATTTGTGTTTATATAAAATAATGGAATGGTTATTTTAACTGTGCAGTTTCCTATGTTTGGTTATTTAATTGCAGAAAGATAATGGTTTTATTTTGCTAAAATCTGTGCTAGGAATTGTGCAAAATCTTTGTGAAATGCCCATTTTACTAGCTTAAGTTATAGATCTTTGTATAGAAAAGAAAAAGCTTATTGCTACAGGGAGCATTGTCTTTATCGATGCAAAAAGCTTTAAACTTATTGGCCGTGTAGTAGGTAAAAATGCATCAGAATGTGACGAAAATTGAGAAAAGCATTGAAGTTTTAAAATCTGCTCTGCAGTTTTCTTCAACTCCCTTGCAAGATACTTAATTTGAATAAAAGACAGAATAAAGTGTTCCCACTGAGGAAAGTGGCAGGAGGACTGTTTAGAATGTGTTCTGAATCTGAGCAGTCCTGCCACACTCGTCTGTGATGTGGTGGTGTCCATGGTATCACTTTTACAGAACTTTAAGAATGCCTCTGTGAATAAAATACATTTTATTCTTAGTATCAGTTTTGAGTTTTGAGGTGTGTAAAACATGTTAATGGTTTCTTTCCCTTACAGAATTTGCTTGTTCTTTTTTTTTTTTTTTTTTAAATGCCTACAAGACTCTGAAGCACATTAATCGCTTAAAAAGGAAAGAAAAAAAAAAAGGGCCAGGCGTGATGGCTCACGCCTGTAATCCCAGCGCTTTGGGAGGCCGAGGCGGGCGGATTGCTTGAGCCTCGGAACTCGAGACCCAGGGAACCAGCCTGGGCAACCTGGTGAAATCCCATCTCTACGGAAAACACACAAATTAGCTGGGCATGATGGCTGCACACCTGTAGTCCCGGCTACTCCAGAGGCTGAAGCGAATCGCTTGAGCCTGGGAGGCGGACCTTGCAGTGAGTGGAGATCACGCCCCTGCTGTCAAGCCTTGACAGAGTTGGGACCCTGTCTGAAAAACAGCAACGTTCATAATGTATGGGTGAACTGCCCGGCTGCTCTGTCTAGAGTAGAATAAATCTAATTATGTTTTTGCCTTTTATTAGCATTGAAATTTTCTTAATTATCCCTTTGTTTTCATTACATTGTAGCAATATATTGCTGCTTAGAGTCTGGAACAAGTAGGCTTCTCTGGATCAGGTTCTTACTGGATGGCTAAAACTTAGAATGATTTTTCCCTTCCTTGGATGTGACTTATAGAACTTTGCCTTTTGAGGTGATGTGCTGCATTTGATAGCGGACACAGGAATGCCCGAAGAATTCACTTACAGGGCTAAAATATACGTGCTTTGTAGTGTTTCCCTCCTAGAATGAAAACGGTACCTCTCATTTGTGGGTCGATGATGCTATTTGCTGAAAACTTTTTAAATTTTATTTATTTTATTTTTTTCAGACGGAGTCTTGCTCTGTCGCTGAGGCTGGAGTGCAGTGGTGTGATCTTGGCTCTCTGCAAACTCCGCCTCCTGGCTTCACGCCATTCTCCTGCCTCAGCCTCCCGAGTACGTGGGACTACAGGTGCCCGCCAGCACGCCTGGCTAATTTTTTGTATTTTTGGTAGAGACGGGGGTTTCATCGTGTTAGCCAGGATGGTCTCGATCGCCTGACCTTGTGATCTGCCTGCCTCCTTCTCCCAAAGTTCTGGGATTACAAGCATAAGCCGCCGCCCCCGGCCAAATACATGTTTGTTTACTGCCTCAGTCCTCCGTTGGGTAGCCCTGTTCTTCATCGGACATTCAGGGAGCGGGGGCATCTTGAGTCTTGAAAGGTGTGCTCTGCGAGATGGGAATCTTCCGGCTGCTTATTTAGGGAATCCTGCCGGCTGTCATTTACTGGAGAGCGCAGTTTCCTGGCTGCCCTGGTCTTTGAGGGGAAAGAGACTGAGGGGTCATTTTCCCACCTGGACCAATGTGTTTATTAAACCTGGTTTGTGTATCATTTGGGTCTTTTTATGAAGGAAAAGCTACATCTGTGACTTTCAGATGAGTGGAAGTCATGTTAAAAAAAAAAAAAATATATATATATATATATATATATATATATATATTTTGGCTACTATGGAGAAGTTTTGTCCTTGTGACCTGTGAATACAGTCACAGGAGAGCAGAATGTTCACGGTGTGGGTGCTTACAGTGTACATGCAGAGTCACATTCTTCACTAGTATTACGTTAAAAAGTGACAAATAAAAGAAAAATATTTTGCTCATTACAACGTCGGTAAGAAGCTGGCAGCACTCTTGTTTTTGGAGGGGTGTGAAGGGAATATTGAGAAAGTGTCAACATTAGACTCGCCCACTCTGCAAATCCTGTGCCAGCTGGAGTGAGGACCCCGTGATGGAAAGATGCACCCCTCTTCCCGGAAGGAGTTGAATCTTTGTAGCCTCAGGACGCATGGTTCATCTCTATATAAAGGCAGAGTGTGAAACGCCGTGGAGGCTGAGAGAAGCGATGTGGTTAGCAAGTATGAGTGAGACGTTTGGGGCTTGTTAGCACCTGGCGTGTGTGCAGCAAGCTTTGCTATCTGCACATGTGTGATCCTTAGAACACTGGCGTCTGGAGCCGTGGGGGCTGTCGAGGGCCCCAGCTCCCGGCGGGCTGAGAAGTTCCCTGTTACCACCAGGAGAACCGTGATTTTGAAGGCTGTCACTCAATCCCAAGTCCTGGAAGGGGCTCCTTTCAGAGAGGAAAACACCCCTAGAGCCTCGGGCAGAATTCAGTGATTTTTCTTATAATGTTGCTTAGATTTCGCAAACATGAAACCAAGAACATATTTCAGAATGCTTATGGTTCTTCTGTAACCATGGAAACAAAGTAAGTTGCAGTCGATGGACAGTTTGCAGAAGCTGAACTGCCTACATCGTGAGCACGGCGCTCTCCCTACCGCCCTGGGCCTTGCTCCGGTTTGCTGGGGAGGCTTTGCAGGGCCTCTTGGCTGGGATACCTCTCTCATGTCCCATGTTGCTACCCCTGGTCACAGCCATACTGCTGGGCACCTGCGACGTGAGGACACTGAGTGGACACGGAGCCGCGGGGCAGCAGTTGGTCAGGAGGTGGCATCCACATGGTCCGAAACAGGTTTCTGTTCATTAAGAATGATCATTGCAATAGAAAGAGTGAAAGAAAACTCTACTGACCTGAGAATGCGTCAGCTGAGTTGCATAGGGAAGTGCAGTGAGGAAGGTGAGGGCTGAAAGGAAATGAGGGAGGGAGAGGAAAGGAGAGAAGGGAAGTGAAAGGGGGAGGGCGGATGGGAGTGAAGAGGGAGATGGAGGAGGAAGAAGAGAGAGGGCGGTGGGCAGGAGCCTGGGAAATGTGTCCCAGAGCCGGTTCCTGACCGTCGTGGGTGCGTCAGAGCTGATCTTCCAGGAGAGGTGGCCTGGGAGGGCTGACCCTTAGGAAGTGAGGGCCGGGGGGAGCTGATTTTTTGGCCCTCAGCGGGGCTGTTGTTGACCTGAGATACAGTCGATAGTTTTCCTGAAGAGGTCGTCTGCACAGCCACCGTTTGCTGCCAGGTTAGAGAGAGAAGTGCTCCTCCCCATGGATTCTTTCTAGTTTGTGGATTTTTCCCAGTTTACCTGAGCAGCCTGTCAGTGGAAATGTCGGGGATTACTAACATGTCTCCATTCTTCAGAGCAGTCGACCAGCTTCCGATCCTGTAGTTGTTGGGGGCACCATTCCCATCCTGTCAGTGCCGGCCCAGCGTGGAAGCCGCAGCCCGAGGCGCTGGGAAACCTGCGGGGCTCTCACTGCCAGGGTTCTGATGGGAATCGAGCGCTGGAAGAAAGATGTCCTTAGGGCAGAGCCTGGCGAGGAGGGGGTGCTGCTGTTGCAGCAGTACATGGAATTTCAAATGACAAATGAAACAAGCTTTTAATTATGACCTGAGCCCTATGCTCTGCGTTTCTTCAAATGGAAATGTCGTGCTGAAATGAAATTGCTGTTAATCGGTTGCCTCATGCAAGACGCAAGACGGAGGGCTGGGAGCAAAGTAGAACGTGGAATTATCTACAAAGCTTCCTCCTCTCAGACTATAATCAGTTGGATGGTGCTACACAGGAATATGTGAGAATTCGTGTGAGAAAGGTGATGGGTGCAGACCTGTGTGACCGGCAGGTGTGGGGGGAAGTTTGAGAGAAGCTTTTGGCTGAAGTGGTGTCAGATGCAGGTGCTGAAGTGTGATGTCTGTCTGGATGGAAGAGCACACATGCCTCTGGGCTGCGGGAAACAGATAAAGGAGGGGGTTGGGCAGACGTGAGTCGTGTCTTAGGAATGGTAGCAATTCAGGCAGACCCAGGATCAGGCTCCCACGGGGGAGGAGTGGATATCAGGACCCAGGGAGCGTGGGGCGGGGGTCATGCCCAGGCCTCTGCGGGTCTTGCTCTTGTGTCAGCAGGGCCCTGTGCTTGCCCTCCTTAAAACTTTCCTGATCCATAAAACGGGCACGACAAAATCCACCTTGTGACACTGAAGCTTAAATGAGATGATGTACATGGTGTCTTCCTTCCCTTCCTGACACATCCTAGACTCACAGCTATGGTAGCAGCGACAGACTGGATGGAATGTTGGAGCCGCTTTGCGCCTGGTGAAGCCACATGGATTTGTGCAGTGCTGGCGACTGTCTCTGAAAGCCTTTGGTCATGGCAGTGGCAGCCTGGAGTGGCTCTTGGCATACTTGAGTCTGTGGAGTGCAAGGTTGACTGGAGCTCCGAGGCCATTGATACTATCCAGGGGTGAGCTGATGAGGCCCTAAAACATGGGGGGAAGGACGAGAGGACTTGGCTGCCAGAAGCATTGTAGATTTCTGGCTTCGAGAACTTGCTGACTTATGGACGTAGAAAGGTAAACCCAGATGGCTCCAAAATTGTAAGTCCAGAAGAAAGGTGGGAGGGTACAATTGCTGACTAGGTCATGGTTGCCCTGTCCCTTTGTTTCTGGCCATCGTTTCTCCTCCCTCCCCCTGCCTTTGTGGGCTGGAGGGCCTGAGCCTGCACAGCGGTCTATTTCATGATGACAATGGCCGATTATTACCCTGCAGTAAGAAGTCTCTCCATTTTATTTGGCAGCAGTAGTTAAATAAATTTAAGGAGTGATGGTGTAGTAGTATTTGTTTTGTTTGTGCTTTTTTTTTTTTTTTATTTTTTAGTGTCATTTAACTGAATGTTATTTCCAATTTCACTGATCACTTTGAGAGGCCAAAACATGCTTTGATTTGTTATTTTGTGTTTGAGCTAGTTTATTGCCTCACAGGAATGCCAAGTATTCTGTTGTCACACATCATTAAGTATCTCAAATTGTGTTACTATAATACTTAGCTGAATTACCTCCCTTATTTTGGCTTTTAAAAATCTAAAATCTGTGTGAAACACAGGATGGTGCATCTCCATTGAGGGTTGTTGAGAAGTGTGACTTTTGCTGGCATGCTTGAAAATCAGTGACATTATTTTATAGAAACACTTTGTAACTGACAGCAAAGCTAGAAGCTCCTGTAAAGGGCAGAGTAGGCAACGTGTTATGCAACGTGTTATGCTTTGAGGGCCACAGAAGTCTCTGCATATATTTCTTTTGTGAAAACTTCAAAGTGTAAAAATCCCTGGCCAAGGCTCGGTCGGGGATCATGGTTTGCAGACCCTTAACAGCAGCTTAGCTGAAAGCTGGTCTCCCATGCGGTGAGCAGGAGCCCACCTCATTGCTTCAGCCAGGAAGATGCTGCCCTCATGTTGGAATTTACTTCAAACAAACTTGAAAGCTCTGGCACCGCTGCTCATTTCCATACTGTTGCAGGCTATCTAAAATACGGAGGATGCCGTGGCGTTTTGATTTTGTTACTCCTCTTGAACGGCTCTGAGATGGCTCATCATGAGTTAGACATTTGCAGAAATGATCAAGCAGAGCTGCAGTCATCTTGCAGATCAAGTGAAGTTTTTTCTGAAAGCTTGTTACAGGCTTAAATTTCTGATCCCATTCCATCCACTGATCTTGTATGATTGGTTTCTTTTTGCACCCATTTGGGTCTATGAAGCGTCTCCCCACCGTGGTAGAAATTTAGCTCTGATATTGTGCATGAGTCGGTATCCTCACTCCTCATCTGCGAGGAGAAAGTGCTGCAGGTCCTGTGTGGTTTCCATCCCCTCCCTGCACGCGGATGGATTGGGAGGTATTTGTGGTGTGTGAACTTGCTACCCCCAGAGCCTTCTGCTTCATTCCCTGGACCGCTTTCCTCCCTCCTCCCTCCTGACTCACTCCCCTGGACCACATTTCTCCCTCCTGGTTCACTCCCTGGGCCCCCACTCCTCCCTCCTGGTTCACTCCCTAGGCCGAACTCCAGCCACCTCCCTCCTGGTTCACTCCCTGGGCCGAACTCCAGCCACCTCCCTCCTGGTTCACTCCCCTGGGTCCCCAACCCTCCCTCTTGGGGGCTTGGTAGTTTCTGATGTGCTTGTGCCAGCACGATAAGGCTGAGTGGCAGCTCCAGGGCGGCGACTGCTCACGCAGCTGTGGCATGAGTGCAGAGAACTGCGGGGATGCAGCTGCCCTTGCTGTGATGCTTCGAGTGTCACAGTCGGTATGGGAAACTGGGTGGGATGTGGATGTCCCAGGAAGGGACAGGAGCCTCCCCTCAGCCTCTGTCAAACACTTCTCAGCCAGGCGTGGTGGCTCACGCCTGTAATCCCAGCACTTTGGGAGGCCGGGGTGGGCAGATCACCTGAGGTCAGGAGTTGGAGACCAGCTTGTCCAATGTGGTAATTTTTGACGCATTAAGGATTAAGGAAAATGACTCACACTAGTTTACCTTGCTTTTTAATTGATGATTGGTGTACCCCAGTAGTCTGAACTTGTTAAGCAACCATTCTTACCGAAAGACTAATCTTTAAAAGTCTCTTCCTCTTGACACGTCTTTGGCTGCTGTAATCAAATGCAATGTAATCAGCACTGGTTAATGGCTTTCCTTGTTTGGCTAACAAATGCTCCTCAAAAACTTTGATTTCTTGTTATTTTCATTTATAATTATGTTTTAAGCCTTCTAATTTTTCTAGCTTTCCTGCAAGTTGGGAATAACTGTGATGGGTGCTTAGTTTGGGATGTTGACGTACACTCTATGCCCAGCTACTATGCCATTGTGTGAACACTGATTTCTCACTTTCTCATGAAGACTGATTTGAGTTTGGTAAATTCTATTAATTTTAAGGAAGGGGGTGGAATGCAACTGCTGTTAGGAGGCTTTTCTAAGGATCGAGGAAATGTTGCCATGATTATTACCATTACAGAAGGAACATAAAAATACGTGCTGCCTTCAGTCATGATGAATATGTAAGTCCGCATCTGTGACTGCAGAAAACGGCAGCCCCAAATCTTAAAATCGTGTGGATGCACCAAGCACATCTGCAGGGCACTGTGGAGCAGCCTGCATTAGCCGAAGTTGGCCCACAAGCCCTGAGGGATGGTGTCTGAGTTATGATAAGGCTCTGACTTGGGATTAAACAGGCCTCCAAATAGTGTGATATTCTAAACAAAGACATGATACTGCCCAGGGAGCCCAGTGGGCACCTGTAGGCAGTGTAGGTGAGAAAAGGTTCCAAAGAAGATTCCTGCAGCTCAGCTAGGAGGATTCTGTAAGGCAGTAGACACATCAATGTTCACATAGGAGTGTTGAGCTATATTCATTCCTTTTAAGCAGCCAGGCTTGTGTGTGTTTTTAGGGGCACTCACATGGCGCCCTTTCCACCCTCACTGCTGGTTGTGCCTGTTTGATGTTGCGGACTTCTGTGTTAAGTGTGTCCACTCTCCAAATGTATCTCTGTCTCTAGAATATTTTAGAGTAGACCATTTATTATTTAAACACTTGTTTTTAGTGAGGGAGAAATCTTTAAAACGGGCCATACAGACCCTGCTATAAATGTTGAACAATGGAATGTGTAATGTTTAACACGTAGTGTTTAAAGTAGAAGACAGTTTAATTTAGAAATTCTGTTGGAATGCCAACTTAAATTACGACCATCTGTACACATATGGAAAAGAATGAGAGTGAAGGTACAGAATTGGAATTTTGTCTATTTTGTAGAGATTCTGTAATGTCTGAGGTACAAGTCTCACTTCATGATTTAAATGCATGAAGCTGAAATTAGAAAACTTGACAAAAACATGCCTTTGAATAGTGAACCTTTATCCTCCTTGAAATAGTGATTCATTCACTAAAACGTCCACCTGCAACTTTGTCAAATACATTTGTTGCATTAGTCCTCAAGTGAGCTCAGTTTTCCAGACAGGCAGATTATTACTATTTAAAGTTTGTCCTGATGATGTTGGTGAACAGGGAAAATCCTTTGACGTGGATCCTCTGTGTGGGTTACACATCAGACGCGGCCTGCCCAACCCTCTGCCTGTAACTGGGAACCTTGACTGTCAGGATCATTGTAGAGAACCTTGAGGAAAGCAAAACAAAAAGCCTCTGGAGTAGCAAAAGATGTAGCTGATTTCATGCAATAAAACTTACACATTTTTCTTTAAAATGCTTCCTTCGGAACGTCAGCTTGCTGACTATCTTAGAATCGCTGTAGTCCGCTGACAGCAGTCGTGGGAACAGGTGCATGGCCTGGCTGATGCAGGAGGGTCTCAGAGTGGAGCCACACTCCTGACACTGAAGGAGGGGCTGGAGCCATCACGCTCGTGACTCGTGCAGATGGCCTTGGCTGACCTCCAGAAAAGGAAACGTCAGTATCCAAGGAGGAAAAAGTCTATTAATTTCATGAGTGTTTGCCTTCGCAATGGCTAATACCCTAAGTTTGTGGCACCTGCTGTCTCTGGAATGAGGAGTCTTCCCTTCCTGGAAGACAAGCTCTACATGGGAACAGGAGCTGTGATTGCTGGATTGAAGAGATTTCCTTCTTGGGGAGGTGGCCTTCGAGCCTGACATGAAGGAAGCTGTGGCTGGCGGGAAAGGGCCTTGGAGACAATGTATTTACCAGGAGGGTCGGTGACTGAGAACCATCCTGTTCCGAGTGTTGCCATTCTGGTTCTAGAGTAAACTTGGGGAGAAACAACAGCCAAAAGCCCCGAGGAATATTCTGTGATGTTGATGACATTTGGTAGATTTGTTGCTGAGACTCTGAAATGAGAAGCCCTGGAGGTGCAGGTCTATCAGGCCATGCGACGTGAGACAGCTGCTGCTTCAGGGGTTGGAGTCCCCGTGCCAGAGGCTCAGTCCTGCAGAGACTTCTGCACAGTGGGCAACTGCTGCCTCTGGTTGATTGTGAGTCCCCCAGATGAATACCCATGAAAGGTACCGTGTCAGCAAAGAGTCAAACTCTGAAGCATTTGGAGATTTATTCTGAGCCGAATGAGTTACCATGGCCCTTGATACTGCCCTCAGGAGATCCTAAGAACGTATTCCCAAGGTGGTCAGAGCCCAGCCTGGTTTTATAGCTTTTAGGGAGACATAAGGCAATCAATCAAATAAATGTAAGATGTACATTGGTTTGGTCTGGAACGGTGGGACAACTGGAAGCAGGGGTGTCCAGGTCATAGGTAGATTTGAAAATTTCCTGATTGACAGTTGGTTAAGAGAGTTGTCAGATAAGGGGTTGTGGAGACCAAGGCTTTGTCATGTGGAGGAAATCCTCCAGGTAGCTTTGGAGAGAATAGATTGTAAATGTTTCCCATCAGACTAAGCGTCTAAGTTCTGTCTAATTCCAGAAGGGAGGTGGGGTGATGAGGCAAGTCTGACCCCCCAGCGATAATGTCCTGGACTGGTTTTTCAGATTAGCTTTGGAATGCCCTTGTCAAAAGCAGGGGCTGTTCAGATGGGCAAAGGGGCTTCGAATTCTAATGTTTTTAAAACCAGAAAGTGATTGTGTTTTTTTCTGTGGATGACAGCCAGTGTAGTAATTAATATTTTATTAGCAGATTAATTTGGAAGTCAAAGTGTTTTCAAGTATGTTAATTATTAAGTCATCAACAAACAGAGAAGGGCTTACTTTGAAACCAGCCTGAGACTCAAGAGGCTCATCAAAGAAAACGATGGACTTGGGAGAACTGATTCACGTGTTTACTGCGCCAAGTTTCAGGCATTATGAGAAGTCTGTGCTGATACATTGTGACTTGAGAACTTAAATCTTGATGGACTCTTAAGAGTGAGGCTTTTTTTTTCTTTTCTTTTTAAATGGTCAGCGTTTCTGTCTCCTGTGTTTTGTCTTCCAGCCGCTGAGCACTTTAGCTTTGTGTTCACATGGCCTCGTTCTCCGAACCACCTGCTTTGTGGCTCCTCTGTCCTGCCCACCTTGATCGCGTCTTCCCTGCCCCATGGGTTTTATCCCGAGGACTGTTCTCTGCTGTGTGGAGGGGAGGATCAGTGGACACTGGCTTTACCGACTCATTTTCTGTGTAGCTCCCAGTTTCTCAAAATCTTAATTGTCTTGGATTCCCTGTGAAACTGGGAGTCAGGCCTTGGGCGCAGTGCTGGGTGGCCTTGGTCGCAGTACTGGGGCAGGAGGGAGAGATGAGAACAGGAAGGATGGGTTTGTCAGGGGAAGGAACCCCTTGCCAAATTCCTGTGTCTGTTTTAGGTTAAAGATGAATGGCCGGATGGTGGATGTCTCACCTGCTGTGGCTGGACCTCGCTGTGCTGAACCATGAGCAGGGGCCCCAGCAGCTGCCTCCTGCCAGGCCAGGGCCACAGGGCTGGGCTTCTGCCTCTGGGAGGGCTCGTGCCAAGGTGCAAGGGTCTGCACCGCTCGTGTGTGACCTGAGGGGCATGTGGGAAGCTTTTCTGTGCTCCTCACCTGGGAGAAGTTGAGCTCATCTGGGCTAGAGCCTCTGGGGAGGTAGGAAGGCAGAGGCCTGGAATTCTTGCTTTCCCCAGACAGCAAGAAAGCTCAGCATTGCACCTGCTCTGAGATGCCCTCAGCAGCCATATATAGTTGATTTTAACATGACGAAAGGTGCCAATTAACCCGGCTCTGTGGAGAGCTTTGAGGAGTCCAGGCCCTGGGCCCCGGGCTTTTTAATATGTTCCTTCCTGAACAAAACACAGCAAAAGATTTCTGTGGCTGATGTCGACTGCGTGGGGTAGGACATGCCGAGCTTGGGTGGGGCTTGCCCCTGAGTTTCCTTGGTGCTCCTCCCAGCCCCCACGGACACCAGCCTCTCCAGGCCGAGGCTTGTCCTGTTTTAGACCCTCGTTGGTGGGGTCTGTGGTCCTGGATCGAGGGCCCAAGCACTTCTTTCATATTATTATAAATGATTCACCAGAGATGCACGGCTGTGCCCAAACATCTCACGAGCATGAGATACAGCCAGTGTCGCCGCCGCAAGCTCATAATTCTAGTGGAAAGAGGAAATTTTACTTTTAATGTGCTCGTGTGACTCAGATGCAAATATTCAATTCCCATTAAACTTTCAAGACCTTGAGATCCTCTGAGATTCCTTGGAAGCCGTTCCTTGGCCCCACGACTAACTCTCCTGTGGAAGGAGGCTGGGGTGGTCTGCGGGGTCTGGGATCCTGCTGCGTTCTCCAGGATTCCTTAGGTTTCATCATTAGTCCCAGCTCTTCAGCAGATGGAGCTGATTGACTCTGACATTTCCATTATATTGTTCTTGTGTTGCCTCAGTTAACTTAGAATAACCAGTATTTACCAGAAATAATTGATGGCGAGATGGGAATTATTGGTGATTCCCTGACATAGGCAGCCTGTATAGATAAGCGTGTTACACGGTGTCTAATTTCTGAGATGTTGGTCCACACCTTCTCAGGAACACACTTTCAGGGGTAGATTCCTGTGCAGGAGAAGCTGCTTTTCCCCGAGACGCGGTGGCTGCTCCTGCACTGGCATGGCAGGGTGGCTGTGTGACTGGGCAGGGCTGGACATGCTCCTGTCCGCTCCTGCGCTGGGCGCCCACCTCCGCCCTACATCTGTGTCGAGGGTGCCTGCCTTTGTTCCCCCAGCTTGAGGTCATAGAATTGTATACCTTCCTTGACACATTCCTGCATAGAGATGATTAGATCTGGGGGCTGAATCTCAATCTGACATGCATGTAGGTAAATTATTGACGTGAATGACTTGGGTCCTCCACCTTCCAGGGTCAGGAGGCACGAGGTGGGTTTGGAGACAGCTGCCTGGCCTCAGGAAGTTTCTCTCAGAGCCTGTTTCTTTCTCTAGCAAAGTAAATGATGCCTACCTCACCGGGCTTAACACACGCTCAGTACTCAGATGCTGTCTGATCTTTGTTATAGTTAGTATTTGGGGAACAGCGTGGCTGGTAAGAAAATGTGTTATCTTTACAATTTATACAATGTCATACAAGGCAAGCGTGAAATCGGGACACTACCTTAATCTGAAGATGCTGGTGTTTAGTCTTCTCCTCAAGCATTTTGTTGTAATTCTGGCGTGTGTCAGCCAAGTCATATGACAGTACCGCGTGCGTGATGCCAGCTCAGTTACCTTGGAAGGGGGAACCTGAGGCTGCCAGGGAGCATCCCTCCTGCCTCCAGTCCTTGGGGGTTTCTCTCTCTCTCTCCTTTCCTCTGTCCCTCCCTATCCCCCAATCCTCCTCACCACTCCTGCTCCCCTCCCGCTCCCCTCCCTACCCTCCTCACTTACTCTACAACAGAGGTCCAGACTTTGACAAATCCCAGCTGGGCCTATTTATCGCTTGGCTGGGAAAGCAGAGGGAAAGGCGCCCAGTTACTACAAAAATAGAGAATTGAAATAGAATGTGAGCTACTTTTGCGTCTTGTTTTTTATTTTAATCTGAATATAAAAGGCAAGTGCCAAACAAAATCGGTGCTAACTGTGCCACTCAGCTCCAAGTCTGCTTTGTCGGGCCTCCGTGGGTTCCCACGCCCTGGCCTTCTCCATGAGCATCTGGACACGCCGTGGCTGTGAAAGGAGCATTCAGTTATGGTCCTTTGAATGTTCCAGAGTCATGTTTAATAAAAATCTTCACGTTTACCCACAGCCAAGTCTTGATTTAATAACAGGTACTGCAGGTCTCTGGGTGGGGCTGAGCCTCTGTTTTAGAAGCAGCTGCACCATCTGAGGGGCAGGTCCGTATGGGCTGGCAGGCGGCCTGGTCCTTGGAGCACAGGGTGGACCTGACTCAGTCCTGGCAGTGGGGGGCCTTGCAGTTCTAGGATGTAGTGATGCAACCTGTGGCATAAATAAAAAGCCTCATGTGCCCCCATGAGAAGCTGGGGCTTCCCTTCAGTACTGTGGTGTGCTGTGTTTGTGATCGTGCAGATGTAAAAGGGTGAGGGAGATGTCTAAAAACCAGGCTCCCAAAGACAGCCCTTCATGTCTGGTGCTTTCATGTGTATATGCACACGTGTTTGACGCGTGTACACCTTCACACGTTCACCTCTTTCATGCGTGTACACCTGTTCGTGTGTTCATACACCTGTTTCGCGCATGCGCCTGTTTCGCCTGTGTATGTGCCTGCGCGTTCATTCTGTATTGCGTCATACGTTGTATTTTACATACTGGGTATTTTCAGTTTGTATCGTGAGCTTGTAACGACGTCGTGAAGAAAAGAGGGGGCCCTGGCAGCCTTTGGCTCTGAGAAACGTGATGTCACGGGAACAGATGAGACAGCCCGGGTGAGGCCGGCAGAGGCCATCGTGGCCTTGGGAGTCCGTGCACATCCACTGTCTGTCGCTGTGTGACAAGTGACCCCAAAACCTAGGGGCTTAAGGCAACATACACGTACGACTGTACAGCTTCTTCAGGTTGGAAATTCAGGGCAGCCTTGCCGAGCGGCTCTGTCCCAGTCCCCCGGGTCACTGTGAAGATGCTGTCCAGGGCTGCAGCCATCTGTAGGCTCAGCTGGGCTGGAAGTTCTGCTCCAGGATGCTGTGCTGACGTGTCTGCGGGCAGAGGCCTGGTCTTCCACACCTGGCCACTACCCGGGGCTGCCAAGTGCATTCCTGCCCAGGGCCGCTCCTTTCCCCAGAGACGTAGCAGTGGTGGTCTTATGCCCAGCGTCAAGGTGGCCGGGTCAGGAGCAAAGACTTGTTTCCCCTACTCGGCGGCTACTCCTGCAGGGCTGGGCGACAGTGGAGGTCGCGCAGGAAGGTGTTCGCTGAAGACCGTTCTCTGTGACTTGTCGGGTGTTCCTCCTAGGAGAGTGAAATGGAGACTGGACACCGGGAGCAGCATCCTGCGTGACCCCACGTGTAGTGGGGTGACAGCAGAGCTAAGTCCTTCCTTTACAGATACTTTTCAGAGTCTACCCGCCTTTAGATTCTCTGATTAACGTGTCTGAGGAGGGTCCCAGGAGTCTGCCACCTGCCAGGCCAAGGAGGTTCCCTGCATGTGGCTGTCCCCTGACAGCTTGAGAAACGTGACTCGAGAGAATCACCGAAGTTTCCTAAATGAGTCACCTGCTTTCTCTTCTCTTTGCTTTCATGCCCCCCGCAGGGTAGGTCAGTCCTGTCCGCCACAGCGATACCTGCATGCTGGGGTTCCAAGGAGATTGGCGGTGTGTCGGGTCCCCCAGGGAGATTCGGTGACTGAGGATGCTGTCATAGCTGCCAACATGTCCCTATCGTTTTCACTTTTAATGAAGTTCAGTTACTAGGTTTTCTGAGGCACAATGATGTCCTTGTGAAAAATTGGTGATCAGGGAAGCAAGCAAGTGTGGGAAAATGATCCTGCCCTTAAATCTAAAAAACGATGAAACAGCAAAGAGCCCTGAAGAGCCCATGAACCTCCTCATGGGGCGGTGAGGAGACACCTCAGTAATGGCTTAAAAAAAAAAGTGATAATACTGAAGAAAAGGTAAACTAAATTTTGGGTCTCCTATGGGTAAAGAGATTGTGGTTTACATTTTGGAGGCATGCGTTTATATACTTATTTATTTTTCTTTGTTGGATTTAGAATTAGTTGAAATAATTGTGTTTTTTTAATTAAAAAAATTGGGGTATACGAAGTCTAATCCCTTTGTGATATTTCTGTACTGTGAGACTCCACATACAAAAGTGAAGCCCAGACTGTCTGTCTCTAATGAACCAGAGAGAGGTGGTCATCTCCTGCAGGCCGGTCTGGTCTCCAGGCATCTGGCCATCCTCCCAGTCTTGGGCACACCTGCATCACTGGTGCTTCCTGCCAGACTGTGACTCTGCCCAGGTTTCAGGAGCACCCGGAACTGTTTTTCTAGGGGCTCCTGCTTTGTCCTGGCTCCTGGAAGCACAGGCTTTTGATGAAGGACTCTCCCCACTGCCAGGTAAATTGGTGATTGCCCCACAGTCTGTATTTGTCACATGTGGCACAGAGAGTCTGGGCGTGGTGTCCTGGCCCTGGAGCCAGCTCTAGGACTGCACGGCGGCCTTGCCTCCACCCCTCATCTGGGAACAGGGCGGTGGGGAGGAGAAGGGAAGCAGGGTCTTGACCCTTCTGCGTCTCGAGGACATGGGAACACATCGTCCCATTGCCAAGCACCATTCACAGCCCAAGCTTGTGTGAAGTATTATTTTATAACCTCCCCTGACAATGATGTATTTTATATAAGCAGCACATAAAGTGGTAATTTAATACCCTATCGAGGAGGATTAAACAATAAGGAGCAGATATCGCTGTAGAAAAGTTACTTTATCCAGGAAACATCTAATGCAGGTGGATGTGAATAATGGCTTCCTCCTCAGTGGCTCCTGATGAGCCTGTGAAATTCTGTCCTGTTCACCACTGTTAGTTATAAGCTACACCTCTCCTTCTATGATGTTAGTTACAAGCTCTACCTTTCCTTCTATGATGTTTATTTCTTGCCTGTTCAGCACTGTTACAGTTGCAAGCTATACCGTTTCTTCTGCGATGTGTATTTCTTGCCTGTTCAGCACTGTTAGTTACAAGCTATACCTTTTCTTCTGTGATGTATATTTCTTGAAGGCATGGACTAAATCCTAATTCCACAGTATTCGATGCACATACTCAAGAGATACTTGTTTGAATGAATGGATTAATAGAAAATAGAAGTGGTGACTTCATTTTATTTCATTATGTCAAACTTTGTCTACACGGAAAATTTTATGGTCCTTTGGAAAAACAGGGCCTCTGTGCAGGGTTGTTAGAGATTGTGAGAATGCCGCAAATGGCTCTGTGGCTCTAGGCTCACAAAGGGCTTGAGGGACTTGGTGGCGCACCTGTGTTGAAAACTGAGTTCTGCAAATCCATTGGAGTGACCTGCCAGCACCAGCACACACAGCCCTCCTTCCCAGTTGATTTCTGCACAGAGGCTTCTTCTCAATGCCCCAGGTGAACGTGGGTTCAGCCAGCACTGCTGGGCTTCCACAGCAAGCCAGGGTGCTGCAGGGACGAGAGAGAAGAGGGGCAGGACCAGGATCTTCCTGGGCCCCAGTGCCCGTGTGGGGATGCTGCCTGGCCTGGCTTTTCTGGGGGAGGTCAGGGAAATGATGGCATGGAGGGACTGTTGGTATGAGTCGCTTGCTCAAACATAGATCCCAGGTCTGTGTGGGAGGCAAATAGAAATTTATGTGGGTATCATCAGTAACATAGCAAACATGGGCTTCTTCACTAGGGTGGCTGACCCTCTTGCTCATCTGCTGAGCAAAGGCCCGGCCCGGCCTGGCCTTCTACGCCTCCACAGTGAGCTTTTCTCAAGCTCTGTCCACTCCACGGAGATGGCTGGAGCCAGGGCAGACATGGGGTGTTTTCCACTTTTTATTTATTTATTTTTTTTGAGATGGAGTCTTGCTCTGTCGCCCAGGCTGGAGTGCAGTGGAGTGATCTCGGCTCAGTGCAAGCTCCACCTCCCAGGTTCACGCCATTCTCCTGCCTCAGTCTCTCGAGTAGCTGGGACCACAGGTGTCCGCCAACACACCAGGCTAATTTTTTGCGTTTTTAGTAGAGTCAGGGCTTCACCGTGTTAGCCAGGATGGTCTCGATCTCCTGACCTCGTGATCCACCAGCCTCGGCCTCCCAAAGTGCTGGGATTACAAGCGTGAGCTACTGCACCCGGCCAGGTATTTGTCAGTTTTTGAAAGCTACATTTAAAGAATGAAATAGACCGAACAGAATTATTTCCTTTTGAATATTTAATACTCAGTCTACCAGAACACTTAAATATAGTTAATGTATTCAAATAATAAGAAAGAACTTTCCCTCTGTTCCAAAGAAAAAGTATAAACAACCTTTTACTTGTCAGGGATTTCACTATGTTTCTAAAAAGCCAGCAAGCACTTTTCCTGAAATAGACCCATCTCTTCCTCTGCATAGACCCTATGAACATTTTAGCTACATTTCTGCTGTATCTTAATGTGATAGATTATAGAAAATTCCTTGCTACTGGAACTTCACGATGCTTTCCTTTGAAACATCAAATAGAAAGTATGGATAGTAAATCTCAGACTAGTTGCAATTATCAGTCTTGGTAGAGCTGCCACCCACAGCCTCTGTCAATTACAACAGAGTGTGTCTCCCCAGCAACCCGGATTAGATTGCGGACCAAGCCAGGCTCACCCAGGATTCAGTGCAACATCTTTCAAAGCTGTAGTCACTGCCCCTGGAGGAGACTTGAGAAGTCCTCCCTTTGATGCCTGTGCATGGCTGTTCTCAGATCACAGCAGCTGCAGCAGCATCTCAGAGGATGCCAGCAGGGGTGTCCTGGGTATTGACACCACGGTAGGGGCCTGCAGTGTCTGAATGTAATGGGCCGTGAAAGTGAGCACCCTAGAGGAGTCCACAGCCACGTTTCAAAGGTGCAGTGGCCCGAGGTGAACCCCAGAGCACTGAGGAGCCTGGAGTTGACCTGTCACAACTCCATTGAGAGAGCTGACTGAATTCCGTACCTGTGCGGGCAAAATATGGCTGTTTGCGCTTGGCCCCTTCTCAGTCCAGGGCTAGGGAGGTTGTCTGCACAGCTAGTGGGAGCTTAACTTTGTGCACACTCGGGGTTGGGTCCCACTCCTTTCTGTGAGCCCAGGGAAGATAGACATGCCGAGCTCTCCTGGAAGGAGGGCCCTGACGAGTGGAAGCTGAGCTTCAAGATGGTCGGCCTTGTGGTGTGCGTGGCGGGTTCGGAGTCGGTGTGTGCTGAGTGGGGGCCCGGCTGCTGCTGTCGCTATTGGGCTCAGCAGACGCTGCGGGGGACGTGGCTCCTGTTGTACTTGGTGGTTTTCTCCTCACAGGAGTGGGTTTCCCTGCTGTGAAGGTGTCGAGGCTGTGACAGGCAGCCTGGCAGGAGGAAGACGCTCGTGGGGTTGTGCCCCGAAGCCCCCTTCCTCTTGAGGAGCATGAAGGGTGTTTGGGACCCTGCTTCCCGCTGCACTCCCTTGCTAGGTTCTTGGCCTCGGGGGCCGGGAGAAGCTGAGTACAGGCCTGAAACCTGGACCCCTTCCACAGCCTCCGTGGCGCTTGTGGTGTTATGCGGGACGAGGCCCTTGGAACTCCAAGCCCTACCCTGGCATGCCCGCCCACTGGGGCGTCTCGGGCACCTGCTGTGTGCTAGGCTCTGTGGTGGGGTGGGCGGTAGCAAGGGCTGTGGGGTAGAGTGGACACGGTACGCGGATGATGAGAAGCGTCAGGGAGGCAGTGAGAGCACAGCTGAGACCTGCAAGGAGGGGACTGGCTGTGGGTGTTGGGGCTCAGGGAGCTGCCTCTACCCAGAGCCACAGTGGCCAGTGAGGGCAGAGCAGGGGACTGAGGCCCAGGGAAGCCGTGTGTATGGTTCGCATCAGGTGTGTGGGTCTGCCGGGCTGTGCGGCCCTTCTCAGTCCTGGAGGGCCTGGGGTCCCAGAGGGAACGGAGGGTCTTCGCATCTCCCTCCTCTTGCTTCCCTGCTGCTTCCTGGTCAAGGGATGCTTCTTTATTGTAACTCTGGCAGTTATTCTGCATATTAAGAGGAGTTTCACAAAATCGTAGGGGGGGAGGCGGACTAGGGATTCATTTTTTTTTTTCTCCCCCTGATTTTACACGCGAGCCTTCTACTATCCCTTAGTGTGGAGGCAGAGTGCAGATGCTCTACAGTTATCTGTCCAGGAAGAGAAGAGCTGCTGGGAAGCCACAGAGCTGATCATTGCAATAGCACTGACATTTTTAAGTGGGAGAATGCTGATGTCTATAATAATCAGAGTAAAACTTCAGTAGCTTCAACATAAAGATGTCGAGATGATCTTAGAGCCATTTCGTCCCTAGATCCTTCTGCAGTGTGGAGTGTGACATCTCTACCAGCCTCTGGTCAGTGGCCGCCTGGGGGTAACTGAATGCTTGAAGTGTAAATGAGAACTTCTAATTTTATTTAATTTTAGTCAAATTTAAGTAGCTATATGGGCCGGGCACCGTGGCTCATGCGTGTATTCCCAGCAGTTTGGGAGGTCGAGGAGGGTGGATCATGTGAGGTCAGGTGTTCAAGACCAGCCTGGCCAACAAGGTGAAATCCCATGTGTACTTAGAAACATAAATAAAATAGTCAGGTGCGGTGACAGGCGCCTGTAATCCCAGCTACTCGGGAGGCCGAGGCAGAAGAATCACTTGAACTCGAGAGGCAGAGGTTGCAGCAAGCCGAGATCGAGCCACTGCACTCCAGCCTGGGTGACAGAGGGAGACTCTGTCTTAAGAAAAAAAAAAAGATTTTTAAAAACCCTACATGCCCCTAGTTGCTTCTGTAGGAGATGGCATGGTTCCAGAAGGTAGACTTTGTGTTGAGGACTCTGCAGCGTCAGGCTGGAGACAGTCTCCCTTCCTAGCAGCGTGGGCCGCTGGGCTGCTCTTCTACCAGAAGGGATGGTGGCATCTCTGGGAGGTATCTGTAGACTCAGATCTGTGTGGATTAGTGACTTGTGTTACTCACAGATACTTAATTTTATGGGTAAATGAATACCTGGACTGGCTGCAACTTCAGGGCGAGATTCGGGAGTAGGGAGTGAAAAGTGACGACGGAACCCTGGGCTTGTCCTGCCGCTCCTAGTACTCGGTCGGGGTGCCTTCTCGTCTGAAGTCCCAGCACGTGGTCAGGGTACCCCTTGCCTCGGAAGCCCCCAGGAAGTGATCGGGGCACCAATCCCCTCTGAAGCCCCAGCACCTGGTCGGGGCACCCCTCCCTTCTGAATCCCCCAGCCACCTGGTCGGGGAGCCCCTCCCTTCTGAATCCCCCAGTACCTGGTCGGGGCGCCCCTCCCTTCTTAAGCCCCCAGACCCTCCTGGCCTGCGGTGCTGCTTCTCCAAATGCTGTCCTTGGCTGTTTTCCAGGAGTCACCTGCACCAGAGCAGGCTGCGTGTGTCATTTCTTGTCGGATCTGGGTGTCGGTGAAGCTCATTTATCTTGTCTTCCTCCTCATGTGCCGTATCTCACCTGTTGACTGTCTGAGTTTGTGTGAGTGCGTGTTGTGCGTTCTCAGGCTGTACTCGGTGCTTAGGTGACAAGAACGTCTTGGAGCAACGGACTGTCTGCTCCAAAGGACGCTGGGCATGAATCGAGACACAGTTTACTTGTGGGGTTTAAAATTCCTGGGTGTTGGAGGCAATTAAGGGGAAACAAGGTCTAAAAAAGCCCCTGGGGATGAGGAAGGCAATAATGAAAAAAATTACTCTATACACACTTAGCAGTTGATTTAATTTGTAGGTGAATTTTGCATTTCGGGAACTACTAAAGCTACTGTTTGTAGGGATTCCTTGATGAGCTTCTTGTTGTCTGTCTAGAAAGTAAAGTGGATCGGTTTTGCCTTTAATTCTGACTGACTAGAATCTACTTCCTTTTCCCCCCATTCACGTTAGGGTGGGGATTGGACTAGAAGAGCTATAGGATCTCTTTATTTCTGATCTTAAATGAATTTTTTCTTTACTCACTTTTTTTTTTTTTTTTTTTTTTTTGGTGAGCTGCTACTTTTTCCTTCAATGCCCTGTTCTTTGGTTTGGGAAATGTGCTCAATTTGTACCGTGCTTTAAATGTACACAATGGTTCGAAATTGCTACTTTTCTTTAAAGTTAGATATAACATCTTAAGTAAAATGTCATCTATAAATCAGACACAGTCTGGGGCCTGGAGACCCCTCTTGTCACTTCCTTCCAGCTGTGTCTCCTTCCCTAGCCACATTGCCCCTGGCCACATCTCCTCCCCACACCACGCCGTGTCATCCGCCCACCACCTCACCTCTGGTCACAACACCTCCCTCCCGGCCACATCACCTGTGGCCTCACTGCCTGCCTCCCTCCTTCCTGGTGGCCTCCGTGGCTCCCACTGTCTGCCCTCCCGAGGGTCTGTTCAAGGCTCCTTCCCCATTTTCCACTCCTGAGTGGGTCTCGGGGCCTAGATGTTTCACAGGATGCAAGTTTCTTCCCTTCCAGCCGTGGGTCTCTGAGCGACAACTCCAGAGAGGGCACTAAGCTCTCCTTACCTACCTGGGGGGCCTTGAGCCCTGACCACCGACCACCAGGGCTTTTCTGCAGTGTGTGGGGCAGACTCATGCATGAATTGGACTAAAAAGATGCTTCCAGGAATCCTTATTTTAAGTGCACTGGAGCAGAGATGGGGAGAGGGGACCACCGGGTTTGCTCAGAATTTGGTCCTGATCACAGCCAATGAGGCAACATAAGCACCTCCTAAATGAAGCGTTCCACAGACTGATTTTACACATGACAGAAAGGCTTCACACAATGAGTGAGTTTGAGCTGCATTTGAAGGAAGAACAGGTCCCTGTAGGTGGAAATGAAAGATAAGCGTGACCCAAGCCATCAGCAGCAGCGGGGGTGGGGTGGTGCAGACTCCCCATGGATGGTGGGCATGGCTGAAATGCAGGAGAGGGCAGGGGTGCGAAGGAACAGCAGGGCGGCAGTAAAATTCCCCTGCAGAGAGGGGACGTGACTGAGATATTATCACATGTATACAACTGAGAGATGATTTGAGGAGGATTTCTGGGAGCCTGTGGGAAGAGCACGTGGTCATCATCAGTTCTCGGGATCTCTTTTTATGAAGTGAAAATAGTCTTGCCTCTGCCTATCTTGTGAGCTGTTGTGACGATCAAATCAGATAATCTTCAGCGAGCCTTGTAAATGCTAAAGCTTATGACAGACTGTTCCAGCCCCCTTGTCTCCACCCTCCTTTCCTATTCGGTAACGTGAACCCTGCTGGGTACCTCACTATCTGTCTGGTTTCCTCCTCCATAACGTGAGCCTTGAGTACTTGCTGGGTACCTCGCTGTCCACCTTCCTTCCTCAGTAACGTGAGCCCTGAGTATTTGCTGGGTACCTCGCTACCTGCCGTACAGCTGGCTGTAGCCTTGTCAAACGCACTTGGCTGGCACATAAGCAGAAGTGCTCGCTGGGCCTTGGGAGGGCTTTCTGACATGTGGGTGCCTTCTGTTCCCTGTTAGGCTGGAGCTGCAGGAGCCCTCCTAGACCAGACAGAGGACCAAGGCTGGGGCCTCGGGGTGTGGGGGCTGGGGGAGCTCCCTGGGTTTATTGTGTGGGTGAGAGCAAACTTCAGTCCCGCTGTGGCATTGGGATTCAGGGTTCCTTCTGGAATGTTCTGAGTGAGAAACAGGAAGTGCGCACAGGTGCGTCTTCTGTGGATTTTATGGTTATCTTGGGAGAGCACTGGTGCCTCTGAACTATGAACCTGCAGAACCACTTGTTCCACTAACGGCCGCCTTTATATAAAGAATGACTTACAAAAGATGCCACTTCAGATGGAGGTATTTGCAGGTGTGGCCTGAAAAATGAACAAAATGACTTTCATCTCAAGGAAAGTACCTTACATTTTTCCCCATGATAGACATTTGAGCTTTCCAGCGAATATTAAAATATAAAAATCTTGTGTCTACCACTTTCTCATGTGATCAATGGTGATACTGATGTGGGGTTTTTTTGTTTTTTGTTTTTTTTGGACATATAATGAAATGTGGAAGCCGCTCATAACTCTGAACCAGTATTTTCTAACCAATGTGTGATTACAAAATCGTGTGCTGGTAAAAGCCATTCAAGTGCAAGACGGACCAGTCGACTTAGAAGGAATTGGGGCAGAAAGGCCCGTCGACCAGAGCACAGACTCTGTGTTGCAGACAGCCTGTACGGAAGTGCCACTTGTTACATTTGGCAGCAGAGAATACCTAAAATGATCTGAAAACACAATGAAAATACTACTTCCTAATTGTATATCAGTATGGGGTCGGACTTTCTTCATAAACTTCAGCCATGGCTCTGCAGCCCACTGAACGCAGATGCAGGCATGAGAATCCTGCTGTCTGAGGTGCAGAGATGTTAGGTGTTTTCACAGCAGCACAAACTGTTGCCACGCTGCTGCTTATTTTGGAAAATGGTTTCTTCTTTAAGACTGTGTTAAGATGTAATGACTTTATCCTTGTAAAAGAAACTAAATTATGTTCTTTTTTTTTTTTTTTTTTTTTTGAGACGGAGTCTTGCTCTGCCACGCAGGCCGGAGTGCGGTGGTGTGACCTCAGCTCACTTCAACCTCTGCCTCCTGAGTTCAAGCGATTCTCCTGCCTCAGCCTCCCTAGTAGCTGGTACTACAGGTGTTCAGCACCATGCCAGGCTAATTTTTGTATTTTAGTAGAGACGGTGTTTCACCATGTTGGCCAGGCTGGTCTCGAACTCCTGACCTCAAGTGATCCACCTGTCTCTGCCTCCCAAAGTGCTGGGATTACAGGCATGAGCAGCCACCACTCCCGGCCTGATGAGAAAACTTTTTTGTGCTCTTTAATAAAGTGCAAAGGGTTCCTGAGACCAAAAAGTTTGAAAACCACTGGCTTAAACCGACAAAATTGTCCATGATTCTTCAGTGTATCTTCTAATCTGTTGATGGAGAGAGGACAGCAAGGGTTGCTTTACTTTTTTCCTTTCACAACTCAATGGTGCTGGGACAACTGGGGTATCCACATAGAAAAGGATGGACTGGACCCTTCCTCACCCTACACGCAAAGCTCAACATGGTTCCAATGTAAGGAGCTGACTGAGACCCATTCTGTCAGTCTGCTGGGTACCATAACGGACACCACAGACCGTGCGACTTAGACAATAGCATCTTATTTCCTTTTTTCTGGAGACTGGAAGCCTGGGATCAAGGTGCGGGCAGGGTTGGATTCTCTGGGGCCTCACCCCATGCTGTGTAGACAGCTTCTTCTCTGTGTCCTCACAGGTTTCTCTTACGTGTATGCAGCACTGAGGACTGTGTCTAAATTCTCTTAAAAGAACACCAGTCATACTGGATCAGGCCCTACTTTTAAGATCTTATGGGACCTAAATTGCCAAGTTAAAGGCCCTGTATGTAAATACAGTGACATTTTGGGTTTCTGGGGTTGTGACTTTAACATGGAATCTTGGGGGAGGGGGACAGTTCAGCTCATAACACCTTTAGGGGAGAATCCTGGAGAAACTGTTAGGTTGGATTAGGCAATGTTTCCTTGGCTGAGACGTCTAGAGCTATAACAAGCAACTGAAGGGAAAAAGACGGTATCAAAATTAAAAATGTTCAATTCAGAGGATACTATTAAAGTAAAATGACAACCCACAGAACAGGATACATTATCACGATAAGGACCTGATATCAAGAATATATTCAAAAACTCTTAATAAAAATCCAATTTAAAAATGGACAAAGGATTTGAATAGACATTCTCCAAAGAAAGACATATAAATGTCTTAAAAAGCACATGAGATGTTTAGCAGAATTCGTCATCTTAGAAATGGAAATCAAAACCACCGTGAAATAACACTTCACAACCACCGTGATGGGTGGGTAAAACCCCAGTATTGGACAGTGACATGTTGGTGAATTGGGGAAAACTGAAATCTTGATGTATTGCTAGTGGGAGGGGAAGTAAAATGGTGCAGTTGATTTGGAAAAGTCTGACAGTTCCTCAGAAAAGCATGAAATCACCGTACGACCCAGCAATTTCACTCCTAGCCATATGCTCAAGAAAATTGAAAACATTTTTCCAAAAAGTATGTCATGCCGAATCTTCATAGCAGCAATATTCATAGTAGTAGAAACATTCCAGGTGTCTGTCAACCGGTCACTCACTGAGATTCCACTCACCTTAGACGTGAAAGATGCCAGCACCAAAGGTCACACCAAAGGTCATGCACTGTACGATTCTCCTCACAACAGGTGTCCAGAATGGGCAAATCCAGAGAAAAGGAAGTTGGCTGGTGATTGCCAGGGGCTGGTAGAAGGAAGGAGCAGGTGCTGACTCTTAATGGGTTCAAGGTTTCTTTGGCCTGTGGTGAAAAAGTCCTGGAATTACATACTAGTGGTTGATGTGCAGCTTTTAGAATATGCTAAAAAGACTGAATTGTATTCTTTAATATTGGGGCTTTTATGCTTTGTAAATTGCTTTTCAATTTAAAAAGGAATTCAAGAAGTTATTTGGTGTTGATATGATAGTATCCAAAACAAGTTACTATGTAACTTACGTCCCCAGAGTTAAACTTCATTTTCTGAGGATCTTGAAGTGTGTGAGCCTAGGAGACACAACGATCCTATACTGTATGTTACACCCCATCTTACTGATTTCTATCTCACATAACCATATTCAGGAAAAACCGACATGTAAATGTGAGCTGAATGCTATGCAGAGGCACATTCCTCTTACCCGGATGATCTTTAGTGGTACAGTAAGAGATGAGATCATAGCAACGTTAGTTTAGTTAGTTTAATTTCCATGGCAACAGGAATTTGGCACATGGGATGAGTTAGATCTCCCTACACAGCTCCTAACGGGGTTGCCCATTTCTGTGTGGTGTCTGTGTATATTCTCGCTGTGGAAATAAGTGATAGCACCTGCACAAACACTTGTCCGGAAGCGCACACGAAGCTGGTGAAGGCAGAGGACAGGCGAGAGGGAAGCATGGCTCAGCCCTGGCAAAGAAGACCGTTATTCCAAACGCAAAATATTCAGGAACACAATCCTTGGGAAGACTGGTGATGTCTGTAGACCTCACCACTATCGGGTTGTATCTGTGCAGCCAGTTACCAGAGCCGCAGAACGGCGTGTGTTGGTATTGGTGTCATCACTCAACGATTCTGACTTCCTGGTGCTGAGGATGACTGCATATGGCAGAAGCAAAGTGCTAATTTAGCACAGGTCATCATATCCAAGTTCTTTTCTATGAAGGCGGGCAGGGTTAGGAACCACCCCACCCCACTCCCCAATCCTGTAAGAACTGGGATCTGATAATCTGTGCTGTCGAGAGAGGCAGGGTTAGAACACCTCATTCCTCAATCCCATTGTTGAAAATAATAGTTGGATTGGGAGGGTTTTTACTCCTAAGGTTGAAGCCGTGCATTTCTGGAGCCTGGGCTGTCAGTCATGGTGGCTGGGGAATGCTGGGGCTGCGGTTGTCTGACGTTGCCGGTAGCCCTGCTGGTGGGTCCTCCCTCTTTGACACCGTTCATTTCTGAAGCTTGCTTTCCCCGGTGTTGGAAGTAGCAGCACTGGAGGAATGGCCGCCTTCCTACAGTGAAGCTCTGGCAGGAGAGGAGAAGATACGGAGCGTCTGTTCAAGGACGTGACGTTCTGGGCACCACACCATGCGTTCTGCTTCTCAGCTGTGCCTCCTGGTTGATGTTACCATCACCTGGCATTTCCCAGGAGGTAACTCGCGAATGCCACACTGATGGAACAGTGCCGCTCGAGTCCAGGGCCGCTGGAGCACATCAGCAAGGTCAGGCTGGATACATGTGCTTGCTGACAGGAAAATGACAGGAAATGACATGTCAGTTCAGGAAAATGACAGGAAATGTCATGTCAGTTCAGGAAAATGACAGGAAATGTCATGTCAGTTCAGGAAAATGACAAGAAATGTGTTTGCTGACAGAAAAATGACAAGAAATGTGTTAGCTGACAGAAAAATGACAGGAAGACGACAGGAAAGAGGCCCATGAGGAGAGGAACCAGTAGATTCAAGGCAGTTAACCGAAGGAGCGAGCCATCACAGGCTGGGAGGACACCCCAGCCACAGTGGATGTCAGCGGTGGTGGCTGGACTCGGTGTCCGTGAATGTTGCATGATCGAACGTGTTTGGTACATTCTCAGCTCCTGCCCAGGTGCCTCCCAAGCATCAGGTGTTGTGGCTCCCCACACCCTTCCCATCTGTGTGTAGCATGACCACCACCTTCCTACCGTGTGTTTGTCCTATCACAGCTGCTGTGCCTAACGGACGCTTTGCTTTCCAGCTACTTTCCTATAACCAAAGCCCTTGAACGACTTTGCGTTTCAGAGATGACAGGGTATTAGTTTTTCATGATTGCTCTGAGGATTTCCGAAAGCAAATGTAACTTACAGGATGGAAGATATTGGAGACAGTAATTATAGATGACTTTTCTCAGTTTTTTGATTGTGGTAAAGTTACACAGCACTCTATTTTTAAGTGTATGGTTTTGTGGCATTAAGTGTGTTCACACTATCGTGCTGCGATCACCGCCATCCATCTCCAGAACTTCCTGGTCTCCCCACGCTTGAAACTCGGTCTACCAAACACTAGCTCTCCTCCCGCCCCAGCTCTGGTAAGCACTACAGGTTGCTTACAAAATAGGCTTTTTCAGTAAGAGAAGGGGCAAGGAAAAGATTTGTCTTGAGACAAATTTGAGATTTGAGGAAGTGTTTTAGGTTTTGTTGTCTTGTTCCCGGTGTAAAGGAACTATTGAAGACGTGGGAAGGCGAAGGTCTGTGATCTCAGGAAGTGCTGGGCTGGGCAGCTTTCCCGCTGTGACGGGGGCACTTGCCCTCAAACCCGCCTGAGATAATCGCGTGAGGATGCTGCTGCCTTGTGACAGCTCTGAACTTGGTCTCCTTGAACGTTGCCAGGTACATAAGCTTTGGCGGTTACCGTCTAGTGTCTGTGGGAGACCTAGAATTTGAACATTGTTGACTTTAGGACACACTCATTTTATAACACTCTACCTGTTCTCATCAATAGGAAATATGCTGTGTCCTTTTTTTTTTTTTTTTTTTTTTGAGAGGGAGTCTCGCTCTGTCGCCCAGGCTGGGGTGCAGTGGCCGGATCTCAGCTCACTGCAAGCTCCGCCTCCTGGGTTTACGCCATTCTCCTGCCTCAGCCTCCCGAGTAGCTGGGACTACAGGCGCCCGCCACCTCGCCCGGCTAGTTTTTTTTTTTTTTTTTTTTTTTTTTTTTTTTGTATTTTTTAGTAGAGATGGGGTTTCACCGTGTTAGCCAGGATGGTCTCGATCTCCTGACCTCGTGATCCGCCCGTCTTGGCCTCCCAAAGTGCTGGGATTACAGGCCTGAGCCACCGCGCCTGGCCTTTTTTTTTTTTTTTTTTTTTTTTTTGCCTTAATATTCTGTGTTGCCGTAACAGTAGTTGCAGTGGACGCTACTTCTGGTTCATGGTCATCACCAAATACAAGCTTCAGGAAACCGTGTGAAAAATGAAGGGGAAAGTGCTTTTCTGCAAAGGGCTTTTTTGAACATCTTGTTTTTTTCTGGAATATCTGTTTTGGTGTAAAACGTTTTCATATTTAGGGGTTTGTAACGTGTTTTATACTGGTTAGCTTTAAACCCCATGTTTTTGCATGTCATGGGGCTGCTTTATCCTGTTATTCTATGATATAGCAGATTGGCAAAAGTATTGGTTATTTCACTTTAAAACCAAAGCAGCTTACCGATTGAGTGTGATTCATGTAAGAATTTAATTGTAAAATTGATTTGTGTTCAATAAGCTTACTGGAATGGCTAGATCCGTGGACAAAAAGATAAGAATATGTCAAGTCTCTGGGCCAGGAAGGACTTCCAAATAATACAAGTGATACACATTAATTTCTTAACAAAAGATTAGATTTAGTATATAACTGTTTAAAACCTCCATATTTTCTATTATAGCCATTCCACAGTGCACATGGGGGTGGGCTGCAGGACTGCCTATGGAATCCAAGGTCTTTGGGCGTTGAGGTCTCTGCAATAAAATGGCATCGTGTTTGCATATGACATATGCACATCCTCCTGCAGACAGTCATGTCAGGGTTGCTCGTAACAGCTATACCATGGACATACCATGCGAGTAGTTGTTTAATGAATAATAAAGTCTGAATGCTTAGTACAAACACATTAAAAAATATGTTGATCTATGGTAGGTTGAATCCACAGGCCTGGAACCCCGGGAGAGAGTACAAACTCTAGAAGCAAAACAAACAAACAAATTGAGGTCAGCAGTGACGGGTGTGGGATCACACTGAATCTTATGTGTTTTGCTGTCTGTGTCACTGTGTCCCGTGTAAACGGGAATCATTTGTAGCTTAAGGTAAAATAGGTAACAGGAAACACTACAGAGTGGGCACGAAGGCGCGCCCCTCATTACCCCGTGTTACAGCCAAGCGTCTGCCTCCTAGGGAAGGATCTGTTCTGTGGGGAGACTAGATGTTGATGATTTCTGGATGTGTGAAGGGAAATATGCCTCCCGAGAAGCATGGCTTTGGCCGGAGCACATCAGACGAGAGTTAGCGTGGCATGGAGTTCCCACAGTGGCCCTCAGGCCTGCTGCTTCTCTCCTCTCCCCACCCCTGGCCCTGACTCTTACCAAGGGAGGAAAGTTCAGCTCCAGCTGAGCCCCGCACAGGGCTGTGGGTCTCTAGGGCAGGTGCCACCTTCGCCTGAACAGGCTGTGTCAGAGGAGGGTCTGGCTGTACTTGAGCTGTGAGAGATGCTCTCAGAGATCCAGCATCCTGAGAACCCAGGTGCTGAAGGTTCCTCCTCTTCCACCATCCTGCGGGGAAGGGGGTCTTATCCTGCTTCCCCTCAACCCGAGCTGACTTCTTGTCTGTTCTGTACACCTAGGTTTTCAGAGCAGTTATTGTTAATCATCTAGCAGACAAACACCATAAGGTGACAGCCTGGTAGGGTAGACGGCACTGGAAGGTAGTTTCCTGAATAACAGCGTTCAGTTTCCTGTTTTGCCATCATTTGACCCAAGGCCCCAAGATAATTGAAATATTGTCAGCCAAACACCGATTTTTTATCTGAGTGTTTTTTTTTTCTTTTTAAGTTATGGGTGCAAACTTATAACCAGGGACCTGACAAAAGAGAAGGATTTATTTGCAAAGTGAATGTCGGGGATGGTTGGCATTTGCCAACTCTGACTAGCAGGGACCCAGGCTGCTTCCCTTCTGCCGCCCGACTCCTGACCCTCCAGCTCCTGCCCCTGTTCCCACCACCAGGAAGAGGAGCGGGAAGGTGCCTTTTCCCCTTTAAGGGGGTGAGGTGAGAGTTGCACCTGCCACTTAGCTAGTCCCTGGGGTGATTCTCCAGCATGGGTGGGAGTTGGGTTTGGAGGCCTGAGCCCCGTGAAGCTGGGGTTGCTGTTCCCTGAGCAGCAGGAAACTGGACTCTGGGAAGTGGGGTCAGAGGGTAGCATCCTCAGGAGGGGCCTCTCGTCCCATTTGACATCTTCACTGCAAAAGGGGGTGTGGGCTTCATGGTCCATTGACAAATAGAACGTTACTTTTTTTTGTTTTGTTTTTGAAGCACATAGAACCCTAATTCCTTTGGCTTTTACTAAAGTGGCATTTTGTAATTCCACATGATTTCATTGATATACTCGCAGGAGAGAATGCTTCCTGTAAACCAGAAGGATCTCTGCGACAGTCCTCGGTCCATAGAGAGTTCATTTTCCCAAGGTTATAGACACAGCCTTAGGAGGGGTTGAGGACACACTGCGGCAGCCTCAGGAGGTCCTGGACATGTGTCCAAGGTGTTTGGGGCACAACTTGGTCTTACACATTTTAGGGAGACGTGAGACATCAATACATGTGAGACGTACGTTGGTTCAGTCTAGGAAGGATGGACGGCTTGAAGCGGGGAGGGATTTCCAGGTCACAGGTAGATCAGACAAATGCATTTCTGGTGCATCTTTCCAGAGGAGGCAGTCAGATCCGCATTTATCTCCGTGTGCAGATGGTGACTTTGAGTTCTGTCCTCTGTCCATGAGGAATTTCCTTGTGGATCGGTTGTGAGGGAGGTACGTGGCTTTTTCCCCCCACCCCCAGTAGCTGTCTCTGTTAGGAAGAGCATGGGAGGCAGGTTTGGTCTAAGCTCTTCCTCACCTTGACGTCCCTTTAGCTTAGTGATTTTGGGGTCCTGAGATGTATTTTCAACTTCATGTTTCTGAACACACTGGCACTCTAAACAGTGTTGTAGGAGGCATCTAACTTACTTAGAAGAAGAATCTATTTGGAAAGACTTGAGCACCTTCGTCCTTGAGAGAACCAAGCCTTTGTTTAGTTTGCTTTGCCCTGAGGCTGTTACGCTGTCCCGGGCTGTGTGGCCTTAGAAAGCTGTGCCCCTGTGAGCTACTGCTTGTGGAATCTGGTGACTTTGAAGTTAATCCAGCAGCTACATATTTTGGAAAGCAGATTCCCTCTTAAAGTGTTGGTGATTATGATTCTAGCACTAGAATTTTAGTGTGTATTTTCCACCCTTCTTACTTTGTCTCCTCATACACTGAGATGCTGCTGCATTTGCCCTTAGGCTTCACTGAGGGAGGTTCAGTTCTCACCCTTTCTTAGATATTGATCTTGAACGGACAGAATCGAGATTCAGGAAAACTCTCGAGCTGTGAGAGTGTGCTGATATCTATGTAAGTGGGGTTCATGTGTCAAACTCAGGTTTAAGAAAAACCAATTCTAGGCTGGGCATAGTGGCTCACACCTGTCATCCCAGCACCTTGGGAGGCTGAGTTGGGCAGTTCACTTTTGAGCCCAGGAATTCAAGACCAGCCTGGGCAACATAGCAAGACCCTGACTCTACAAAAAATTAAATAGGAGAGGTGATGTGCACCTGTGGTCCCAGCTACTCGGGAAGCTAAGGCTGGAGGATCACCCAAGCCTGGCAGGTTGAGGCTGCAGTGAACCATGATAGCACCACTGTACTTATGGTGCACTGTGCCTGAGTGACAGAAGAACAACCACCCCCCCACACACAAAGTATCAATTCATGCAGTGGCCAGTTCTGCTGGGACCACCTGTTAAGACTACTCTGGGCCTCATTTTTTGAGAAGCGTCTGTCCGGGGTCGAGAGGGAGTAGCTTGAGGGCCTAGAAGCCAGTTCTTGTGGTTGAGCGTGATTGCGGGTGTGGAGTTGGGGGCAGGGCTTTCCACAGCATGAGTGGTAAATGGATGGGCTTCCAGGACGAGCCCCTGTGACTTTGCCTGGTTTACATCCGTCCAATACAAATCCACAGGCTCTTACTCTAGAATCTTCTGCCGGGGCTGATGGATAGTCCTGGGGACAGAGGGTGCCCTCAGAGCCTCATGGTGCCGTCTGGTTTAGGAAGAGCACTTAGTCACCTAGATCTAGGATTTATGGCACTACAGGGGACTCCTCACACTCAGAGCAACAGCCATCTGCATTCTAGACTTGGTTCTAGGCAAAGTATTTTGGAGCCTGTTGGTACCCTGTGTTCTGTTTATGTGTAAAACAAGTTAGAGTTATAACTAGTTAAAACCTATTTTTAAAATTTTGCCACAGAATATGGCAGTTGTGGTGGAGCCTGGCCAGAGACCCCCACACTCAGACGCTGTTGCTTGCTGGGGTTGCAGGCGTTGCCTGCATCGGCTGCCCCTCCCGGCGTGTCTGTGTTCTTGACACGGGCGCCCATCGAGGCTTGGCCTGTGGGAGTCGTGCAGCCATTTGTCTCCATGTTCCTCTGAGATTCCGCAGACTTCACGGTCCCGTGGCAGAGCGTACGGTATCTGCTTGCATCCTGATTTCCCCAAACCCCAGGACAGGCCAAGAGTTCCTTACACACAACTGCAGAGGGCCCCGTGGCGTGGATTTGCAGAGACACAGCCTTTCCCCAGCTTGGCCTTCGTCTCCAGAGTTGGCTTTAGGGTGATAGAAGCTTCCTTCAGACTGGGGGGCCTTGAAGCTTTGGTGCTAGGAATTCGGTGAGCAGCACGGATGATACCCCGTTTCTCTGCATTTGTAGCAATAGTTGTTAACACGACCACGAGATGTACAGAGGAAGGAAAAAGGAGGTTTTATTTTCAGAGTAACACTCTGTGCTTTGGGAAATGTAGTCTTGGGGGAGCTGTAAGCACACGCCCCTCAGGAGGAGAGGAGGCCGCGGCATTACACGTTCCGGGGTTTGTTGGCTGTGTGTGTTCATCGGGCTCAAGGAATGTCTGAACGTTTACAGGGAAAGTGAGGTGTTCATCCGGTTTGTGCAATGTCTGAACACTTACAGGGAAAGTCTAGCACACATGCAGTGAGTTAACCTGTAACATCCATGTTCGCCTTGGGGCAAGTGTAACATTTGAAATGAGGTGGACTGGGCGTGTCATGTACAAAGGTGAGCTGTTGGGCGCAGACGTTAATGCGCAGCCTCAGTCACGGCCAGGACTGGCTCAGGGTCTGCAGCCTGTGGCGGGAAAGGACACTCATGAGGCCATTCTGTCAAGTCGGGGCTGCCGGCAGGGTCCCAGGGTGGGGCTGTCTGGTCGGCCGGCATCTGGAGTCCACCCAGGTCCAGTGGGCAGCGTTCCTCTAAACCAGGCTTCTGATTGTGGAGGAGACTTCATGCTGGTTAACACACTGTACAGGAGTAATGTTGTGGGGCTTTGGGGTCCACCTTCCCTATGATGCCGGTTACATTTCTCTCCGGACCTCACAGCCACAGAGATTGTACCTCGTCTGACAGCAGGGGGTGCAATGTTGACATAGTAATTTATTGTATTAACCTTTTTATTGCTATTTTAATAACCATTTTTTTTCTTTTTAAAGAGATAGGGTATTGCTGTGTTACTCAAGCCAGTCTTGAACTCCTGGCCTCAAGCAATCCTCCCACCTCGGCCTCCCAAAGTGCTGGGCTTATAGACGTGAGCCAGTGCGCCCAGCCTACAGCCATGTTTTTAAAACTCAGCAGTTTAAAAATCCTATTCCTTTTACCCCCTCAAGCAGGCTGGTTGGCCTTGTGCAAACTGGGGTGTCACGATCTTAGCCCCCCTTTTATTTTTCCCTTTGGCCTCAAATTCTGATGAGAACAGCAGTTACAAAATGGGCTTTAGGTGATTCTTCCGTTACTAAAGCCAGAATTCTCACCAGTTAGAGATGTTTGTCCCCAGGATTCCAGAAAGCTGTTTTGAATCAAGCCCGTAGCAAATAAGTAAGGAACTAAACTCCTGGTCCTCTGCTTAGTACCAGGGGAATGGGTTAGTTGCTGATACCCTTTGATCTGTGCTCACGTGCTGCATCTCATCACGGGAAGCAGAGTCGCCCTGTGGAATAAAGCCAGGCTCAAGGTGGCGCGTCGAGACGCTTGGGGCTGTCAGTCCCTTATACAGCGGCAGACTTGGAGACTCAGTATCGCGTGCAGAGCCCAGGCAACCGGAGTGCATCCACTTTAGAGACCACATGGACGGTCGGCAAGGTGGATGTCCGGGCATATGGCCTTGACAGGCCCACTGCGAGGTGAATTAGGAATTCGTTAGCAAAGAAATCAAACTCGCCTTTGGGTCCCGACTACTTGGAAGGTAGAGGCGGGAGGATTGCTTGAGGCAGAAGGTCAAGGCCGCGATGAGCCATGATTGTAATACTGCACTCTGGACTGGGTGACACAGCGAGACTCCAAGTCAAAGAAAAAACAAAAACAAAAAAAACAAACCTTACTCTTCATAGCAAGAGGGAGAATTTATCAAAGTAACTGCAACAAAATCTTAGATGATGTAATTTCAGTGGCTAAGTGAGCTGTCCAGGCCACGTGGCTGGCTCACAACGCAACAGAGCCAGGTGCTGCTGCAACTGCCCCCCCACCTCGATCGCTTGTGGACATTTTCTGTTTTCCCATATCTCCCTTTTGGATACGAAGCTCGCTACTTTATAGCTAAGCATCAGTAAAACAGGTTGTCTATTTTGAAAAGGAACTATTTTGTCTTTTAAGGACAGAAAATGAAGCAGGTGACAATAGCATGGCGACCTGGTGAATAGATTTAGAGGAATATTTAATGCTTGGCACCACTCTGATCCCTTCTTCTCTCATGCTTAGTTACAGCTACCGCCTCCTAGGACAGAACACTTTCAGCTCTGTGAGTAGGAATTAAACATGTTCTAAATCAGAAGTTTTAGTTAAGCAGTATTTTATGTGAATGCCCAGATCCTAAGTGTTCACTGTACTGGTGTGTGGTGTTGAAGAAGGAACGAGGGCTTGGGGCTGCGTTTATGGTGCAGCGTCCGGGTTCCCATATGTGAGATGAGGGCCAAGAGACACGGCCTGGAAGGTTCAGACTGTGGGATTGAATGGATCTACCCACTCCTGGAAAGCCTCAAGTCTAACGTGACTTGGGCTGGTTTTAGGGAGATGCTGGCAGCGCTGTCCTCACAGGTCACCGGGAGGGGCTCTGGCACCGTCCCCGTCAGGTGTCTCATGATCAACCCAGCTTGCCCGTCTCAGAAGCTGTTGGTCGTGTTCTCGTTCCTGTTGTTCGTTGCGTGTTATTTAGGTTCTGTTCATGTGGGGACCTAGGAAGTTCCACAGTAAGAGGAGAGCCGCTGAGCCGCCTTCCTGCCTGGATGCCAGCCCCACGGAGGACCGTAACTGCTTGAGGTTGGCTTCTGCCCCCGGCCTCACCTGTGGAGGCATTGATGCAGTGGTACTTTCTAAGCTCCTGGGGCACACAGTGCTGTTGTGTGGATCCACAGGCCACTGTGGCGTCCAAGCACGTGCTCCCGGAGGAGAGGACTCTGCGGGCACTGATAGTGGGAGCTGGCTGAGAGTCCAGCGAGTGAGACTCCCTGTGACGTGCACAGCTGCCATCTGCACAGCCCCTCCTGACGCCAAGATGGTCTTGCGATAAATGCACAAAGCACATCTCCAGCAAAAAGCCGCCGAGTGTCCACATCCAGGATATCCACCACGGTGGCTTTTTGGTGTTAATACGATGAATGTGAGCAGCAGGTGGTCTGCGTCGAGTGTGACTGTGCCACTGCAGTTTTGTTCTCATGTCTTGATGAGCATGAACGGTTCCTGACGAGGGTAGGTAAGGATGCTGTGACCTGAGACTCTGCAGTATTGTAGCTTGAGGAACCAAGGAGTTTTTCTCTCTTGCAAACCTGTCAGGGAGGATGTTCCAGGCTGATGACTGCTCCATGAGGTATTTAGGGATCCAGGTTTCTTCCCGACCCCTGCTCTGCGTTCTCAGGGACACGGCTGTCCTTGCCGTGGTTGGGAATGGGTGATTGCCATGCTGGCGGGGGAGGCTTAAGGTGATAGTGGCCGTGATTTACGTAATCTACATAATGACAGGGAGCCTGGGAGTAAAGTGTAGCCATGGCCTGGAGGATGGATGATGGATGTTGGTGAACGACTGGCTGCACTCACCGCAGCTGGCCCAGGAATGGGGAAGGATGGCTGAGTATGCCGTTCAATGGTACCTGGTTCTTTCAGATTTGACTTCCTTATGGATTTTCTGCTGTAAAGAGGAGAGAGCCTGTGGTTCTAGGCCAAGCATCTCACTCATCTCATAACATCTTGTATCCCTCAGCCAACATTTATGTCAAGTTTTAGAAGTCCTATCAAACTGGCAAGCATTTCTCAATTTGGTTTAACCATTGGATTTTATATCTGTGTCTGCATCTCTATTTTACATCTATGTGGTTATTTGACACCCTGTAGTACCTTTGTAATAGGTTCTATTTGGTGGAAGTTACTTTCAACAAACCCTTGGTGCTACTTGAATTTTCAAGGTTGCAAGTAGAAAGGAGAGAATAAAAACCACATCTTCTCTAATTTTAAAATTTGTTTTTTCTCAAATCACCCCAGAAGTACAGATATTACAAATTACAAAAGCAGCCAGAATCAAGGTTAAGAGATTTCTGGGTGATTCTGGCTAATCAGCAGTATTTGCTGAGGTGTGTGCAGCAGAGCAACATGCCAAGAAGCCCGGGACGGGGGAGAGTTGGGAGGCCAGGCTGTGACTTCGGAGGTGTGTTGCCTCAGGGAGAGGAGCTAGATGTCGAGAGGATAAATGGCCACAGGTGTGACCACTGCCATCCTTGCCGTTGTACGGAGGCCTTTGTACAGGGGCCTTTGTGAGCTGAGTTAAAAATCGAAATTGAGAGAGTGCCATGCATTCTTAGTTTTTAAAATAAAATGCTAATAGAGAACGTTTTGTTTGTAAGAATGTAAAATGTTACATCTTTGTTTAGAATTTAAGAATAATAATTTGCTTCTGAGATCTTTGCGACTGATATTTGAAATCTTAAGTATGGTTTTTTCTTCCATGTTTTATACATATGCACGTATACACATATATGTAAGGTATATAAAAGGAAAATAAGCGTGTCTGTATTCACATTTATATACACTTCCATAATGTGTATACTTCTAGTCACACATAGGTCTAAGAGACTATGACGTGACTTGATAACCATGAGAGGGTAATCGCGCCTCCCGCGTTCCAGGCCTCACACAGCCCGTGCCAGGTTTTGGAAGCAGGAGTTTGTCCGCAGCCACTTCGGGAAGCATGTGGTTGCCAGGATTGCCTAGAGCTCCAGGCTGTCTCCAGTCCCAGCCTCCCTGGGGTAGAAGCTGCCCTACCAGGGGCCTGGACATGGACGTTAGGGACTGGAGCCAGGGACCGCTCCTGAAGCGGGGGGCTCCCCCTCACGGCTGGGCATGAGAACCGAGGATAGGAGGCGGAACCAGCCTCGGGCCAGTGCACGGCCTCCCTGAAGTGCTTGCGGGAAGCCCCAGCTGCACTTTGCTGACCCCATAGACAGCACCTCACTCTGTGAGATCCCCCTGACCCACCCCTCAGGTTCCTAAAAATGATGAAGGTTTCCTGAGCTGTGAATTTTTAGGTCTAGGCTAAAAAGTCCTGGGACAGGCTCACAGGGTTCTTTATGTAGAAATGATGAGTGTGGGCCGGGCGTGGTGGCTCAAGCCTGTAATCCCAGCACTTTGGGAGGCCGAGATGGTCAGATCACGAGGTCAGGAGATCGAGACCATCCTGGCAAACACATTGAAACCCCGTGTCTACTAAAAACATACAAAAAAAAAAAAAAAACTAGCCGGGCGAGGTGGCGGGCGTCTGTAGTCCCAGCTGCTTGGGAGGCTGAGGCAGGAGAATGGCGTAAACCCGGGAGGCGGAGCTTGCAGTGAGCTGAGATCCAGCCACAGCACTCCAGCCTGGGCGACAGAGGGAGACTCCGTCTCAACAAAAAAAAAAAAAAAAAAAAAAAAAGATGAGTGTGCTGGTGACTCAGAGCAGGCACTGTACCCTCACTCCAGGGTCCTTTGTGCCAGGTGGAAACGAGCGTGTGGGTCACCCAGAGTCCCTGCATCCTCACTCCAGGCACTGCTCTTTGGTTTCTTAATTAAAAGCCTAAAAGCCTTGATAATGAAAATGTATTCTCCCCAGAGAGTAGAGTTTCCAGTTATGGAGGCTCACCTGTAAATGCCGTGCCAGGTCAAATATGCTGAGATCTGGGCCAGGTCCTGCTTCCTGCCCATGGCCAAAGCAGGTACTTCATTTGGGAGGTGACCCGGGGGATATCTGAGAGGCCTGCCGGTCCCCGAGGGATGAATCCGCTGGCCTTCACATTCTGCTCCGGCCTCCATCAGCTCCTTCCTACCTGCAAACTGCCGGCTTTGACGTTGCCATCATTGGAGATATATTAGGGACTTGGTATGGGTTGATGCCCATAGGACCAGCAGATCGTGAAAAGGTGGGAACCAGGGCTGGGAGAGTGGTGACCACGGCCAAACTGAGAACCGTGGTGGGGAGGTCCATTTTCTGTCTGAGGTGTTTTTTAAAATAAAAAACAGTGTCTCAGGAGCATGAGAGGGGAGGCCACAGACGGGGAGAACGCATCTGTAAAAGACTCATCTGAGAAAGGCTGTTATTCAAACCGTGCAAGGAACTCTCAAAACTCAACAAGAAAATGAACAACCTGATTAAAAATGGACCAAAGACCTGGACAGATACCCCAACAAAGAAGATACACAGATGGCAAATCTACACGTGGAAACATGGCCCGCGTCTTATGTCATAGGGGGAGGCGTCACTGTGCACCCATTGGCCTGGCCAAAACCTGAACTCCGACACCACCACGTGCTGGTGGGTGTGTGGGCATCAGGACCCTCACTCATCGCTGGGGGAAGTGGGGCAGCTCCTGTGGGAGGCAGCATGGCGGTTTTCCGTGGAACTAAGCTCTCCGACCACAGAAGCAATCACAGTCCTGGACGTTTACTCGGAGGAGCTGAAAGTTTACTTCCATGCGGAAATGTGCACACAGACGTTGACAGCAGCTTTATAATTGCCAAAACTAGAAAGCAACCAAGATGCCCTTCAGTAGGTGAATGGATAAACTGTGGTATGTCAGATACTGGGATATTATTCAGCACTAAAAAGAACTGGACCCCTAAGCCATGAAAAGACACAGAAGGATCTTAAACGCATGTTGCTAAGTGAGACTCCAATCTGGAAAGGCTGCCTGCTGTCTGAGTCCAACTACAGCACAGTCTGGAAAAGGCAAAGCTGTGGAGACAGTAAAACAATCAGCGGCTGTCAGGGGTTGGGGAGGGGAGAGATGAATGGGAGGAGCATAGGGGGTGTGTAGGGTGGGGCAGCAACTCCAGGTGGGGCTTTCATGGGGGATCCATGCCGTTCCACGTCTGTGAAACCCACAGAGTGAGCAGCAGCAGGCCGAGTCCTCGTGTGAGCTGTGAACTGTGGGTGGTGGTGCCGTGTTGATGCGGGTCTGTCGGTCGTACAGACATGCTGGTCTGGTGAGGGCAGGAGAATGATGGAGGCTGTGCCTGTGCTGGGAAAGGATATGTGAGGACTCTCTGTACTTTCCTCTTGATTTTGCTATGAACTGAAAACTGCTTTTAAAAACGTCTATTGAAAAGGCAAACAAAAGAGTGCTGGCCAGACAACATCAGTGTGAGGGTGTGGCCTCTGTTCTACGTTCAGAATTTCCCTTTTAGAATACACATATCTAAATTTTTCAAAGTTAAACCTTTGCATTAAGTAACTCACTACAAAGTTACAGTATCAGCTTGAGCGCTGCCAGGATGGCCAGGATCCTGTATCCTGACCAGCTTCTCCCCTTACAGGTGCAGTTGACGTCCATGGCCACATCCCAGTAAGCGGCAGGGCTGGAATCAGGAGTCAGGCTTTGTGGGACAGAGAGGAAGTGAGATCTTGTAAGCACGTGGCTGAGGGCGGGCAGGGAGGAGCCCGTGGCAGGGGGCCGGCAGGGATGACTTTTTGATCAGTTTTCCTTATCGCTGAGGCCTTCCTAGACTTGGGGAGTTGGAGTCCCCACTCTCGGGTGCCTCAGAAACCAAAGGCTGCTCGTAATCCTCAAGTTCCAGATGCCTCAGGGGAGGTACCTGGGTTGTTGGGTACAGTTCCGTTATTTGCTGCTCGGTGGGATTTGCCCGCAGCATTTCTGGTTGTTTTTAAGAGCTGATGTTTGAGCTGCTTAAAATCACATATGGATGTCGATTTATCTATAAAAGTTAAGAATGGAATTTGAGTGCAAAGAGTTGTGAAAATGCTCAAGGTTATGTACTAATGTATACATTACATTTGTGGAAGTATTTGAAAGTGCAGGATTTACATTAAACACTTCTCTTGATTTTTGTAATATCTGTCATTTTCCCATTTGATTAAGAGATGTCAGAGGGCTTAAATTTTGAGTGCCTGAATTCACTGAAATTAAAACTTCTTACATCAAATGTAATTGAACTGAATGTAGCAACAGTGCATGCTTTTATAAGTACTGATTTAAAAATATATAAAAACACATATCCATGAACATGCAGATGGGGGCAACATATTAAACCATGGAAGTAGAATTAGTATTGTTTTCTGAGAAGACAAATTTTTAAAAAGTCAAGCGGTTTTATAACTTTCTAGTTTCCAACTTATTTGCCCTAAAGTGGAAGATTGACAGCAGCAGAAGAGGAGATCCTGGGCCAGTGCAGGCTCTGGGAGCAGTGGGGTGAGTGCTGGAAGGAGCTGGCTGGAGGCAGAGCAGGGAGGTGCTCAGGCAGGCCAGGACGGCCTCAGGACACGCGGCTCAGTGAGTGAGAAAAGGTTCACATTTCTTGGAGAGCCCTTGACTCTGCCCACGGAAAACCCAAACTCCTTCCAACTGGGATGTGCATCTCATGTAAAAGTTGTTACTCCCAGAAAGAAAACCAGTGGAAGTAGAAATTTTACGTATGCAGAAATTACTTCAAATTTGTTTCTAACCTTATCGTTTTCTTCCCCTATCTTAATGTGTGGTGACTTTCTGCAGGTGACGCACACATCTTAGGAGAGCGCTGTATTTCAGTTGCTGTTGGCTCTGATGTGACTTTGTGGTGTCCGATGTTCTGGTTCTGAGGTTCTGCGCAGAACGTGGCTCCTCCCTGCTGAGCGTTGCTTGTTGAAGGCCCGTGTGGAAACTTTTCCTGTAAGCTCGTTGACCGCAGCAGTCTTGGTTCAGAAACCTTTGGACCTCCTGAGACTTCACACAGCCTTCTAACCTTTCTAGTGTGACCTTTTCATTTTACTGTTCCCCATTAACCCAGATGTTTTCCAGAATGTAAGTAATCTGCTGAATGCAGGGTCGGGGGTGCCCTCCGTTGGCTCTGGGGAGAAGCATGGCTGTTTCTCCGGGTGGAGCTTCCCGCCCACCATGGTGTGCTCCAAGACGCAGCAGGGTTCTTTGGCAGAAATCATCGTCGAAGGCCTGCGTGGTATGGCTGTGGGTATGCCACCTCGCGGCCATACCGGCCCCTCCCCATCAATGGTACCACGGAGAGGAGCAGGGGGAGGCCTGATGTGCTTCTGAGACTGCGTTGTCCGTGTGTAACTAGACATGCAGAGAAAGTGTTGGAGATGAGCAGGAGACGGTGTCTGTCCCTCATGAGCTTAGCCGTGCCCTTGAGAGGATCAGGTTTCTGTGTGGCTGATCTGGACTCAGCCTGGCTGTGGCAGTGCAGGTGACTGCTGGGCTTTGGCAAGGCTGCACCCACTGTCCGTCTGAAACGGCCCCCTTCCCAGGCTCGCTGTGCCAGCTGGGCGCCCAGGCCTGATTTCCCTCCAGGAAGGAGGCCCTGTGTATGTTTTGGGGAAGGGGGAGGTGGGAGTCCTGCTTTATTGCCGTATCCAATGCCACGTGGGGTCAGCACTCAGGAAACACGTGCTGTGTGGGTCAGTGATTGAGTTCAGAAACCTGGAAAATTCAGCAGTGTAGGCTTTGGGCATGACCTGTCCAGCCCTGCGGCTCTTTGTTTCTGTCTCTGAATTTCCTGCCATAGCATCCTCCTCCTTCCAGGGGCCCCTGTTCCCATATGGCTGTTGGCAGCTTCACAGGTTCCTCTGCCTCCCCTCCCGGGCCCTGGTGTGGCTGGGGCAGCCAGTAGACGGTTGGTGTCAACGTCTTGGGCCTGGGTTACCTGAGTCAAGGACTCCAGTACATGGCTGAGCTCACCCCGAATGTCTGGATCAGAAGGCCTTGGGTTGCAGAAAGGTGGGAGTTCGATATCAAAGGACAGCCTGCAATGCAGAAGGGGAAATGGCTGTGCTGGATGGCCAGCTAGAGGAGTCTGTGCAGAGCCTGGGACCCGGTGCAGACACAGAGCTGACATGGGCAATGCAGTGACACGGCCACCGTGGAAGTGGGCAAAGTTACAGGCTTCAGACCGATATGGAGGGGCTGGTCTAAAACAATCCTCATTTTCCTTTAATCCTAGCAACTTCTGGCTTTTGGGGTGGGGAAGTGAGATCTGTGGTGGCCGCGAGGAGAGACAGGGATTTTAATTAAACCCCTCTTTCTGGGAGAGGGGAGTAGCCTTTTCTTTAGGACGGTGAGCATCGTCATCTCAGGCAGCTCAGGCTGCTGTAACGAAACACCATTGACTGAGTGGCTTATGAACAACAGGAATTTGTTTCTCACAGTTCTAGAGGCTGGAAGGCAGGATCAGGGTGCCACATGGGTGGGTTCTGGTGTGGGCTCCTTCCTGGTTGGCACATACCTTCTCTCTGGCCCTGATACAATGGGAGGGTGAGGGATTTGCTGGACCCCTTTGTGAGGCACAAATCCCATTTAAGGGTCTCCAGCCTCGGGAACTCATCACCTCCCAAAGACCACCTGACAGCATCACATTGAGGGTGAGGATTTCAACCTGTGTTTTGGGGGGCAGGTGGTTCGTAATCGTCACCCTCTTTGTGTATTTCTGACTCAACATTGAGTCTGCATTCGGCTCTCCAGGGGACAGAGCCTGTGTGGACACTGAGCAAGGTCAGAGCTGCAAGCATGTACACATCGGGGACAGGGGAGCTGCCAGGGGTGTGAGAAGGGGGTTTCAGCATCAATCGGAGCTGCTTTCCTGGCAAATGTACTCATAAGCTACCCTGGCACTATTTGCTTTTCACGAAGAGTTGATGAGGCAGTGGGGGTAGCAGGCGGTGTTGCCAGAAGCTTGGAACTGATGGGCAGCAGAGAAGGGGCAGAGGCCACGACCTTGGGGTGGTCAGCAGTGCCAGGTGTCTGTCCTCCAGGCCTCACGTCTGTGACTGTGTAGAGACCGAGCCGACCGGGGCTTGCCGGCCAGTGTGGCTCTCATGCAGGTGATTATCGGGGTTGCTTTCTATGTAATGTTCCCTCAACCTCATGCCCCCCCAACAATTTCTGTGCCTAGCAGAAATCATGCTGCATTTCCTTGATGAAGCCTTGAGTTTCCTGTGGAGATGTAGCAATAGCATGATTTGGCTCACGTCAAAATACTTTACAGTGAAGGTGCACGGAAGAGGTTTCTAGGCTTCCATTTGACGTTTTCAACAATGCCTGTTATAGGACCGTCTTGCTTGTTAAAAAGCACCAGATGAAAAAGGCTAGTGGTTAATTATAGAGACTTTTTACATTAGCACAGAGACGGTGGCTTGAGACAAATTCAGTGTAGCGTAGTGTGTTTGTAAGCCGTCAAACGGACCATCTCTCTGCTGGCGACACATGTTCTCTGGTATTGGTTTTGTTCTGAAAAAGGATGACTGGCATGCGGTAGAGTCGTTCCAAAATTCACCTGGAAGGTGTCCACATGGTGCTTTGTTTTCTCCTGACATTCTGGGCACCACGAGGAAGTATTCCTGTCTTTAGCACTAGCAGGAGACTTTTCCTGAATACCTGCTCCTCTTTGGCGTTGTGGGTGTGAAGGGGTCAGAGTGACCCTGTCTTCATGGAGCTTTCAGACACTATGGGGATAGTGTGGCACAAGTGTCGGGCTCAGGTGGGGCTCAGGTGGGACTCAGGTGGGACAGAGGCTTTCCTCAGAAAACAGCTGCCGATTCCAGGACGGCCCTCCTGCATCATGTCTGAATTAAGGCTGTTCTATTGTAGCAGGGGTGTCATGTTAACTGGAAGTGTGCTTTTGTTCTGGGCAGTAAGTTAATTGTACATTTGCCAAGGACAGTGAGGTTTGATTTGATGAATCCAGTAGGGAAAAGGAGAAGGGGCTTGGCTGGGTGGGGACGTGTGTGATGGGAGCAGAATGGAGTAGCCATGCAGGCTGTTGGGATGGAGGGGCCGCGCCCGCAGAACCTCTGTCTCTACAGTAGTAACGCATCATTCACGTCCCAGCAGGCCAAGTCCTCAGGAAAATGGGGCCAAAAAGTAGAAAACCATGACCGTAGAAGGCAACGGCACGTGACTGAGCTTTCTGGGTTGTGCGTCCTTGTGGTGATAAAAACAGTCCTAACTGAGCTGAACACCAGAATGAAAACGAACCGTCCTCCGTGCTGAAGTCGGAAGAGGTGTGCTTGGCTATCCGCAGTGCCTGCCTGTTTGGGCGGTGATTACTGCAGGTCACACGTGCTGTACAGGAGGAGGGCAGTGAACTCTGGAGCCAGGCTGGCCGGGTGCAAGTCCCAGCTCCATAGCCAGCTCTGTGATCTGGGACAATTCACCTATGTCCTCTGCCTCTCGGTTTCCTCCTCTGTAAAAGGGGGGTAATAGTCGCATCTATCTGAAAGGGCTATGTGAGAATTAAACGACCTTGTAAATGTAAGGGGCTGAGAACAGTATCTGCTCTTGGTGAGCAGAAGGATGACCAGGAGGTGACGAGCAAAATACCCCTTTCGAAGCCTCAATACTGTTCCATAGTGAGCAAAGACACAGCTCCTCTATGGACAAAGCCATTAATAGTCGATCCTGGCAGGCAGAGTGCAGATTCCTTCAAATCAGAAATTTAAACTCCGGCCAATGACTGCTGTACTGATTAAATCTTAGGATTTGTTGTTAATGGTAAAGTAGTCTACAAAAACAGAAACAGTCTGAAGGAGTTTGAGAGGGTGTGGGCTCAGCTGCAACCTCTCCTCCCAAGGCCGTTGGTCAACATCATCTCCAGCCCTGTGGAAAGACAGAAGCAGTGAAGAAAATGTCGGACAAACATTTGGTGTGTTTGTACACTTCTCCCAGAAATCCTAAATGCTTTGCATTTTTCAGCTAATAATTCATTAAAATGGATTATGCTGACCATTTTATAACCTACTTCACTGCTCTCCTGTCTAAATCCATCCCTTTGTGACAAATTTTTTTACACTTGGCTCATTTTTTCAATTGTGTTTGCTGTCTTACTCCCATGTAAAGGATAAATGTGCATGTTTATGTTGATTTGACTGAGACAGCTAATGCTAAATGTCTCTGTTCCTTGAATGTTGACTTGTGATGGTGTCATTTAAGTCTCTTCTTTTACCCCTTGAGTCAGCAAAATATTCCGTGTTACTTTGAGCAAAACTTGCTCATTAGTGTTATGGAGAGTATAAAAGCAAATGGAATAAGTTCCCTGCCTTCAGGAGGATTGAAATCTCAGTTGGTATGACAGCATGGGTGGGAGTCAGCTCAGTTTGCAGCTTTTAAAACATGTTGGAATCTTTCCTCTGCCACTTTTGATGGTGAGACCCTGAGCAAATCATTTCCACAAGCATCATGATCTCCATCTATGACATGGAAGTAAAAATAGCAATCTTGACAGAATTGTGATGACTACAGACGTGTACCTAACCTCTTATTTACCGCCTCCCGATAGAAGATATTGTAACTCATCCCATTTGAGAGCAGGTGGTGATCACCCCATCCTGTGAGATTCAAGTATAAGTATCTGGAATCCCCCATCTGCAGGTGAGGAAGAACCCAGCAGCCCTCACAATGTCTTCTGGAAACTGGATTTTGTTTGAAGGGCGAACTGACTCCAAGTTTCTTCTGTTTTCACGTATTGTCCTTCCTACGTGGCTCCTGGGGTTTTTCCCTTCCTCCCAATCTACATTAACCTGATAACAGCCAGCTATGTTTTCTAGAATTCCCCTAAATTGACTCATGCCATATACTGAATACAGTAGATTGTGAGGGGTTCATTAAATCACGATAGAGCATCCTAAGAAGGAAAGTAGACACCTTTGTTCTTAAAAGGGTCTTCAGCTATCCCACCCTGGAGAAGGTTGCTGATTGCCTTTTCTCCTCGGGCAGTCTTGTTACTATGCATCACTTCTTTTCTGAGATGGAGTCTTGCTCTGTCACTCAGGCTGGAGTGCAGTGTCATGATCTTGGCTCACTGCAACCTCCATCTCCTGGGTTCAAGTGATTCTCCTGCCTCAGCCTCCCGAGTAGCTGGACTACAGGTATGTGCCACCACACCGAGCTAATTTTTGTATTTTTGGTAGAGACAGGGTTTCACAATATTGGTCAGTCTGGTCTTGAACTCTTGACCTCGTGATCCATCCACCTTGGCTTCCCAAAGTGTTGGGATTACAGGCATGAGTCACCGTACCCGGCCTGCATCACTTTTTATGCCTCGTCTTCATCCTTACAGCTTCTCCTTCCTAGTGGCCTCAACTCCCAACCCCGGAGTACGGGTCACAACTGTCCATCTTCATGCACCACAGCTTAATTCCCCTTCTTCTCCTCCCCACCATGCCCTATGGGCTGCTTTTCTACAACCAGAGTTGGAGACCCAGGGAGATCTGCTAAACTAAGACAGTGCTCACCCCTGGGAGAAAAATCTACTTCCCAGTTCTCAGTCCTGCTAAACTATTGTTAAGATAAAGAAGGACCATGATAAATCCTATTGGCTAAGAGAAGAAGATTCTCCATGTTGCCATAGGACAAGAGAGGAGGTGACAGAATCTGCAGCCATTTGGTCGAATATGTGATATGTGAGTCATTCTGAGGAATACGTTAAAATTCTGTAGTCAGATCTTTGAAAATGGTAGTTCCAGCAGAGGGAATAATGTAACAAAAAACCCAGGCAGAAAACAAGCGTGTGTGTGTGTGGAGAAGAATAATGTGATGTGAATGAAGGGTTCGGTGTCATGAGTGAGAAATGGCTGACCGAAAGTAGGGAGATGCAGAGAGGAAAATACCACAGGAAGACTGAACATCACATTAAGTGATTTAGGTGATTCTGCCTGCAGTGCAAATATTTTGGGCTCCGAAGTGAAGTCATCAAAAGGTTTACGTCTGTAATGGAGGATTGGTCTAGATAGCCTCTCAGATCCCACTCGGCTTTGAGATCCTTGATTCCGGGTCACACCTGCGGGTCTGGAGGGCAGTTCTGCAGGGTCATGAAGGAAGGATTCCAGGAGGCTAGAACACGAAGGGCATTCAGGTGACCACATCAAGAGATCAAGTGGGGTAACAAAAGCCTGAACTAAAAGGAATGCAGTGTAAATATGAAGGAGAAAGAGGAAATGGGAAACTTACTAGAAACGATAAGTAGAGAAAAAGGGGAACGTGTGATTCCAAGGTTTAGAACAGTATTTGTAAGTTATAGTCCCACAACTTCTTGCATAAACAGTATATAAGAGAGTCATTTTAAGAAGAATAGCAAACTTCCAAGTTCCACTGAAAGACATCAGCATCTCTGTGGAGTGAATTGGGGAAAGAGAATGAAGAGGTCTGCTCAACTTTTAGACACACAAAATGTGAATTGAATTGCATGAGTGACAACAATGTGAAGATATTTAACAGGAGCTCTTTTTTTCTCTTTTTGGCCTACGGTATTTAATCCTTCTATCATCATTATCGTCCTTTCTCTAATTTGATGTCTTTGAACCTTTATTCAAAAATCTACTACGTATATGTAACATGTTTGTGAGATTATTACTAGACCCTCTAGGAGGTTTCATTAACCCAGTTTTCTCTTATTATACCAATACCACACTATCTTGGTAGTTCAGGTAAGTCCTCCACCGTTTTATTCCAAGTTGTCTTAGCTCTGTTGGGTTCTTTAAATTTCCAGACACATTTTGGAATCCGCTAGTTCATTTCTACTGAAAAATAAAAATAAAAAAAATCATGCTGTGATTTTGATTGGAATTGCATTAAACCTCTGATCCACAAGCGCAGAACTGACATCTTAACAATATTGAGCCTGCTGATCCATGGACACAATATATCACTTCATTTATTTAGTTCTTTATCTCAACATCACTGCCTGCTTTTCAGTGTATAGATCTTACACATCTTTTGTCAGATTTAGTCTGAAGTATTTCATGTTTTGATGTGCTATAATATTGCTTTGTAAATTTCCCTTTCCAATTATTTCTTTGCCAGTGTATAAAGAGATATTGCTTATGTGTTTAGCTTGTATCGTGCAAGCTTTCCAAACTCACTTCTTAGTAAGTAATTTATTATTAGTTTTAGTGGCTTCTTGTGATTTCAGGAGATTTTCCACCCAGGTGATCACGTCACCTGCAGATACAGATAGTTTTAAATCTTTTCTAATAAGGGTGCATTTTATATAGTTTAACTTGCCTTATTGCACTGACTAGACTCCAACAAAATGCTGAAAAGCAGTGAGGAAAAAGTCATCAGGTGGGATGGTAAATACAGCCCTTGTTCTTCCATTTTGACCTGAAGCACCCAGTGTGATCATTTTCTCATTTGATTTTCTTGAGGACTTTTTGTTTCCTTTTTTTCCTTTATTTTTAAAAAATACACTATCTTTTAGGCAGTTTCACCTTCACAGAAAAATTGAGGGAAAGGTGCAGAGAGTCCTTCTATATGCCTTCCCTTCCCCCACGTGCACAGCCTCACCCACTAAAAACTCTCCTGCCCAGAGGGAGCGTTTGTAACAATTGAAGAACCGACGTTGACATATTGTCACCCAGAGTCCAGAGTTTACATGAGGGCTCCGTCTTGGTGCTGGTTCTATGGGTTTGAACAAATGTGTCATGACATGTATCCACCATGATAGCATCGTACAGAGCAGTTGCACTAAAATCCTAAAAATTTCCATGTTCCACCTCATCATCTCTCCCTCTTCCCAACACCTGGGAACCACGGATAGTTTCACTCCATAGTCTGGCCTTTTTCTGAATGTCCTTTAGTCTTTTCCGATGGGCCTCTCTTGTGTAGCCGTGCATGTTTAAAGTTCCTAAGTGTCTTTTCATGGCTTGACAGCTCACTTCTTTTCAGTGCTGAAGAATATGCCATTGTTTGGATGTATCACAGGTTATTTATCCACTCACCTAGTGAAGAACATTTTGGTTTCTTCGTTGCCTCCAAGTTTGAGCAATTATGAATAGAGCTGCAATAAAATTAGCAATTATGATTAAAGCTTCTATAAATGTCCGTGTGCAGGTTTTTCTGTGAACACAAGTTTTCAACTCCTTTGGATAAATACCGAACAGTGCAATAGCTGGATCACATGTTAAGAGGATATCTCGTGCCCATCAATGATACACTGGATACACAAAATGTGGCACGTATATACCACGGAATACTATGCAACCATAAAAAAGAATGGGTTCCTGTCCTTTACAGGGACATGGATGAAGCTGGAAGCCATCATTCTCAGCAAACTAAAAGAGGAACAGAAAACCAAACACCACATGCTCTCATAAGTGGGAGTTGAACAAGGAGATCACATGGACACGGGGGAGGGGAACGACACACACGGGGGCCTGTTGGGGGGTGGAGGCAAGAGGAGGGAGAGCATTAGGACAACTACCTCATGCATGCAGGGCTTAAAACCTAGATGATGGGTTGACAGGTGCAGCAAACCACCATGGCACATGTATACCTATGTAATAGACCTGCACATGTATCCAAGAA